>NC_089164.1:5831099-6145929 GCF_009819655.1 Sylvia atricapilla | reverse complement strand
CTCCTAATCATGGTACTCGTGACCAAGTACCAAACAGAACCAGAAAAAAAACAAATGCAGATGGGAAAAACCACTTGATTTCTACAGTAGCCAGAGGTTTTCGCTGAGCTTGAGAAATTTTTTTAGAAAGAACACTCCCATCTTCATTAGGTAGGATAATATCAAGGTTAGATTTCTCTCCAGCGCAGGAGCTGCAGAAAAAAACCCCCGGCAAATGTACCAGGTGAGTGGAGCACTGAGAAAACAGCTGATATTTGGCCAAAGCAAACACAAAGGGAGGAAAGAGAGGGACATGGTCAGAGGCACTGGGATTCTGATGTGGATGGAAGGGCAGTGGGATTGGCTGGGGATAGACTCTTGGATATACTTATGAATAAATATTGTTGGTGACTATACCCAGTGAAATATACTTTACTTGGTGTCAAATATTTTTCTTTAAATGCAAAATACTCCACTGGGATTACAGGGGTGGCAAAATGGGTCAATTAAACCCCTGTCACCCTCTGGCAGACTTTTAGGCCCTGTAACATTTCAGCTTCCCCTGCCAGACAGCCTTTCAGACTATTTCTAATCTCCCTCACTACAACTCTGAGCTGCTTCTCTCTTACTCTCACTTTCAGATCCCTCCCTGTAGTGTTGCCCTGCTGAGAACATCCCTGCATGGCTCTGAGGATGAAAAGCTTTTGGTGAGGACTCCTCCATATGAAGGCTGTAAATTTATTGTCAGATGTTCTTCACAGTCTGAGGGTGCTACTTTTCAGATCTAGTAATTGCACTTGGAACATGATGCTGCATTACCATCCATACTGGGGGGAAAAAAAGCTTTAAAAGCACTGGGTTTTTTTTATTTTTTTTTAAATGATCAGGCTTTCCATGAGACCTTTAAAACACAGCTTAGAAGCTTCAGAAAAACAGAAGATGAGAGGAAAGATAATTGGCCAAAATGAAACTTTCTGTGGAGAGCACAGGTGGCAGAAACCATCCTGCCACACCATTCACTTGCAACAAGGACATTTCTGGACATCAAGAATCTCTTGTCCTTTCACATATGCTTTTTCAAACCAAAGTAATCACTTTCGATTCCATGTGATTCTCTGCAGGTTTGCCAAATCTGGCAGAAGCAGTTCTGCATGTTTTCTACTACCAGTAGCAGTGAAGTAGATTATCTTCCCTAATTGCTAAGTTAAAAAGAGCATCTCCCTGCTCATTTTGTCTGGGCAGAAGATGACCAGCCTGGCATGGGGTAGGTGAAACTCCCAGTGCAAATACACTGGTGGGAAGGACTGGAAGTCTGCAACCAGTGTGTGAGCAGAGCAACTCCCAAAACCCACAACATATGCTGTACAAAGGTTGTGCCAGTCCTGAACCACCCCCAACATCAGCTCTGCATCCCAAGTGCCCCATGTCATGGCAGTGCTGGGAGCCTTTTGCCTTGTGCAGAAAGAGGTGAAAAATCCTTCCTGTCTGACAGGAATCCTTCCTGTCTGACCAGAACTGTGAGGGACCCCCAGGGGCCCTCCTGCCATGGCCAGGCTTTCCCATCACTGGGCCTGCACAGCAAAATGTTCTGGTGGCTGTAGGAGGGTGTCACAGCCAGAGCATCAAGGGTACTTTGTGACAGGAGAGAGCAGAGCCAAACGCAGCTGTGGGGCTGGAATTTTCCTTGGGATTACGTTTTGTACAACGTTGTACAGATGTAGCAGCAGTAGATAACGAAATTAAACCAGAATAAAGTGAAATCTAACCGGAGTCCGTGTTTATTCTGGAAAAGGAATCCCAGTCAGTGCCTGGATCCCGATCTGCTGCAGTTTCACATCTGACTGCTGCGCACAGTCAGCCCTCCTGGAACTGCTCCAGCAGCTCCTCCTGCTGCTGCGGGGCTGGAGGCAGGGGGTCACCCGCAGGGGAGATTTCCTTCTGACTGACAAACACAAGAGGCAAGTCCTGCTGCGACGTCTGCACCAATTCCAGCAAATCCTCTGCTGCTGCTGCTTTACTGAGAGCTTCGATCGCAGCCAAAGGGGGATTCCCTGCCGGGAACTACCTCCAGGGTGCAAGGGCTGATGTTTGTGACTCCCCACTGCCGGGCTGGGCTGGGCAGGGAGCACCCTGGAGTACGGACGGTGTCTCCGCCCAAGGCAGGGGGTGCACTGGGATGGGATTTGGGGTTGTTCCCCAGAGCCAGGCCGCGGCTCTGGGGCTGCGACCGGCGCCAAGCACGGAGCCACCGGCCGGAACCGGCCCCAGGCGCAGCGCAATGGGCTCTCCCGGGCCCCCCGCAGCGCCCCCGGCACCGCCCGCGGATGGGCTCTCCCGTCCCGCTGGCGCAGCACGTCCCGCCCCCGCACGTCCATCACGCCAATGCCGTCGGTGATTGGTCAATCCTCAGGACTCTCCCCGACCCAGCCAATGGCGGCGCATCCCTGCCTGAGCCAAAATGGCGGCGTCCAGGAGCCAGCCGGCGGCGTTGTTTGGTTCGTCTCTCTCTTTCTCTCTCGCGGACCCGGGAAGCGGCGGGCCCCGAGCGCTGGGTCTGCGCCTCCGGAGTGTCTCTCGGCTCTGAGTTTGTGTCTCCGGGACGTCCCGTGGCTCTGCTCGAGGCTGCTCAGACAGCGAGCGCTGCTCTGGCTCCGGGAAAGGCAGGGGCACCGGCTTGTGTCTTAGGGAGCGGCGGCAGCGCGGAACGAGACGGAGCTGGGGGATCCGAGCACCGCCGGGCAGGGCTGAGAGGGCAGGAGAGTAACAGCAGATAGAAGGAGAAACGGACAAAGTGGCGGTTCGGGCGGCAGCGAGAGGAGCTCCGTGACCGCGGGGGAAGCGGCTGCGGGGTCACCGCGGACCGGGAATGCCCAGCACCGCCGGGAGTGCCCAGGCACGGCTGGGGCCGGCCACGGGGATCCCCTGGGCATCCCCCGGGCGGGGGCAGCGGCCCCGAGGGGCCCCGGAGCTGGTGCCGCCCCTCGGGGCGTTCTCCTGGGGCTGCTGCGGCCTCTCCCAGCTCCGGGAGCGCTCCGGAACATCTGGAGCGGCCGGAACATCCTCGGGATCTCCTGGAATTCATGGTGGAGTGCGGATTCCTGCCGGGGCACAACAGCGGGGTCTGTTCTGCTGGCGCCGCACTGGGACAGGGCGGCTGGCAGCATCCCCCGGGCCACGGCACCGGCGCAGCGCCTTGGCTTCGCTTCCAGCACTGTTGTCCAGGACCTGCAGCACACAGTTTGGGGATAAATCTTGGGGATGCTCCCCGTCCAGGGCACTGGGTACAGCCTGGGGGGCAGCGGAGATTACCCCTTCGCTGGGGGAAAGGGCTGTTAGAAATGAGTGTGCTGCCTAATTTTCAATTAAAAAACAAAAACAAAAACACAAAAACCCACTCCAAACAAAATTAAATATAGCTGCAACTTTAATTTGAGCATTGCTTCTAAATAATAATACAAAAGCAAATTTATACTGTGGGATTCATCCCACAGGGTACGGAGCAGGACTTGGTCTCCTGTCCCCCGTAAAATAGGATGTTCTAAAATTAACCTTTTTATACTGTGTGTCACCTCCCATTCCCTCCTATTTTCAATTCCTAAGATTTACACCACTGGTCTCATTACTGCCTATTTCTGCCTCCACTGTGCATACTCCATCATCCCCTTTTAGGGGTCTCCCCAGCTTCGGGGGTCATGGGGAGGAAGGCTCATAATTTTCTTCACATATCCTGTAAATGACTCTTTTGTTTACACATGCACATTAAGCCTATATATAAAAATATATATAAATACATCTTTGGTGGCACACTAAGGCAATAAATTCAATATAATTACCACTCTTCTGGATTTTCCTCAGGTCTCTTAGATAATTTTAGCTCTTATCGGTTCTTTCCTGTTCTTCTACTTTTCACTAATCATCTGGAGACATCTGCAGGAGAAGGGGGGGGACACCTCTCCCTCTCCTGCTTGGCATTACACTTTTAACTACTTGTTTTAGTATTTTTAAAATATTGATTACTGTTTCAATTTTTTCAGCACGAATCATACCTATTTATCACAGGGATGAAGTTTTTGGCCAGTGCAGAGGGGAACAGAGGTAGGATTTTCCCCACCCAGAGGTGGGTCCATTCCTCACCCAGGGATACAGGTCCTGCTGTCTTCCTCCAACACCTGCAGCTTCCAGCCTGGAGTTTGTCCCAAACCAGTCAGGTATGAGGAGAAGGCAGGGGGGTCACAGCAGGGCAGCTCCCACATCCCAGGGTGGTGGGGTGAGGCTTGGGAGCATCCACGTGTATCCCACAGGGACGGGTGTGCATCCCATTAGGGAGGACCTGCTCCCTGCAGTGCTGCACTGGGCAGGCAGGGACAGTCTGTGTGTCCCCTGCACACCAGGGGCTGTGGGGAGCCCCTCTTTGACCAGGATTAGAACATGGCTGGGACCAGCTCCTCTTCAGCAGCACATTCTGGGCAATGGTGCCCGGCTTCACGGCAGGGGTGGGATAATGGGTTTGGGGTGGGCACAGGAACATCCTGCCCTGGCAGCTGCTGAGGGGCTTCATCTGCCACACTTGGCTGCAGAAGGTGGCACCTGTCCTGCCATCCTGCTCTCCCAGAGAAGGGATTGGGAGGTGTGGGCGCAGCTTGGGGCACGCCCAGCATGGCCTGGGCGCTGCCAAGGGTGGGACAGGGTGGACAGGACACTTTTCCAACTGGCTGCCAGGTTGTGGTTTTTCTCCCCGAATGCCAGCATCTCCTCAGCTGATCTTTGTCCACCTGTTTTATTCACTGTCAAAGCAACTGGAAAACCAGTGTCTTGGGTCCAATCCAGCAGCTCCAGCTCTTAGTTAAATTTAGCTGTTATTAATAATGCTTTTCTTTTTAAAATGTCATTTGAATGTTTCTTTCATCCTTTTCCAGCTGGTCTAGTGGGAGATACTTCTTCGTGGCAGAGGGTGGAACTGCTTGGTCTTTAAGATCATTTCCAGTCCAAATCCTTTTAAGATTCTGTGATTCTGGAGGACTGCTCCTCCTTCTGGGAAGTATTTGTAATGGCCGAAGGATGTCCTCGAGGGACCCTGATTTGTTGCTCCCTGTCACCAAGGTCCCAGTGGTGCTGCTGGGGTGTGGCACTGCTGCAGCCTCTGCTGACACTCTGGAGTCCTTGGGAGCCACTTCCCAAAATTCCCATCCCATGAGAGAGCAGTAGTGCCCCATTAGTAGAGTTTGTGAGCACCGAGGAGAGAAATGCTCCTGAGCTGGGAGGGAGGGATGAGCTGAGCTTGGGGCTCCCACCTCATGCAGAACGGGCTGTGCTGTGGTGTGCTGAGCTGTGCCTCTGCCAGCGCTGGGATTTTCCCCCATGTTCCTGAGCTGGGTTTGGTATCACTGCTGAGGTCAGTGGCTGTGCCAGCCTGGCACGGACAAGCTGGGGAACAGATTCTATCAGCATTACAGTAAAATCCCCTTTCAGCCCCTGAGTAGTGAGGGTGGATCCTGCTGGGACAAGAAGTAGCTCCTCACACAGGAGACTCCTGGGCAGGAGGTTGCTTGTAGTATTTGGCTGATTTGCACCAATCCTCCTCCCCCCCCTCCCCCCAGTCCCCCAAATTCTTTTGTTTGGACTCCATCTGGTCTTTGGTGATGTGGAGAGCAAGATCAAGTCTGCCCATGAATCAGCAGAGGTTTCCAGGCTGTTTTCTGAGTGCTGAAATCACTCAGGAATGCACTGGACCTTCTTTCCTTGTCAATTTTCCCTTCTTGGGCCCTGCTTAGTAAGGGCTTTTCTCCATCCAGCACTGTGACCAAGGCTGTGCCTCTTCACCATCTGCAGGTTCGTGGTCTCCATGTGCTGGGAATGTCCATGTCCATGTGTTTGCCTTGTTCAGTTGTGTGTCCCAGTTGCTTTGCTCCAGGACACAGCTGCTCAGGGCTGTGGGACTCAGCTCCTGGTGGGGCCTCTCTGGAAGGAGCTGCTGCTGCATCTAGGAGGAGTTTGGATGCTGGTCTGGTTCTGCTGGGAGCAGGAGTGGAGGTGGGAGTTGTGCTCGTGTCTTCAGGGAGCCTTTTGTCCCAGAGAGCTTCAGTGCATCCCACAGTGGGGACTCCTTGCCTAGCAGGGCCTGGCTGTGTTGGTGTCAATGCCCAAGCAGCCCCTGAGGGTGAATTTGGGCCCTTTTCCCTTTGGGAAGGGTTACTCCTCTGTGGCTTCAGAAGTCTACAGCCCAAGCTCCTGTCAGAGTGAGATGGGTTTGGATTGACCGTGGGCAGCATTTGGAGCAATGGCAGCTGAATTTTGCACTCATCTCCTGGATCCAGGTGTTGCAGGAAGGGATCCAGGTGATTCTGGATCTCACAGAGCTCAGCAGGGAGTGCAGCCTTTGGAGCAGCTCCTCCCTGGCTGCACAGCCCGTCCCATCCCTTCCTCTCCAGGGAGTGATGCTGGAGGACTGCAGAGCTCCTTGGGTCCTGCTGAGAGGGTTTGTCCGAGCAGGAGACTCTGCAATTCAGCTCCTTCAGAGCCTGGAGACACTAGAGCCCCTGTGAGCCTCCTTTGAGAGCTGCCATTGGCATCACTCACCTGTAGCTCTCTTTTCCTGGCTTAGGAGATTCGGGCAGGAGCAGCTGTAAACTTGAGGGTGCCCTGGCAGCTGCAAACCTGCTGAGGGATCCCTTCCTTTGGCATCGGTGAAGACATCAAATACCATTCGTCCCAGCAGGCCCCCTGAGCAGTCCTGGGGCAACGGCTTAAGCCACATGAGAGGGACTAATTTGCCACTGATTGTACAGCACTGTCTATTCCTTAGGGAGGTGATCCCAGCCTGTGTCCTGTAGCATCCACACTGGAAATGCCTGGCCAGGGAGGGATGCTTTGTGCTGGAGGAGGCTGGTTTGGGATGAGGCCATCCTGGGGAGGAAGAATGGGAGCCCAGTGGGGACTTGGGTTGCTCCATGGCTTGCTGGGGGCAGGGTTTGGAGCACCTCCTCTGCATGGTTTGTTCATGGGAAGTGACAGGAAATGGATCTCCTGCTCCAGCACACCTGGACAGGATGGGCAGGGGACAAGATGGGGACACAATGGAACCTTTTTCTGCCCCTTGGCCCTGGATCTGCACTGGCTGCCATTCCCTCCCTGGAGCCCTCCGTGTGCAGGGATGATGCTCCCAAACGGGGAAGCTCTACTGTTACCAGATTGCAAGTCCTTGTTCTCTGTTCCTGTGGGTTTGGATGCCATGGGAGTGTGGGTGTTTTCCCTGTGCCCTCCTGGCTGGGGGTCCTGGTGTGAGCCCTCAGAGCTGGGCTCTCTGTCCTGCACAGGACAGGGGTTCTGTGGAGGCTGGAGGGCGACACTGACAGCTCACATTCCCTGGCTGAGTTACCCCAAAGGCTCCAGCTGGAAGTGCTGCTATTGGCACTGCAGGGAAGGAGACCTGGACAAGTGTGGGGTGTTCCCAAACCCCTTGCAGTGTCCCCCAGCAGCGGCTCAGCTCTGGTGGCATCTCAATAGGGCCCAGCTCAGCTGAACCTCTCAAGATTAGGGCAGTGGGTGCAGAGCTGCAGCTCCCAAGGCACTTCCCACCTAAGGCACTTTTCCTGCAGGGAGTGTGTTTGGATGCAGGAGCTTGTCCAGCCCTGAAGTGGACCTGTCAGCCACGAGTGGAGCTACTTGGAGGTGTCCACCAGATCAGGATTTCCTGCCTAATCTTAATTCTGGGGCTGGTGACATGAAAGGCAAACCAGTGCTATGTAGCAGGATGCTGTCAGCCCTGCCCTGCCCTGCCCTGCCCTGCCCTGCTGAGGGCACATCTGGGGAATGCAGTGGGGGCTGGATCCCCATGTGTAGATCCTCATGGAATATGACCTGGGGGCCACAGTATGGGATCAAACCAAACCCTGCTGTGCCTGGTGGAGCTCCTGGGGTCCAAGGAGTTCACTTCGAAGTCAAGATGCAACAGGGCAGCACCAGTTCAGTGAAAGGTGGTGCCTGTGTGTGCTGCTCTGACAGCAGCCTTGGAAGGCACTATGATCCATGGAAAAGATCCTGTTACACCAGCAGGAGCGGTTTGATAAGGAAACCATCTCCACATCTGGGCAACTCAGCTGCTGTTTTTGCTATATTAAAGGAACTTTTGAGGTTTCTCCTTGGTCCGTGCCCAACCCTGGCGGTGACAGAGGACTGGAGGTCTGCCCAGGGGGAGCAGAGGTATCCAAAAACTCAGAGAGAAAGGAACATGCTGAAATTTGAGCTGTCCAGCCTGGAGAAGGGAAGGCTCTGGGGAAAACCTTACAGCCTCTTCCAGCACCCAGACGCTCCAGGAGAGCTGGAGAGAGCCTTGGGACAATGGCCTGGAGTAACAGGATAAGGGGGAATGACATCCCACTGCCAGAAGGCAGGGTTAGATGGGATATTGGGAAGGAATTTTTGGCTGTGAGGGTGGGGAGGCCCTGGCACAGGCTGCCCAGAGCACCTGTGGCTGCCCCATGCCTGGAAGTGTCCAAGGGCAGGTTGGACAGGGCTTGGAGCAACCTGGGATAGTAGAAGGTGTCTCTGCCCATGGCAGGGGGTGGAATGGGATGAGCTTTAAGGTCCCTTCCAACCCAAACCATTCTGGAATTCTGTGAAATGAAATGTGAACAAAACCACTGTGAGCAGAAAACTGCCATTGCTTGCAGTGGCTCACACTGGTTTTCCTCAACCTTCCAGTGATTTGTGCTCCTCCTTGCCCTGGGCAGGCTCAGCCTCTGCAGCACATACAGATTTGCATGACAGACCCAGAAACTCTGACCTGGGAAGTTCTGTTACCCTGCACATGACATTTCCTCTCATTTGCTCGCTGCTATGCAGGGGAGCCTCGCTCTGACCTGGCCCAAAGCTCCAGTCTGGGCAATTCCATTGCCTTGGAGTAGTTGGAGGTTCCAGACATGGTGGCTTGTGCAGCTTTTTTTTTTTTTTTTTCATGTGCCCACAGCTCTGCTTTTCTCCCCTCTTTGTGTACAGCCACCTGCCCTCTGTGTGGTCCTTTTGATGGGATGGTGCTGCCTCAGGGTATCAGAATCTCCTGAGTTGAAATTGATCTACAAGGACCATACAGTCCAACCCCTGGCCCTGCACAGACACCCCAACAATCTCACCCTGTGCATCCCTGAGAGCATTGTCCAAACACTCCTGGAGCTCTGGCAGCCTTGGGGCCGTGCCCATTCCGTGGGGAGCCTGGGCAGTGCCCCAGCACCTCTGGGGGAAGAACCTTTCCCTGAGATCTTTCCCCTGACACAGCTCCAGCCATTCCCTTGGGTCCTGACCCTGCTCACAGAGAGCAGAGATCAGACCTGCAGTCCTTGCTGCGGTTTGACCTCAGCTCTTTCCAGCTGAACAAAGCAAGTGCCCTCATTCACTCCTCACGTGATTTCCCCTCCAGACCCATTCCCATCTTTTCCTCCCTCTTTGCCTGGTGCTGCTCCTGCTGCTGTCACTGCTCAGGGAACCCCAAGTGTCTCTGCTGTCGTTGCTCAGCCCCTTCGCTGGCTACAGCAGCCACTTCCCCCCATCTACTGCAGGGCTGGCAAGGGCTGAGGGGGTTCTGCTCCCCCAGCCTGGTCCTGCCTCTCCCCTGCCCACACCCTGCTCCCCTGCCCTGGCGTGGCCTCTGCCTCCGCCCGCTGCTTGGGGAGCAGATGAAAGCCGAGCGTGGTGCCTAATTTATAACCAGCTTGGAACTCAGCTTTGGCAGGGCAGAGCACGCCAGGAGATGTGGCAATGCCCAGGGAGCTGTGCTCACACTGCTTATCAAAGGATGCCTGAAAGGCTCAGCAATGCAAGGGGAGGGTTGGGTTGCTTCATTCCAGCAGAGGATAAACTCCTCTATTACAGGGACACGTGTTTGGGAGAAGGAGCTGAGAGGAGGATTTTAGAACTTGTCCAGCCAGGAATTCACAGCTCCTGGAGCCTTGTCCAAAGGGAGCCAGGCTGAGTAGAGGGCACCTGGCTCAGCAGGGCTGCACCACCTCCCTGTACCACCTTCTGGAAAAGTGCCCAGAGAGCAGCTCATTGCCTTTACAACAATCCCAAATGTGGGTCAATCCCATGCCAATGGCCTCAGGACCTGTGGGCAGCAGGAATTGTGGCCGACACTGGTCTGCTGCTGCCCAGGCAGCCTGACCTGACCATTCCTCCCTGTCCTGAGAGCTGAGCCCTGCCTACATGTGAGGAGCCAGCAGGGACAACAGGCATGGCTGGTCACATCCAAACTGATCACAGGGCAGTGTCGAGAGCTTCCCTGTCACCCCATCTCTGCTGTGAGGTGCCACTGTCCTGGCTGCTGGCCCTCTGTGCTGGAAGGAATTGCATGGTGCTTGAGGAAGGCAAGATTTGAATGGTCCAGGGTTGGAGGGAAGCACAAAAAGTCTCCGAGTCCTTTCCATACTCCAGTGCAGGATACTGTGACCCCTCAAAAGGGGAGGTCAGTCTTCTCCTTAAACGCTCCAGTGCAGCAGCTCCATGGGGTAGAAGGCACTTACCTCAAACCATCAACAGCTCCTTTCCCCCCGCCCCACCCCAGACTCCCCTTTTCACGGATAGGAAGAGTCCAGGAACTGTTCTCCCCATGAACCCTCCCCAGAAGCCTGGACAGGGAAGAGTTCAGGTGTAGCCTCCTGCCCACAGGGCAGCATGGGCTGTGAAAGCCCGGGAGCACATGGAGCCTTTGAGACCCTCCTGTTCCCTCTGGGAATGGCCAGGTACTGATGGAAGGTGGTGCTGCCCAGGCCATTTCAGCAGCTGTCTTGGGCTTTTTGGGTTTCTATGGGCTTTGGAGAAAACTGTCCCACACTGGATCCTCTGTGGGTGCCTGGAGTGTGTGATGCCCCTGTCCTGGTGTCCCTGTGCTGCAGGGAGGGTTCAGGGAGCAGCTCCAGCCCAACCCAGGCTCCTCCACCACCAGCTCCCTCTCCAGCTTTCTCTGAGCTGTTCCACCCAGGTCTTTCCAGGACAAAGCCTGGGCCTTGCGATATAAAAAACCCACCTCACCTTCCCTCCAGGTATTTCTGACACAGGAAAAAACCTTCTGAGAACAATAATTACGTCACAGGCTGCCATGAGGGTCTGAGAGCAGGATCTGTGGCCACAACCTGCTCTGAGGAGGGATGTCACAAAGCAGGATGGCTGAGAGCCCATGCATGGATGGATGACGGATGACCCAAGGACTCCAGATCAGTCTCTGTGCCTCTTGTGATGACTCTTCCAGTGTTGATGAGCAGGGCAGATCCTCAGGACATCCATGAGTAGGTGGGGGTTCCCTTGGCCAGTGTTTCCTTGTCCCAGCCACTGGGACAGGACTTCTCATCCTGGCCAATGGTGAAAAAGTGTCCTAGTTGTAAATTTGTCCTCTTTGCCTTCCATAGCCAGGGCAAATGCTTTGGATGCCATGTGCTGTGCCAAGAAAAAGAAGTTTCTCTTCCCAAGGAGGTTCCCTCCTCCCAAAGCTGCTGCTGGGCTGCAGCAAGGGGCTCTTTCCTCTCTTGTTCAGTTCCCCAGAAGGGCAGGAAATTCCCAGGACATGAGGCCTCAATGGAGTAGAAGTGTCTCGAAAATTTGTGTTAAACCCCATTTCTGCCCAGAAGGCTTTAAATTTTATTGTATTTTGTCAAATCAAGTTACATCAAAGATTAAAACCCATTCAGGACAGCTGCTACTTATTCACTCCTGAAACTACTTCCCTGGTTCTCCAGAGTAATCATTGGACAAATGTCAGCCTGGTGTGATTACAGGAGGAGCACGAGGCACTTTGATCTACAGAAGCAATGTAAGATTTCCTTTTCAGCCACCCCTAAGCAGCAAAGCAGTCCCTAATGAGGTAATTTTAATGGAACTACCTGCGTATTCCAGCCTCAGCAGCTACAGT
Organism: Sylvia atricapilla; assembly: GCF_009819655.1. Taxonomy (NCBI): domain Eukaryota; kingdom Metazoa; phylum Chordata; class Aves; order Passeriformes; family Sylviidae; genus Sylvia; species Sylvia atricapilla. The sequence goes on along the minus strand of NC_089164.1, from coordinate 6,134,057 downwards.
GTCTGCAAAGCACACAGAAATTGCTCTTTGGTACCACAGAAGGGGTGAACCTCCTCTGTAGCATTGGTAGCTTCCACTGCCCAGCAGGAGCCTTGAGTCTGCAGAAATAGCAAAAAACCACAATAAGCCCCCAAATCAGCTGTGTTTTGCTGTCAGACCCCTCAAACCCCCCCTCTCACACGGGGTTTGGCAGCCCACTGGATGTTGTGAGTTTGGAGTTTAAAATGGCTCTACTTGGCCAGTTTTGGTTGCATAATGTTCACTCCTGGTCCGTGTGATGCAAACTCGAAGTCCATGGAGATGTTGGTTAATTAGCTGAAACCCCCATTTTTCCCTTTTCAAGGAAGACCTTTGGTGGCACAGGGAACCAAACCCGGGGCTGAGTGAGGATGTGACTCCAGCCTGGAGAAGCAGAGGTTCCCCAGGAGTTGCTCAGAGATTCCTCAGAGGTTTCTTTGTCTCGCTGAGGAGGGCCCAGAGCCCTGCAGGGTGCTCTGGAAAAGGACAAGTGACCCTGTGCAGCAGCTGCAACAGGGACAATTCCAACTGTCCATAAGGAAAAAGCTTTTCCCATGAGTGCTGTGTGGCCTTGGGATGGGATCTTCTCTGAGAACTCAATGGGGCAAGAACTGGAGTCACTTGAACTGGCCTTGCACTGAGCCCTGCTTTGAAGATGACCTGGGGCTCAGGACCTTCTGTAGTTCTTCCAACCTTTCCTGATTTCCCTGACCTTGAAGGGTGGCACTGACAGTTCCCACACATGGAACTCATTGTAACCTGCAGGAGACACAAGAGAGGGAGATGTCCCCTGACAGTGACAATTCTTCCTTGGCTTTGGCAACCTGGAAGCTGAGTGTGGGCCAAGCACCACCTGATTTTCCCTGCCCCAGGACAAGGCTGTGTGGAACATTCCTGCACAGATGATCAGTCTTCTCCATTCCAAACAGAGATGTATGGCAGGAGGGCAGGGATGCACTCTGGAGCATAAATCTCCTCATCTTCTTCTTGGCTTTGTGCCATGGTCAAACATCAGACTTTGCCTGAGGATCAAATGCCTTTTCTGCTTCTGATTCCCCTTAGGATTTGCTAGTGAGTGTCACCAGCTCCCTCTGCAGTGCCTGGGGCTGCTGGGATGTGGAACAGCAGCTCAGCCAAGCGCCTGGGAGGTGGAATAAATCCCTAAAGCAAGGCCAAGAGGAGGTCACACCTGCCCTGCCCCAAGCTCCTCTGGTCAGGGATTGGAGCTGGGGGTCAGACTGTCCCAGTCTGGGATATCCATGCTCACTCCATGGAATGTGGAGCCACAGGGAGAGGGGTTGTGCTGGCAGTGCTCAGCTGCCCGGAGTAGCCCAACCTCCCCTCATACACAGAAACAGGACTGCAGAAGCTCAGTCTGGTGCTTCAGCACATTTGCAATCTAGAGGGGATTTTGCAAGGCCTGGCAAAAGGGACTTGGAAAATCAGCACCAACTGGGCAGGAATGACTTGGATGTTTTGATGCCCCCTTGGATGTCAGGGAAGCTCCTTGTTCATCTCTAGCACTGTTCCCTGATGATGGTTCAGGTGCAAGCCATAAATTCTCTGGGAAAATCTGTGTTTCCCTGTTCAGTCTGAAGGTGAACATGTGGATACTTGTCCACCTTGCAAAGCCAATCCAGGATGGACTGTTCCTGGAAAGCAGGAATGAAACAGAGAACCTTCGCAGGCCATGCTGATTGGCCTCAAATGTGCTCTCTAATCTCTGGTGCTGGGTTTCAGTGTTAAAATAAAATATATCCTTCAGTAATTGTGTCAGTAACATGATTTGCGTAAACCTATGGAGTGGTTCAGAGTAGTTTTTATTTAGCAGGGTTTCAATGGTTATTTAGAAAACAGAATGAGCTTCCAGATTATCCTGTTCATCCTTTCCTGCTGGAATTGTTATCACCAAAGTCCTTCCCTGCAGCCCTAAGTGGGTGCCAAGGAAGTAAATAAAACCTGGGAGAAGCAGCTCTGTCCCACACTTGGCATCCAGCACAGTGTTCATCCCCTCCTCCTTGGGTTTGCCCCCGGCACCACAGGACCCCTGGGCCTATAGAGTGAGGTGGGATGGAGGATGAGACCCATGGGTCAGCCCTGCTCTGTATGTCCCACCTTGTGAGTGACTCCAGAGTGGTGCTGCCACACTTGGCACCCAGAGCCTTCCTTGGTGGAAGTCTGGTGCTGCTCAGTTGATCCTGGGAGTAACTTGGGAATCTGTCTGTTCTCTCTTCTCAACCATCTTCTCTTCTCCTCATTTTTCCAGGGCTCTTCATAGCAGCAGAGGCTCCTCAGGGATTGCAGTGGGGTGCCACAGGATGCACATAGCGGTAGGAAGGTCCCCATCAGCATAGCCTGGTGCATCCCACCCCAGGGAGGAATCAGGTGCTGTGCAGGAATTGGAGCCTCCCCAGTGCAGATAGCAAGGAGCGTGGAGAGGCCAAGTTCTGGAGCAGATGCTTTTTCAGAGGAGGGGATGATCATAGATTCAGTGATACCCGTCTGCCATGGCATGTCCTGGTGAGCAGCAGTGCCGGGCAGTGCTGGGGTCAGGACACAGTGGGCATGGGGTCAGCTCAGTTTTCATCTGGCATGGACTGACCTGTGTTGGCAGTGGCAGAAAAATCTTCCTGGAATTCAGGAGGCCAGGCCTGGAGATGGCATCACTGCAAAGCTGTGATCCCAGTGTTCTGCTCCTCCCTGTGACAGGACAAACATGGCAGCGTCACTTGGCAGCTTGTCACAGGGACACAATCCTGCTGTGGGGCAGGCACATCCCCATGGGCAGCCACAAGACCCCAGGCCTCAGGGGGGACCAGCACAGGGCACTGTGACCACTGACCCAGACACTCAGAGCAGCCTCCCACACTGACCTCCCAGCAGGGCCCACTTTCAAGGGAAGACTCTTGCAGCAATCCCAGGTAATTGGGCCCCAAGAACAGGCTGCAACCCCCGGCTGTGCCATGAGCACAAGGAGTTCCTCCTTGCACCATGTCCTCCCACATGTCCTCTCTGAGGATGTCACACCCTGCCACGGAGGTGTCACCAGCACCAAAGGAGTCCCTGGGACAGAGCCAGCTCCAAGGATCCTGAGCTGGGCTCTCTGTGCAGTATCCTGGGGCTCAATCTGGGTCTTTGCTCCCTGACCCAAACTGCACCTCAGGCTTTGCCCTTGGGCTACTGGGCCAGGTCTGTAGCAAGGAGGGGCTTTGCCAACAGGGTCCCCAGGTGAGTCTGGGTGTGCAGCATCTTTTCCCAGTGCAGCTCTTTCCCAGAACTAGCACAGGAGACAGAGCAGGGGGAACTTCCACCTGAGCAGGGCACAGCCCAGGCAGAGAGGACTGGGAAGAGATGGGAGAGCAGCAGCTCCTTGGCCTGTTCTGGAGAGGTTCCTCAAGTTAGATGGGGACACAAGGAGATGAAAACTGGGTGGGTTGGCCTTGTCCCAAAGGGAAAGCAGAGATCCTTCCTGTTCCATCGCCATCCTTCCCTCCCAGGGCACCTCCCTGGGGCCTGCCCTTCCCTGGCACCTGCACGACCAGTCCTGGTGCCTGTTTCCAGAGTGACCTGCTGACCATGTCCCTTTTTCCCTGCTGTCAGGCTGCACAGCCTTTGGATCTTTGAGCAATTCAGAGTTGTGATGCTGTTGCTCATCAGAGGTGGGACCTATTTGTCAGGGGATGTCCAAGCATAGGGAGGGGCAGAGGGGACAATCTGTGTCCTCAGCCTTGATGGTGCTGAGTCTGGAGGTACTGTCAGGTGCCTGTACTGAGCCCTAAGGGTTCTCTCCAATCCAAAGCCAGCCTGTCCTGTCTGGTGCCCCCTGTCCCCTACATGTGCCATTTGCCACCAAGAAGGGCAGCAAAGCCAGGGAACCCAGAATATGAACCTATGGAGGTCCAGCTGACAAGGACAAGTGCTTGGCCTGACCTTCAGCCCCGAGGGGGTCAGGACTGGAGAATGAGAGGCAAAGGAAAGGCAAAGAAAAACCTGGGTTTGGTCCGACTGGAGAAGGGAAAGTTTGGAGAGGTCTTTCAACTCTCTGCAGCCAATTAACAGGAGTTAATAGAGAGGATGGAGCAAGTCCAGGGACTTGCAAGGGCTGGAGCCCCTCTGCTCTGGAGCCAGGCTGGGAGAACTGGGGATGTAGAGCTGAAGAAGACAAAGCTCCACCTTAGAGCTCTTTCCCCAGTGCCTAAAGGGTCTCCAAGAAAGCTGGAGAGAGATGTGGGACAAGGGCCTGGAGAAACAGGACCATTCCCAAGGGGCAATGGCTTCCCACTGCCAGAGGGCAGGGTTAGAGGGGATATTGGGAAGGAATTGTTCCCTCTGAGGGTGGTGAGGCCCTGGCACAGGGTGCCCAGAGAAGCTGTAGCTGCCCCATCTCTGGCAGTGTCCAAGGCCAGGCTGGACAGGGCTTGGAGCAACCTGGGATAGTGGAAGTGTCCCTGCCCATGGCAGGAACAGGATGAGGTCAGTTCCAAGTCAATCAATACATTCTGGGATTCTGTGAAGATGGAGTCACACATTCTGAGGTGCATGGGGAGAGGAGAGACAACTGGAACAAGCTGGGACATGGGAAATTGCTTTTAGATACCCGGAAAACAATTCACCATGAGGACAGTCAAATACTGGGAGAGAAGCCTGAGAGGTTGTCGAATCTCTATCAAACCTCCACTGGACAAGGTCTGGAGCAACTGGGTCCTGACTTGGTTCAGCCCTGCTTTGGGCAGAGGGGCAGCCCCTTCCTAACTCATGAATTCCATATTTCTGTCAGGGAACACCTCAGTGATGTTCCTGGGTCTTTTATCTCACTTACGCAGCTCAGGCTTTCAGCTGGCCAGATGCAGCTGCTCTGCCTGAGGCATCCTCTTGTTTTGGGGAGAAATCAGGGATTTCCTTACTCTCCAGATCTCTGGGGCTAGAGAAGTGTCCCTGATTTGCCAGCCCACGACTGGCCTGGCACTGTTGCCTTCTTGTCCTTCTACAGCACCACCCCAAAAACCTCTCAGTGCCACAGGCGTGCAAGGACTAGAGGGGAGGTTTTGCTCAAGAACAGCCTTGCCACAAGTCTCAGCAGGCTTCTGCCTGGCTTTCCTCACCGCAGCAGCTCCATTCTCCCTTCCAGCTGTATCCTGTTACTCTGTTGGTTCTGAACTCTCCATCTGCCCCCTTCCTATGGTACTTTCTGGTCCCACAAAAGAGACACTTTCAAGGCAGGCAGAGTGAAACCAAGGTGTGCAAGTCTAAAGAGCAAGTTCCCTCCTGCAGAAACCTTGCCAGGCTCTGGAAAGTCTCAGTTGTGCTGGGGCAAGGATGAGTCACTGCTCAGAAAACGGTATTATCCAGGAAAATACAAGAAATTCCCAACATCCGCACCTTGCCCCTCCTGGCGACCACCTGCCCGGAGGAAGAATCAACCCCCGGTGCTGAAGTCACTCCCAAGAGCTGGACTTCCTGACACCAGGGCTGGGGGCAATTATTCCCCCACAGCAGAATTCGAGCGAGCCGCAGACACTTCCAGCTCAGGAGCGCCCGACAAGTTTGAACAGGGAACCTGCGCCTCTCTGGGAGCAGCATTGGGCCAGCGAGCTCTTTGATTGCGATCAGGCAGCTGGCAGGAATCCCAGGAACTCGCGCAAAAATGCTTTGAAGAGCCCAGATGCACAGGGCGTGTCCCGAGTGGGTGCGGAGCGTGAGTCACAGCCTCACCATGTGCTGCTGGCCGCGCTCGGGCAGCGCCGGGACCCCCGAGCCCCGGACACCGCCCGCGTCCTTCGTCACATGGATTTCACCGACCCTCCGATGGCTGTCCACTGCACCCCGAATTCGGCACGGTGTTTGCGGCCCTCTCAGCCTTGCCCGCTCCGCCCGTGAGCTCCAGACACAAAGGCAGACAGGGAACTTGCTCGGGGCGCTGCCGGATGAAAGCGCTGCTGCTGCTGCTGCTGCTGCTGCGCCGGGGCTGCTCTGGGCTGGCCGGGACGATGCTCCCCGTGTGCCGCTCGGGGACGCCCCCAGCCCCATACCAGAACCGCAGCTTACACAGAACTGCAATAAAAGCCTTTGTTTAATTACCTTTTGCTCTTGCAGATACGGTTTTGGGATCTGTTGCAGAATCCCGGGAGATTCCCTCCCTTGGGCTAAACCGTGCTAACTCGCCCCAAGAAACCATTGTTTCCTGAAAGCCTCCCTAAGCTCCCTCCCTAAGCTCCCTGTCCGCGGCTCCGCAGCCCAGCTCAGCAATTTGGACGGGTTATGAAACCGGGAGATGCCAGAGCGCACTGACGGGATGCGATAAACACGCGGCTCTCCTGCGGGGACAGGGACAGGGCTGTTCCTCGCCCCGAGCCAAGTGACAGTACAGGTTTGCGAGAGCTGGCACTTTGTTGTGCAGGAGCCACCTGACGCTGACACCCTGTCATTGATTTGCGAAAACACCGCTTGGCATCGATATCGAGCTTTCAGGAGAAACAAGTGGAGCAGGGGAAAACAACAGCTGGGCATTGCTGCGCTGCTCCTGCCTGCACCGGGAGAGCACGGTCTGATCCCCACCCATGAAATGCTCAGGACCAGCAGGAAAGGAGGGCACCCACTCACTCCATCCACTCCATCCCACTGGATTCCCTGGCAGCACCCACCCTCCTCCAATCCTTGCCTGGGCATGGTCTAAAAGTCCCAGGCGGTTGGGTGATGAAGCAGAATAAAGCCTCTGCATCCCTTTGGTGAGGTGTCAAGAAAGGTGGGGAGAGGAGACCAAAGGCAAATAAATACCCTCCAGTTGCTCTACTCCTGTGTGTTAGAGATGAAACCTGGCTTTTTACTCCTGAGTTTCATGGCAGGAGCATCCTGGAGCATGGGGAAGGACAGTGCACAAAGCTTATCTTTCCTAGGAGCCTGCTCTGTGCTTTCTGATGCTGCTCTTGTTCCTACAAAACATGAAATGTGGACACAAATCACCAGGGAAACACAAAACCTGATGTATGGGAGTGAAAGCACCAGGTCAGACCTCGGGCACTGCTGATTCTCACTGGAGAGAAACTCCACACATCCTTTCTCCCACAGCTGATCCATCTGGCAGCACAAAGGGTTCTGCTCCTCTGAGTGTTGGCACAAGCGCCCAAGTCCTCGTCCTGGAGCACTCAGGAAGCCTCTATTCCGGGCATCCTCTCCTCAGCCTCCCTCCTGATGGGGACTGTTCCTCTTCTCCTGAATCAGCTGCCTGTGGCTTGGCTGGAGCTTTGTCAGCACTTGCTGTGACCTGAAACTGGTCACACCAGCAGTGAGGTGCTCGGTTCTCTGCAAATGAGTTGCTGCAGTGTGGCTTGGCAGAGGGAGAACTCCCTGCTCCCTATTCGTAGCCTGGCGTGTCATTTCTTGCACAGCCATTTTATCTCCTGTTCTCGCTAAATGTCCTCTTTTCCTTCCTGCTACCCCCAAGCTGTGCACAAAGATTGCCCCAAGTGTGCCCTGATTTCTCCATAGGCCTGTCCCTCAGACAAGCAGGACACCCTCTAGAGAGAGGTCCCTGACTCTCCAGGGGACCTCATCAGGACCCTCCCTGACCCCTGGAGCCGGTGTTCTGCAGGAATCCTGCATTCCTGGGTTTGTAGGGCGGAATTTGCAACCAGTGCTTGCAGAGTTGGGGTCTAAATGGGAGCTGTGGGCAGTGTTGCTCTACAGGCAGGGCCATCTCTTGGCACTGAGTCCTGGGGCTGACCGCAGTTTGGACTGAGGGAAATACTGGAACCCAAGAGGAGCCGTGTGGGAGATGCTGCAGCCCCCTGGCAGCCGAGGACCCACAGACCCTCACCCTGCTCAGTGATGGTGTCCGTGCGCAGCCCTCGGGCCCCCGCCTCCCCCAGCGCCCACTGTCCCGGGGCCGGGCCGGGGGCAGGCTCGGGCTGGGAGCTGCCCCAGCGCCCACTGTCCCGGGGCTGGCAGGGAGCGCGTGGGTGTGTGCGGGCAGGGCTGTATATCCAGTCTGGCAGAGGGTGTGACCGCTCACACGCCGGGGAGCTGAGCTGCGAGCGGCAGCCCTGAGACACCCTGGGCCCGGGGACGTATGGCAAGGAGGGCTTTGGGGAACTGAGCCCAGCACAGTCGGTGTTCGGTGGCCTCGCGTAGTCCGTGTGAGCGAAGAGCAGCCCCTGTGGCCACGGCCTGCAGCCATGCTCCACTCCCCGCTGAAAACGGCGCTGGCCTACGAGTGCTTCCAGGACCAGGCCAGCTCCACGCTGGCCCTGCCCTCGGACCACAAGCTGAAAACCAAAGGCACTGGCAAGCAGCGGGTCCAGGAGCAGGTGATGATGACGGTCAAGAGGCAGAAGCAAAAGTCATCGGTGTCATCGAGCGTGGGCCACTCAAATCGAGGTAAAGTCCCGCGGCGAGGGGAGCCCTCTGGGGCAAGGCTGGTGCTCTGGGGTGCTCTGGTGGGGGTTGTGGAGGGAGGACAGATCGCTTTGCTTCTCTCCTGAGGGTCTGAGGGTCACCTCAGGGAGGCAGTGCCAAGATCTCCTGCACTGGATGAAAGGGTTTAGGACAGATCACAGAGCTGAATGCATCGAGCCCTTCCTAGGCAGAGCTGACTCTGGGAGTGCTGCTCTGCGTCATATCCCTGAGGCGCTTGGACGTTTCGATGTGGTGCTAAAACAAATTTTTCCCTGGCTCTAAAGCTGGAGTAGCTGTCTGGTTTTGTAAATCCTTCCTCTGCAAGTGGCCCCTGGCTGGAATTCCCCACCACCCCCTCCCGTAGATGAGCAAAGCTGACAGTGCTCCTCCTCCACCCTGCCATGGGCTGGGGCCGGGGCTTTGCTGCCTCCTGAGTGCTGGGCAGGTGCAGAGCAGGAGGCTGTGCCCACACACGGGACACAAACCTCAGCTCGGGACTCACTTCTGGAAGTCCCAACACATCTCCCATTTGCAGGCTGAGAAGTGTGGAGTCTCTGGGACCCCGAGTGGGAGTGGTGGGAAGGAGATGAGCTGGAGAAGTGTCCCTGGTGTTGGTCGGTGGGGGTGTTTCACAGCCCCCTGCACTTTGCCTGTGTTGGGGTCCAGGGGGCCATTGCACCTCTGTGCACTGAGTGTGTGTCACAGAAACAAGCAATCAGCTGAATCCTGCAGCCAGGTATCCTGCTGGAAACACCTCCTCTTTGGATCAAGGCTTGGCAAATTGTTCTCTTTGCCACCCATGTGTCTGGAGAAGGCTAATCTGGAGGGAAAGCCCAGCTTTCCCCAGCTAGAAGCCTCAAAGCCAGAGAGTTGTGACAACCTCTGTGCAAAACCTCCTGCCCCTTGCAGATGCTTTTTCCAGCAGCCACAGAGAGCTCTGGCCGGGCTGAGTCACCAGGGAGAGAAAATCCTGAGGCTTTAGGGGCCTTTGGGGTGCTGGAGCTGGGACTGAGAGTTCAGCTGAGTCTGGAGTGAGCAGCACGGAGCGGGGTCCTGAGTGAGCTGGGCCAGGCTCCAGTCCTCCTTCGGGAGCTGCGCCGTGCTCAGCAGCTCTTCAAGCTGCACTGTGAGGCTGAATCCTGTGCTGCTGAGGGACCATGGTCCAGAGACGTGTTTAGGGCTGGATTTGCAAGAGAAGCTGGGTGGCTGAAGCCTGCTTGGGGAACTGTGGAGGTGGTGCTTCCACGGGAGCCATCCCTGCTCCGGGAATTGCTGGAACAGAGGGAATGGAGCAGCTCCAGAGCGGGGGCAGGTGGGCTCTACCAGGACCAAATCCCTGCCTCCTCTGCTTTTGTGGACACACACTCCGGTGGATGGGGGCAGGCGGGCGGGGCAAGGAGAGCTTTTCTCTGCCCCCGGAGTGGAAGATGGGAATCTCCTCCCACCTCCGGACGGTTTATTGCTTAAGATGTTACAGTGACAAACCTGACAAAATAAAATACACTGCAGGATGAGCTGAGGGGCTCTGGATGGAGAGAGAAGCGGACAGAGGGTTCCACAGGCAGGAAGGAAAGGGGACAGAGGGGGATTATCCTGCTTGGAGAGGAGCCCAGGTGAAACCTCTGGGAAATGAAAAAGGAAAAAAAATAGCACATTCCCAAACTGCCTGTTTCTGCTCAACAAGCTAAACCCCTCCTCCAGACACTTTGGGCAATGACTGGGAATGGGAATTGCGTGGAGATGTGCAGCTCTGGTTTCTGTATCCCAGGGAAGCTGAGTCACATCCCACTCCCAGGAGTTGCCTCCAAGCAAAGGGCCCAGGTCCCCCCTCCCCTTGTTCCTACCAGGGGTGGTTGGCCAACAAACATCCTGGGGGCTGATTCATCCCAGTGCATTCCTGGATGGAATCCCAGGTGGGTGAGAAGTTGTTTGTTCACAGGGTTGTCTCTGGTTGGTGCTGGAGCAGGTCAGGCTCAGCTTTCAGCTGTTGGGTTTTACTGCTCTTGCCCAAAGATCAGGTGGTCAGCTCCCACGAGAAAAATTAGTTCTTCCTACAGAGAGGCAGTGTGGGTTTGTTAAGCATAGATTCTGCCTGTCCAAACCCTCATACAACTTCACCTCTCTGCATCCCTTGGGATTTCTCAGAGATGCTCCTCAGAGGCAGCACAAGCTGGAGAACTCCCAAAGCCCCCCGAGTGCCTGAGCGTTTTGTTCCCTCTGCTCCCAGACAGTCCCAGAGTGGGGCTGGGCAAGTGTTGGGCCAGATCCAGGTTTGTTACTGTGTTTGGAGCTGTGGTTTGAGCTGGAGCTGAAGCTGGAGGGCCCAGAGCTTCCCCCAGCGGCAGGAATCATGTCCTCGTGTGTGTAGGATGGGAAACATGGACATGAAACACTCATGCACACAGCAGGGTGGGGGTGTTGTATCCCCTGACTGGAATTCTTTTAGGGGGTTGGCACACACTCCCTCACTATCCCAGTGATTGATGGAGCCATAAATGGGTTCGTGAATTGGAGTCCAGGAGGTCAAGGTGTTGTGGCCGCTTTGTAGACCTGGTGTCTCCCAGGGCAAGGTGGTCAATCTGGGCCCAAATTCATGTTCACTGGGATGGGACAGTGAGCACAAACCTGTTGCCAGCAGAATACTCCTGAACCCAGTGGGGCCTTGGCTCAGCACAGCAGCTACAGCTATTCCAAGGATGACTGTGGAGTCTGGGATCTGTGGGGTCTGTGGGGCCTGTCCTCCTTGGCACTTGGGTCTGTGGGATCTGCTCTAGGGCTGGTCTGTCCTTCTCCCCATGGCAGTACCAAACTAGATGGCTCTCCCCGAATTTGTGAGTAATGCACATTTCCAGGGAAAATTAATTTCAGTGGCACTGCAGAGGAAAAGGCCAGGCCAAGGTGAACCAGCTCCTTGTAGCCATCAGCTCTGCTCTGCAAAGTCCTCTGGCTCAAGGAAAGTTCTGCCAGTGATTTGTCACTGAGAAGACATATCCAAGGAGTGTCAGATCCAACTGTCTTATGGCTCAGCTGGGATTGAGAAGTTTCCGTGCTGGCTGTGGCTAAGAGTGGAGTAATTCTGCCAAGATCTGATGGGACCCCACCTGGTTTTGGTGGGGATCAGGACTCTGATGTAAAGGGGAGATTTGGGGGATAAAAAGTATTTTGAAGACTACTATAACTTCCCCCAGTGTGAGATGATTCAGTGAAAGGTTCCACTCTTCCACCAACCTCAGATTGTTGGGATACAAAAAAATCCCCAAGCCCATTACCTCATAGGCCAGAAGGCAGAACTGGAGTTTTGTCATTCCTGTTGGAATCTCAGTGTCTGGGATTTCACTGACTCTTCTCTCCTAGAAGGCACTCAGGCTTTGCTTTGTGCCTCTCACAGCCCTCTGCTCTCCCTGTGTTTTTCCTATGTTTAATCATCCTTATTGTTTAAAGCCATGCATAGTTTATGATTTAACTTGCCAAGCCTGCACTGCCAGTGACTGGTTCTTGTCTTGCCTTTCCCTGCCACAGATTAATATTTATTAACAGACATCCTTTTCCACAATCTCCATGTTGGCTCCGTGTGTCCAGCTGGCTTTGGGAAAATGGCACTTTGAGCACAACTCTCCTCCTGCCATCAGTGCCATCTGCCAGAGAGGAGAGTTGCCTCTGAGGAAAGGAAATAACTCATCAAGAACAGCTACATTGGGTTCAATGGCAGCCTCAGTTTGCTCTACAATAATGGATAACAGGGATGGAGAAGGGGATGAGGGCAGTGGGAGAAGTGTAGGGGGACTCAGAGGTGCACTGCAATTATCTGCAATAATTGGATTTTACCCTCATGAATTTTCCCACTGAAGATAAAATAGATTTTAAAATGTCTAAGTTTTAAAGGAGATGTCATGGGGGAATGATAATTTGGGGAGGGTGCAATCTGAGCAGCCTTCAGAGTTTTCTGCCCACATGGTCACTGAGAGGCTGCACCTCATCTGTGTGGTACTAACACATCTTTCCAGCTCTGTCCCAGCTGTTGAGGGTCCTCTGTCATGAGAAAAAGCTGAGGGAGCTGGGAGGCTCAGCCTGGATTAAAGGAGGCTTGGGGGGACCTTCTGTGTCTGCACAACTCCCTGACAGGAGGGGCAGCCACGGGGGAGTTGGGCTCTGCTCCAGGGAACAGGGACAGGATGAGAAGAAACGGCCTCAGGCTGGGTCAGAGGAGATTCAGGTTGGATATGGGGAAAAGTTCTTCATGGAAAGGGTGGTCAGGCCCTGGCACAGGCTGCCCAAGATAGTGGTGGAGTCACCATCCCTGGAAGTGTGCAATGGATGTGACACTTGGGACATGTGTTAGTGGTGAACGTGACAGTGCTGGGGGAATGGTTGGACTCTGCAATCCTAGAGGACTTTTCAACCTCAGTGATTCTGTGATGCCATGGTTCTGTGTTATCTACTCTGAATACAGTGGTTTGAATTGGCTCTGTGTTTGCCCAAGTTCACACGGGCCCTTCAGGGACCTAAACAGCTGCTTGGGTGACAGCAACTGGGACACAGACATATGGACATAGCCAGAAAAAAGCACAAGAGGGGAATCTCCCACTAAGAGCATTTCCACCCCAGCCCAAATGGGTTTTTGTGATTGCCTGGGTTTATTTCAAATTCCAAGGACCTGTGACCAGGTTGTGTGGTCTTTACTCTTGAGGTGTTTGAAAAGAGGGATCTCCTTCCTGTCCCTGAAGGCTGGGGATACAGCTCCCAGCTGGCTGTCAAGATGAACCAAGCAGAGAAGTGTCCAAACCTGCACAAACAAAGATCAGGTTTTCTTCAGCCACCTCCACCAGAAAATCCCCAGGTTCTTCCTGGCCTCAAGACTGATCTCTCCAAGCAATAAATCCCAGTTGAGTGGTGGCAGGAGAAGTACCTTCTCCAGCCAGCAGAGTGACTTCAAAATGCCTTGAACATTTGAGGTTCTGTTTAATTATGTGTTTATAAGCTCTTACGTACTTAAGTTCTGGGAGGCAACCCTCCTACCTCTGGAGAACATAAACTTGAATCAATTGCCTGATCTCCTGAATTTGGCCACATAGCAGTGAATTAATTGAAGAAATTTACAGATGTGCCCAAACTGGCTTATTTTGGGTGTCTCCTTGCTCTAACCCCAAAGTCTGGAGTGCATGGCAGAAAACAGATCCTGAAAGGAAAAGTGTGGGCCCCAGGCAGGACTGGTCAGAGGGACCTGTTAGTCAGGCACAGAACCCCTTTTTACAGCTGCTCACTCAGGAAAATGCCCCAGGTGCTCACACCTGCAGTTACAGGATGTTTACAGAGAATGAGAGTTAGATTTGAAGAAGGAATTCCCAGGAAATGATCATGGAATGGCTTTATCTTTGTGCTCAGAATTATGGTTATCAGATAACTCTGTGTCCTGAGGAATCACCTGGCCCAAACTCACCACTTGCAGCACTGCCTTGCTGCTGCTGAGGCCCAGCGCTGATGTCCTGATGTGGAGTTGAAGCGAAATCACAGCGTGGAGAGGGAGTACAAGGTGAAGGACATGACTGAATCTCCTGTTGCATTTCCATGGCCATTTCCTTGCCTTATCAGCAAGTTCTGTGCACTTTATTGCGTGAGGCACTCAGGGCTGGGGAGATCTGGATGAGGAGCAGTGCCTGCCGAGTCTCCAGACTACAGAAAAGGAGCTCCTGTAGTTTCCTGCACAGGTGCAGGGCTGGGAGCTGACCTGGCTGCTGCCTGTTCTCCATGCAGGGATGTTCTCCAGGTGCAGTCCTGCTCACAATAGAAAGCAAATCTCATTATTTACACCACATCCACAGGAATCATCTTCCTGAGAAAATGCAAGAATTTTTAGCCACAAACCAAATCACCATAACAGGTTCTGGGTGCCTCAGGCAGGGCAATAAATTAGGTTTATTCCAAGGATCAGTGGCTGTAAGAGACCTGAGTGGCTCCAGGGCCTTTGTGGTTGAGCTTATCCAGTTTATCTCAGAGATGAGTCCTATCAAACAATCACAGAGATTAGGATATTTCTGACATTGCCCACCAGTTTAGGTGCATAAATTAGGACAGGTAAGTCTTGATTTTGTACTTTGTTATACATTCAGAGCTTCCCCTGGAAGTTAATTGGAGTGTAGGGTTTGCACTTCCTCATAACGGGACCTTCCTCATAACCCCAGTTATTGAGCACCTCTGAAAATGAAACTGAAATCACCCTAAACACTTTTGGATCATCCAAAGAGAGTTAAGTGAATTCCACTGTGGAAAAAGAATTATTCACTTCATTTGTCTTGTAGTGATGAATGTGGCATTGAGTAAAATACTTTTAGGAGGGATCCAAAGGTTCCAGTGCCAGAGTCTGCTGGGAGGGCTCTTGGAAGGGCTGGGGTAGGTGAATCCAGGTTTACTTTAACCAGGTAATCTCTGATTAAAGTGCTGAGAAACAGAGAAAAAATGGCTGATGGGTTCCTCCTGATCCAAGATATTTGCATATTTAAAAAACACATCTGAGATCTAGTCTCACTTATTCCTCTAGCATCCCAAAAATAATGATGGAGCTCTATACATTTTCAGGAAAAGGAAGTATAGACACATAAAGTGATCTTTCAGAGACAAGACTGGAATTCAAAGAGTCCGATGAGTGTTTGACTGTTTTAGATCCCCAGGTGTTAAATAGACTGGATAATCCTTTATCCATGGTGTTTGTTAATGACCATTGATTAATTTTAGCAAGTCTTGCTCAGGCTGGTTGTGCTGATGGGACTGGGAGGATTCGGACATGGAGTGGACTGGTGAAAGGGTCAGGGGTGGGTTTTGCCTTCAGAGAGGGAAATGGTATTTACTACAAGTCTTCCATGGCCAGACATTCTGGCATGTGTAGTACAAAATATCATCAGGTTCTTCTCATACAACAGCTAGGAGGCCAGACAGCAATTTGATCAGAGGAAAGGAACACCTTGCCTGTGAGAAATGGGATTGTTCAGCCCTAGACAACAGAAGCTTTGGGGTGATCTAACTGTGGCCTTCCAGTACCTGAAGGAACTGACAGGAAGCATGGAGAGAGATTCTTCACAAGGGTCTGGAATGTCAGGACAAAGGGGAATGACTTTGAACTGCCAGGGGGCAGGGTTAGAGGGGATATTGGGAAGGAATTGTTCTCTGTGAGGGTGGTGAGGCCCTGGCACAGGTTGCTCAGAGAAACTGTGGCTGCACCATCCCTGGAAGTATCCAAGGCCAGGTTGGATAGAGCTTGGAGCAACCTGGGATAGTGGAAGGTGTCCCTGTGCATGGCAGGGGGCTGGAGCAGGAGGAGTTTTAAGGTCCAATTCAAACCATTCAGGGATTTTGGGATTCCGCGATCTTAGACACTGGTGCCATCTCTGACCCTTTCTGCTCCTCTGCTTTGGGGTTTTTGGCACTTGGTCTTTTGTGCTGCAAACCTTGGGGTGGTTTAGCAGGTTTGTGGTATGAGGGCTGGAGTTCCCAGCAGTGACAAGGGGCTCCCCTTGCTGCCTGTATTCCCTATGTTCCTGTTGATATTTATAACTGTCACTTTTCCATGACTAAACTTACTGTTAAAAAAGAGCTCTGTGCTCTGAACAAGTCCTGCTGGGAATCCTTTCTCCTGGGAATGCTTTCTCCTAGGAATGCTTTCTCCTGCTGACCATACCTTTTCCATTTGCAGGTTCCATGTATGATGGTTTAGCTGATGGTTATGGCTACGGGACATCCCGGGGCAGCTACTACACCAAAGCCCAGACAGGGAACAGCAGCTGGGGATATCCGGTAAGACACTCCTGGATCTGGGAATTGTGGCATGGTCTGAGGTGACCTGGGCAGGAGGAACTTCTCATAGTTACCTAGGGAGGTAACTAGTGATCCTGGCTCTCTTAGAAAGGGATTCAGTGCAGTGGATGAGGAGGATCAAGGATCCCACAGCTGTTTTATGTGGAGATTTTAGAGTGGACAAGATTTAGTTTGGATTTGTGAGTTAATATCCAATGGCATGAGAGTTTGGAAGTTGCCTGAAGGATCAGGGTTGGGTGTAGACTATCACAGTTCAGTTAATGCCTGGAGCACATCCAGGAGTTCCCATCTTTGTTCCTGTGCACCAAAACAGGCTGTGAATGTCATGAATGTGGCTGGGGAATGTGAATCAGGGGATTTGCATTAGAAAATGTGCTGCTGTTCCCAACCTCAGTGCTACTGCAGACTCTTCCCAGATATTCTCCGTGCTTGAAAAAAAGGAGTCCAGTTCTTCCAAGGTGATTTCCAAAAAAATTATTGCAGATTTCCAGAAAAAGCACAGGTGAGATGGTACCTGTCTTTGTGCAATGTGAGTCTGGACATCCCACAGAGTTCCTGATCTTTGGTGAAAACCCCCTAGTACACAGGGAATTGCTCCAAACTATTCCACACTGCACTGGGACAACTTGTGCTCATGTTGCCCCTCCATTTCAGGCCTGTGTTCTGCTCTTCCCTGCTTTTCATCAGCTCTAAAGTAGAAAGGAACAATTCACAGATCTAGGATTTCAATATGAGAAAAGCAAAGGGCTCCTTTCAACAGTGCTAGGAGTGTAAAGAAGCTCTGTGTTAGCCATCAAAGGCTTGAACCAGGAAAGGTTTTGGTAGCTCCAAGCACACAGGCAGGACTGCAGCTTTTCCTGGTGGTTGCCAGATCCTCTGCCTGTTCAGAGCACCATCATTCCTCAGCTTCAGAAGGGTTTATCTGGGTCTTTCCTAATGGCCTCATTGTAGCGTGATGGCTTCGAGGGAGTGGTGTCACTTGTTGAGTTTGTGTCACTGGATGTTCAGTAGGAAAAGTGGGAGCACTGGAGCGTCTTTGAAATTATTTGAGTGTCTTATTATTGAGTGTCTTTGAGTGTCTTATTTCCAGCCTGTCTGTTGGCCTATTTCAGTTAAATCCCAGCTGGGGGCTTCTGCCTCCAGAAGAGAAAAATTAGTTCAGAGGATGCCCCAGGTTGATCAGGGGGATGGAGAATTCTACTGTAAGGAAAGACTGGGAGAGTAGGGATTTTTCCTCTTGGAAAAGAGAAGCTTTGGAGTGACCATACTGTCACCTTGTAGTACCTGAAGGAGCTACAGGAAAGATGAAGAGAGATTATTTTCAAGAGATGGAGTGACAGGACAAGGGGGAATGGCTTCTCACTGCCAGAGGGCAGGGTTAGATGGGATATTGAGGATATTTGGAAGACATTCTTCCCTGTCAGTGCGGTGAGGCCCTGGCACAAGGTGCCCAGAGAAGCTGTGGCTGCCCCATCCCTGGAAGTGTCCAAGGCCAGGTTGGATGGGGCTTGGAGCAACCTGGGATAGTGGAAGGTGTCCCTGTGCATGGCAGGGGCTGGAACTGGATGAGCTTGGAGGACCCTTCCAACCCAATCCATTCTGGGATTCTGGGATTTTGGGACTCTGGGACTAGTCAGAGCACAGGTCTATCAATCCAGGTGTCATCTCTCCATCCCTAACAGAGTGATGGAGCCCTGCAGAGGGTCCAGCCATGGTAACCAGGCAGGGGTTTTGTGGCCATCAGG
The DNA here is from genome assembly GCF_009819655.1 of Sylvia atricapilla. Classification (NCBI taxonomy): domain Eukaryota; kingdom Metazoa; phylum Chordata; class Aves; order Passeriformes; family Sylviidae; genus Sylvia; species Sylvia atricapilla. The sequence goes on along the minus strand of NC_089164.1, from coordinate 6,116,097 downwards.
AAAATGCAGCTAAGGTAGCTCCCGAGGCAGAGGTGGAGGATCTGAACTTCACAAGTCAAATGATTGAGATGTTTTGTTTTGATGATATGTTGCTATTTGGCTATTGTGATTCCTGAATGGAGTTTGTTGTGCTTTGTCCAAGTAAAATTGCTCTGTTTCAGCCATTCCAAGGGTTTGTAGATGGGTGTTGTTTTTTTTAGAGAGGGACCAAGCCAAGGCCCAGCTCTGCTCATGATGGTAAGGTGCTACTGCAGTTTCTGTTGCTGGTATGAGGGTTATTGTTTCCTGTTGTTAATTCCTGATCTTGTTCCAAATCACTGTGGCAGCTGGACAAATACTGGGTAGGTAGGAATGCCTCTAGCTGCTGGGGGTTTCAGTCAGCACTGTTGGTGTTCTGGGGAACAGCTGGAAGGCGATGATGAAGGTCAGGACCTCCATTAGACATGAGAGTCCTGTGGACACAACAGTTCAGTCCCTTCAGGCTCACCAGGGATTTAGGCAGCTCTGTCTGTTCTCTGAGAGACTCCTCTGCACTTACTGAGGATGGAAGGTCTTTCTCCAAATTTAAGTGTCAAACAAGTCTTTAATTCTAAATATTTTTGATAAAGGTCTTCAGGATCTGGGTTACTCTAGCAAAAAGTACTGGGACCTGTGAAGGATTCACAGTAAAATTTGTCTTACCTAACTGAGTCTATCTGAGAATCAGCCATTTAAGTCCTGACAAGTTGTCTGACTCCTCCCCGGGCCAACAAAGACAGAGGTAGGGGCGGTGATTCATCTCCTCTATCTGGGAGATCTGTCAGGTCAGGATGAATCAGCCCCCCTGGATCCCTATCTCCTGCCACTGGAGCTGGACTGAGCAGGGAGATGAGTGCACAGGGAGATGACTGCACTCAGGGGCAAGCAGTCCCAGGTGCCACTGGTGCTTTGGAACGCATAACCTCAAGCCTAAATGTGCTTAACAAGCTCAACAGACATCAGACTCCCCAACCACACTGAGCAGCCTCCTCCATTCTGCTTCTTCCAGACAGTATTAAAGGTTCCACACATCCACCACCACCCTTCACCTTGGGATAACTTCAGCTTTTGTCTACTGACCTGTTTGAAGTCTGTGCAGATTCTGGGCTTCTTAAAAAAGGTTTCCTGTTTGTAATTCCTGGGTTGTAGGGCATGAAACCAAAGATAAAGCAAATCTATTTTTGAAGGCAAGATTGCTGGGCTTATTTCCATCTGGAGCTAGTGCTGTGAATGTGTCTGAAAGTGGCAAAGTCCTTTCAGGTGCACAGAAAAACTCAGATACTTCAGTCATTACCCAGTGTAATATTGTAGGTAATGAATAATTCCCAGTCCCCCTGGAGTTAAAAAGGTGCAGTGAGGAATCCATGTCCAGGGTGTTGCTCCACAGCACCTGCAGCTGAGACACTGCTCTTGGACTGCCCTAATCTAAGGCACTGCCTCAGATGGTGACACTAAAGGCATCCTGTCCTATCCACAGCTCTTAAAATCTGCTGTTCATGACTTCCTCCTTTTGTCTTGTTTTGTGTCTTCCTGGAAATGTTAAACTTCTCACTTCTGTATTTTCTTCCCAATCTTGTGAGACTGATGTTCAAATATTAGAGTAAGAGAAATGATGGCTCTGGAGGAAGAGCTCTTTCTGAATCTGTCAGTTTGGAACAGGCTGCCCAGGGCAGTGGTGGAGTCCCCAGCCCTGGAAATGTTCAAAAACTTGTGGATGTGGCTCTTGAGGACATGGTTTATGGTGAATGTGTCAGTGTTGGGTTAATGATTGGACTCTTTGATCTTAGAGGGCTTTTCTAATTTAATGATTCCATATTTCTTTGTTTTTAACACTTTGGATTGAACTCTTTGATTCACCCATTATTACAGATTATTTTCTCTTAATTCCCCTTGTGGGGTGCCTCATTTGCAGCATCGCTGTCCCCAGTGAGCACCTTCTCACTGCCAGTGCAAGGAACACTGAGCCAGTGGGGCCACTCCACTTGGAGGCTCTTGAAGGGCAGTGGGTTTGCTCTTGGCTGCAGCATTTCCTTGGTTCATGTGTCAGGGGCACATGTGTCAGGGGCACAGCCCTCAAGGATGTTCAGCCCTTGGGAATTCCTTTGCTCAGATACCACACTGGCATGCAGTACTGGGAGGATCCATGACTGCAAACACCTCTGTGTCAGCATGATACCTCAACCCAGGTGCTGTGGAGCCTTGGAGATATTTGTCACCCTTCTGCCACTGTGAGCTATGAGTGGCCAGCAGTTCCTAAAGTCGTCCAGCCTCAGGAACAGTGTCCTGGTGTGAGCAACACCTCAGGTCCTGCAGGAGGCTCAGTGGTGACCACGATTTACACAGACAAACCTAGGGGAGGGTTGAGGAAGCTGGACTGGGCACCAAGAGCAGTGCAGTCATGGAAGAAGCCTCAGCATGAGCCACACCCTTGTCTCTGACAGCTCAGTTCAACCCCAAAAATGGAGTCTCTCCCACAGTGTTGCAAAGCCACAGCCACAGTTGTGTGGCCCATGGGCTGCAGGGACCTTGCTCACCCCAGTTGCAGGCGAGAGGCACAACCAAATGCCAAACACATGGAGGGCAGCACGTGGGGTGCCACCGGCAAGGACCTCCGGGGTTCAGTTCCCACCCTGCTCTTGCCTGGGTCTGCTGGCAGGTCCATTGCTGACAGGGAGTTGGGGTGTTCCCAGGTCCCTCTGAATGACCAAGATGAGGCAGAACCAAGACAAGGTACAGAACCCACTTGGCTCTCCATGCTGCTGCTTTCACAAGAAGGAAATCCCCCCCATGATGTGGATGTGTCCAGAGTGTGCCCCCCCAGCACTGCCCCCAGCGAGGACAAACCAACCCTAGATGTGCTGGGGAGGGAATCTCAGATGTGTCCTGTCTCCAGCAGATCCTTATCCCCACAGAGCTGAGCTGGGATTTTCACAGAATCATTGAGATTGGAAAAGGCCTCTAAGATCATCAAATCCCACCTTTGACCCATCACAACTGAGTGCCAGGTCCAGTCATTTCTTGAACACCTCCAGGGACAGTGAGTCCACCACTGCCGTGGGCAGACCATTCCAATGTTTAACATTGGAAGAAATCTATGAAGAAATTCCATGAAGAAATTCCTCCTGATGTCAAACCTGAACCTCCCCTGGCACAACTTGAGGCTATGGTCCTCTTCCTGTTCCCTAGGAGCAGAGCCTGACTCCCCCTGGTCATGACCTTCTCTGTCAGGGAATTGTGCAGACCCAGAAGGTCCCCCCTGAGCCTCCTTTTCTCCAGGCTGAGCCCCCCCAGCTTCCTCAGCCATTCCTGGTGCTCCACACTCTTCCCCAGCTCCGTTCCCTTCCCTGGACAAGTTCCAGCCACTTAGTGCCTCTCTTCTAGGGGAGGCCCAGGTATTACTTTAACGCCTCTGGGAGCAGCCAAGCTCCCAGACCAAGGAATATTTGCTGGCCTGGTGGTGCTGGATTAAAACAGTTAACTGTAGTAGTTATATCCGTTGTGGCACTAATGAGAAGAACACACTGCATGATCCTTCTGCACCAGAGACTATAGGAAAATTTTTAACCAAAAATCCTCTGTGGAAGGAAGTGTCATATTCTCTCCCAGGATCATTACCTGAACAAAAGGTGATCACTGATGTCCCTGGCTGCCTTTGTCTCTTTGGACAAAACCTTTCATTGTCAGTGGGAGCTTTGTTCCATAAGGATTTCAGGTCAAAATTTGTTGTTTGTTGGGATGATACATCCAATCTTAAAAGAACCCCAAAAGAGAGTGGTTTGCAAAATCTTGCTAGAGAAAACAAAGGTTTAGGGTCACTGCACGTCATTGCATGGTCAGAGCCTGGTATCCTTGGGAGGTTTGCATGAGGCTTTAGGTGTTGGAACAGCAAGTTGAACGTTGCCTTCCTTGGCAAAAACAAATGGAATCAAAGACCTAAATCTCAGCTGAATGAGAAAAGAGAAATGAAAAATCATAGGGAAAAGCAGCTCCTGGGAGAGGTGGAAAGGAGCATTTCAGAAATAGATAAACAATGTATTTGCTGGTTTTGCAATTTTTCTCCCTGCTATGGAGGGAGCAGCACTTGGAGGGTTTCGCAAGGAGCGTGAGGAGCTCTCCCCACCCAGCATTCAGGGTGGGACCTGCTCAGGTTGCATCTCCTCTGCTTTGCCCTCCAGCCTGGGAGAAACCTGCTCCTGACATGTTTATACGGAGCCCTCACTTCTCTGTCTGCTGCTCTAGAAACAAACAAATTGCAAGGGAAAAAACATCCAGGCAGGTAATGAACTGATGGCGTCCTCAGATGCAGAATTAGAACCACCCAGTTCTCTGGGAGGACTCTGACGTGGGAAGGCAGAGCTGGATCCAGATGCCATTCCAGGGCTGGTGCACCTTGCTCCTTGCTTCTGCTTCTCTGGAAAATAGGGGAAAGACAGAGACTTTCCTGCCAAAAAAAAGGCTTTATGGACAAAATAATCAGAAAAGGACTCATGGCTGATGCCTGGGGAAATGCCATTTTGACTTTCCCTCTATAACAGGTTTAATTCCAGCTGAAATATGAGGTTAAAGACATTTTTTTACCTGTCTCATGTATTGGATATTCTACTGGTTGTTCCTAGAACATACTGCAGGCTGAGAACTGGAGATCTGCAAATGCTCATTAATTTAAAGGCAGGTCTGTGCTGTTGCCAGGGAGGGAACCATTTCCTCCCTGGGCTTGACAGGAGCACCAGTGCCACCAGTGCTCATCTCCAGTGCCTTTCCTCTCTCCCTGCCTTCCCTGTCTGACTATGAATGAACAGCTCCCAAGACCTGGCCTCACACCGACAGGCTCATTTCACAGTGGAGAGAAGAAGTTCAGGCTAAAATGTCAGGTGGCCTGGCTGCACCTGAGCATCCTCCTGCATCCCAAAGCCACAAGGGACTGCCAAGGCCTGATGGAATGCCTGCAGTCAGAATCATAGGGTCATAGGATTGCAGAAGGGTTTGGGTTGGAAAGGACTCTAAAGATCATTTAATTCCACCCCCTGCCATAGGCAGGGACACCCTCCACTATCCCAGGGTGCTCCAGTCGCCTTATCAGCTTGGTGGCTTCCTCTGGACTTGCTCCAACAGTTCCATGTCTCCTCCTTATGTTTGGAGCACCAGAACTGTGCAGAGTATTGCAGGTGGGGTGTCATAAGGGCAGAGCAGATGGGAGAATCCTCTCCCTCCCTGCAGCCCATGCTGGGGGATGAACCCAGGACATGGATGATTTTCTGGGCTGCCAGTGCACATTACCAAGGAGACACCTTCCAAGCTGCTACAACTCCTCAGCTCCTGTGGGGAGAAGCCTCAGTGACAGCCTGAGCCCTTCAAAATGCCTCCCAGATCCTGCAGTGCAGTGGGAATCACTGCCTTCTGTCTCCACCCCACTTTGAGGGACTTCCTGGTCTTTCCCAGCATTTCCTCACACTCCTAAAGGGCAGAGGTGTGGATGGCAAACCACTCACACACCCATGGGCAGTGGGCAGATGCAATTCATGGCATTAGGAAATCTGGGCACTGATGAGGTCTGAAGGCCAGAGATTGATTCTTTCCAGAATCACTGCTGCACTTCTGCAGAGGGAGAGCTCCCTGCACATGGAGTGGCATCAGCAGAGGTTGGGAGATGTTGTCAGGTGACTCTTCAAACCACAGACAGTGTGACAGCATCACCTTTCCCCTCAGAGATGTCATCTCTCCAGACACAGAGTGCTTCCCTTCTTCTTTGTTGGGCATCCTGTCTCACTGATGGCTGCAGGGAATTCCATTCTCTTGGCCACATTTGCTCCAGTGCTAGAAGTGACAGTCCCTGACATAGCTGGGTCAGCGTCCAACACAGAGATTTAGGTTTTAGTGTGGGGAAGCTGCTCTAAGGCACAGACAGGGTGCTTTGCCAGGAAGGGATCAGGTCAGCCCTGGCCATGCAGGGATTCGTAGACTCTTTGGCAAGGTCTGAGGTCCTCCGGACCTGGCAAGAGAATTCTTATCGATCTGGAGCTGTTGGATCAGACTTCTGCTGCAAAAAGGAATTCTGAGATACCAATTAGGTCCGTGCCACTTGAAAGAGATTAAAATGGGCTCAGCCAAGCATCTGGTAGAATCAGCAATAAAAGTCATGGACTGCCTTTGGTAATGAGCTTCACATCACACGGGAACGATTTTCCCATGAGTTTGCAAAAGGCTCCCCCGCCCTGCCGGGACCTGCTCGGACTTGCAGCCCAGGGCTCCTGTGTTGCAGAAAGGTGTCTTTGCAAACAGCTTCAACCATCTCGGGGCTGGCAAGGAGGAGGACAATGCTACAGCCACTCTAAAACCTAGCAGGAAATCTAGAACCCATGATTCTGTCTCAGTAAACAGAGACACTCCCCCCTCCCCTCTGAGTGCACTGCAGATCAAATCCCAGCTTTAGATAATAAACAACAAGTTCCTCTTCCAGGCTTCCCTGAGTTGGTTTCAGCAGATGCCCAGGGGCTCCACAGCACTGCCAAGCTTCTGACAGCCCTACAGAATAATCCCAGCTTAAACTGACTCATAAAGAAAACCAGCAGGGCTCACATCTGACAAGCTGCTCTCTGTCCTGCAGCCGCTGCCAGTGGCTCCACTGAGCATAAAGTCCACCCTGCACCTTCCCACTGCAACCCTGTCCATCCCTCACTGTCCCCAGGTTTCTGAACCCAGGAAAATAAATTGAAATGAGGGTAATATCACCTCAGAAGGACAGAGATGGTAGATCATGACTTCATGGAGGTCATGATTTGCCGTTGCTGTGTTTGTACTGCATCCCAAGCAAATCTGAGATGGAGAGAACTTACGTATGTGGCCATACGGAATTTATCCTGGGCAGCAGAGGGCTTGTCCCACTGCCAGAGAGCTCCCAAGACTCATCATATTCTACTCAGATGTGTCTCACCCTGGCTCTTATTTTCACCTGCAATCTGTCCTTCCATACCTTGGGAGCTCTGCAGGAGTCTCTGAGCTCAGCACCTAGTTTGTTCTGTGTCCTCTGGAGAAGATACAGAGAGAATCTGCTCCCCGTTTGTCCCTTTGCAGCAATTCACCTGTTTAGATGCGCACCTGAAAGCCAAACAGCAGTGATCAGAGCGTCAGCAGAGCTGGACTAAAGGGTTTAGTCCCACCAGGGTGGTGTTAGGGAGCCCCTTGGGAAGGGTTTCAGCCATTACCTCTGCAGCTCTCTGGGACACAGTCAAGAGAATTCCCTGCATTCCTGAAGATCAGTTTGTTAATGGAAATATTTGGCTTAATTAATTAACATAATGACAATTCTGCAGAGTGTTGGAGGCAGGAATGATGCTGCGTGTGCTGGGGCTGCGATGGAGTTAGGGCAGAGCTGAGGGTCTCGGGGTGAGCTGGCAGAGGATTCCCATTTATCTATCATGGAGTGTTTCTAGGTTAAGGAAATACGGATTTTTTTTCAGTGACATGAACTATTACACCAGGCACAGGCTTTTCACAATTACAAGGAAATTATTAGAAGCAGGTGTTGACTTTTCTCTCCTGGCCAAAGGGACCCTTGGATGGCCTTTGCAGAAAGCAGCATCCAAACTGCTACGGCTTAGAGTTGGATGAGAAAAAAACCATTTTGATCCTACAGGAGACCATGGATGTGCTTTCCCAGATAATCAAAGGGGGATGGAGCAGGCAGTTTTATTCCTTAGTTCTTTTTATCCCTGTTTGCTGCATGTCTTGGAGATGTCCTTAACAGACTGCTGAGGGGATATGAAGCACAAACAGCATACTGGGGCAAGAAGCACTAAAACTGCTTAATTTATTTTCCTTTGTGGAGCACACACCTGAATGAGTTGTCTCTCATTTGGACATAACCCTGCAGGCTCTCACAAGCCAGCACTGACATCCCAAAGGTTTAACATTGCATGAGAAGATTGAATTCAGTCCTTGTGTGGCAAACTTGATGCAAATCCGGAGGACTTCTGGTGAAATGGTGAAGACATTTTGTACTGACAGCAGGGCAGCTATAGCCATTATTTTGTCTTGCTAATTGTAGATGGTTTATTTTATCATCTTTTATCCTTTCTTTTTTACTTCCTGTCTTAGTCATCTCAGTTTTTATTGCACATTCCCTATTGTTCCCAGAGCATCCCATTATCTGAGCAGATACTACACGCCTTGTAATTCATAAGCAGATATTCATTGTCTCCACTTGTTTCTTGGGACAGTTTGATTCAAGAATCCCTTATTACTCATTTTTCACTCCCTTTATTCTCTTTCTAAGGAACTAGTAGATGGGAGGGGAAGAAAAGAAGCATAAGGAAATTAAAAATAAATGCTGGCACTGCTGGAAGGTCAGACTGGGGTATCAAGCTCCATGATGGTGAGAGATGTGCAGTGAGCTCCTGTAGTTACAGGGTGGGTTAGACCCTGTGTGGTGGGAATAAAACACTTTCTCTATTGCCAGGGTCACATTTCAGCTTTCAGTTCTACTTTAAAGCTCCTGAATCCCATGCCCTGATCCCTTAGTGTCCGTGATATCCAGGTGGGGTTTGGCTCCTTTCTATGGGCTGCAGGTTGGATAACCTCCCCTGGGCACAAAAACGCTTGAGAGACCCAGGAGAGCAGTAGGAGCCAGCCTGGGCCCGGCGGTGCCAAGCTCCATCAGCCCTAACCCGCTGTCTTTGCTGTTTGGCAGCTGTACAACGGGACACTGAAGCGGGACGTGGAGAGCAGGCGCTACAGCTCCTACAGCCAGATGGAGGGCTGGGCCAGCCGGGCACACAGCAAGGCCGTGAGCCCCCGGGCCGGCAGCGACTACTGCTTTGTGCAGAACATCAAGAGCAGCCGCAGCGAGCCCGACCTCTACTGCGAGCCACCCCGCAGCACCCTGCGCAAGGCCCATGGCGGCGGCCGCGCCGAGCACAAGGCCACCCTCAACCGCCAGAGCATCTACAGCAGCTGCAGCACCCAGCAGGGAACCAGCAGGGCCAGTAAAAAAATGCCAGCGCGGGCCCTGTCCTGCCCCTCAAGCAACAAGCCCGACGTGGTCTATGCCCAGCCCATGATGAGCTGCAAGCAGGACGGGGTCTATGGACAGGCCCAGTCCAGCTCCAAGTAAGTGCTCTAACCTGAGGGAGTGTGGACAGTGCTGGGGAGCTCTGTCCACCAGAGCCAGGCACCCGAGCTGCCCTAGAGCTGCTGGAGAGCCCTTACAGTGCATCCTGCAGCAAAGTGGGCCAGATGAGTCACTCTTAAGGGCTTTAGTTTGTTTCCTGGGCTGTGGAGGAGAACTGATAGGACTGGCTTGGTGCAGATATCTCTGCTGTAGTTCTGTGATATTGGGCAAGACAATTCCTCAGTGTCTGTGATGGCATTAAGCCACAGTGATATGAGGATGGGGAGGTGAAGAGCAGAAGGCCTGGTGTGCAGTCAGAGTGTCTCTCCTGGCTGTCCTGCTGCTTCAGTCTAGCAGAAAACTTTCTCAAAAAAAAAAACCCTCTTGGAAGGAGTCAGTTCTTGTGGGTCTGACTCAGAGCAGAGTTGAGAGCTTCCTAAGCAGTGGTGTTTCCCTCTCTTCTCTCCACCCAGCCCCTGCTTCACTTGTCAAAAATGTCTGATTTGGGTTCCAGAAACAAATTGAGTCAGAGTAATCTGACTAATCAGGAAAGAGGAGCCAGTGGAAGCTGTTCAGTCCCATTTGGGGTAGGAAACATATAAAGGTGGAGGATGGTCCATCATGTTTGAGCATCAGATCCTTTCTTGTAGATGTTGCCTACAAGAACAGGGCGTGTAAAACACAGCGCTGAGCTCAGACCCTCCCAAGGATGTACCTGTGAATGCAGCAGAGCTCCCACTGACAATCACATGCTTTGGGTGGTGACTGAATGCTTCCAGTGCTGCCTCCAGCTCTGGAGCACCAACCATGTTCTGTTGTGGTCTTGGGAGAGACTTGGTCTGCACAAACCATAATCTTGGAAGTCTAGGAAGACCATGGTTTGCATGTTTTGAACTGCAAAACATTGCAGTGAAAGCTGGAGAAGGAGGGTCTGCAGCTTCCACAAGAGTCCCCAGGGCTGCTGCACCATCATACAGGACTTGCTCTTCACCAGCCCAGAAGCTCTCACAACTTCCTGACAAAGGGGGAATTCTGTCACACAAACCCTAAAAGCTCCCAAACTCATTCCTGATGGTCCCTGGTCCCAAGGAGAAATTTCCCACTGCAGGATATGTGTGAGACTTTATCAGGGCTCATAGACTTTGTCACAACTCCCACCAAAGGCCTGAAACTGTTGAGCTGTTGCCCCAAGGAATGATGGAGATACCAAGAAAATCTCCTTCCTTGTCAGCAGCATGAGCCAAATCATGCCCTCCTCCACATCTGAATGTCCCAGGTTACTCTGGCTTAGCCTCCTTCCTTTGGGATTGAGTAGGAGGGTGTACCCAGAGCATGGATGCCAAGAAACGTCATTGCCCCATTAAAATGTTATCATGAACCTTGGCTGCCCATGTACCCAGTTACTCCATATTTGACACATGCCAAATTAGCCCTGGCCAGCCCTGAGCACTGGTGGCCTTAGCTTGCTGCTGTCAGCAGCTCTGTAAATCCTCTGGGACAGGAACCAGAGATGTTACACAAACTCGAAGAAATTTGTTCTAGGGAATTTCTCACTGAAGAGCAAAAAAGTGCAATGGGAGGGATGGCAGAATGCCTGAACTCGGGGCTGCAGCTGCCTTTTCTCCTAGGGAGGACACAGCTTTGGAGCAATTAGTCCTGGCAGACTTCTGGCCAAAGCCACCATCAGGGGTTTGGTCATGGCTTTGGAGAGGTCACTTGGAGAATGATGGCATTTTCTAAGAGGAGAACTGCTGTTTTGAGAGAGAGATCATCTCCAGCTCTGGCTGCCCATAGTTAGGGAGTGGCTCCATTTACACACTCCTGGCTTGGGGCACAGTTCATCTGGCAGAACTGGTTCTGCTGTGGAAACCTCGGGCTCCAAGTTGGACTCCAAGTTGGGCTTCGAGCTGTGGGCTCATCTGGGGCTGTGTCCCCTGGGGTGATTCTGATGTGGCCGTGGCACAGCCCCTGCTCTGCCTGAAGCTCTGCAGAACTGGACTAGTGCAGGGGGCACCTGGTACAGGAATTGCCCTCAGAGGGGAGGAGGCTGAGAGCAGCTGTCCTTAAAGCTTTGGAGACATACAAAGGAGTTGTCCTCTTTGGAAAAACTACTCTTTTCAATGACTCTTAGCCCTTAGAAGTGTCTTGCAGGGCACTGTTGGCCTTGCCCTCAGTGTGTTCTTGTTGGGTAGGGGCTTCTGAGGTGGATCAGGAACAGGTCTGGGCTCTCCTTGCTGTGTAGGGCTGTTGTGTCTGGAGGATTCTCCACCTGGAGATTTCAATCTTCCCTTGGCTCCCCCGATGATGAGTAAGGAGAGCTTTGCTTTTAGGTACCCCATTATTAACCTCCACATGCAGGGACAGGGCTCAGCTGGGTCACAGCTGCTGCCAGTTCCCAGTTTGGGGCTCTGTCCTTCCATTCTGGTCATTCTCCAGGTGGAGTTTATGCCTTTGTGACACAGAGAATTCTGTGTTCAATTTTTGTGCCGCAGATCTCCTGTTTTGGCACACATTGTATGTCTTGTCTGCAGGTTTGCAAACAGCCTGCAAGAGCTGGAGAGGGCTGGATGCTTTCCATGCTTTCTGAGGTGATCCATGGGGTGATTTCCATTGCTGTGAGAGGGATTGCTCTGGGACCTGTGATCCACTGGGTCTGTCTGTGATACAGAACTCCGTAATGCCCATGGACGGTGTCAGTACTGGCTCCAGAGTGGTGCCTCTCAGGCATCCTCTGCTGTGGATCTGGTCTCCCTGGATGGTGTGAGAGGAAAATGGGTCACTGGGTGTTCTCAAGTGGCACAAGTGGTGTGCAGGTATCAAAATTCTGACTGTGAAAGAACTGTGAAGCTGTCTGTGCTGAGCAGTCCCTCTGCATTAAAGTTATTTAATTTCTGCAGCTCTTCTTGATCATGTGATTGCTGCCATTTATTGAACTGGCTTTGGCTGTGTGAAGAGCTGCCTCTGATAACTGATATTCTTCAGAGTCTTATGGCAGCAATTCTCACCAAGGCCTCTTTCTTCTATCTTGCCTGATGTGCACTGTAACAGTGAACTGTTTTTCAGGAAAAGACATTCTGTGATTCCATGATAAATTAAATCATGATGCAGGGGCTTACTCACTCCATGTTGTTGGTTCTGGTGATGAAATCTGAGTTCTGCACTGTTTGCCACATCAGGAGGTTGAACACTATTGAAAACTCATGCAGCTTACTCTCCTCCAGTTGCCCTGTTGTCATGATCCTGCCTCAGTGAGCAGAGAGGGACCTTCTCATTTCTATTCCATTTCTTTCATGAAGAATTTCTTCACAGATGGGGTTGTTAAATATTGGAAGTGGCTGCCCAGGGACGTGGTGGAGTCCTCATCCCTAGAGGTGCTCAAGGAACACCTGGATGTGGACCTGAGTGCTCTGGGCTGGGTGACAAGGTGAAGATTGGCCACACATGGACCCGATGATCTCAGAGGTCTTTTCCAACGTCAGTGATTCTGGTATTCTGGTATTCCAGACGTACTTCTGTATAACCACTCAGAGACTTGAGCCTTGGTAATCATTTTGTCATATCTGGATCAACATTTTCAAGCTCAGCACCTCTGGCCTGGGCTCAGACATTCAGGGTCATTCCAGTGGCTCCTGCCCAAAGGCTGCTTTCAATGAGCAGCACTCACATTTTGCCAAAATGCAGCTCTGTGGAATCTACTAAAGCTGGAGGAATTTTCTTGGTGTCCAGGACTCCCTCTTTTCCACAGAACCCTTCACCTTCCTGATCTCTTGTGACATCTAGAGCTGCAGCATTTCACCCTTGGAAGCAGCAGCAGTGATTTCAGCAGCTGGTGGAGACCACACATATCTGCCCACTTTTAACCATTTCCTTTGCTGGATGGCCCTTGCAGCATGCTCCAGGTGACAAGGTAGCACTCTGAGCAGGCAGCTTTTGGCTAAATTACATTTTGCAATGTTATTGAATTTTTTTTTATATTTTTTGTGCCCACTCGGGATAAAAGTTTCTATATCCTGTTTGGTCATTAGGGAGCAAAGCAGTAACAAACAATGGGATGTTTAATTCTTCTAGGAAATTTGGAGTCTTTGTGCTCCTCCAGCTGGAAGAGGTACAAGAAAACTGTGTCCACCAATGACTGACATTGTATTAGTTCTGCTTAGAGCTGTTGTACATTGTGCTTCAGAGATGACATGGGACAGACAGGGCTGGACAAGGCAGTGGCCATGGTGTCTGTAGCCCTGCAGTGGCCTGAGCTGGTTACACCACTTCAGGAGATGCCTGTCTCTGAGCTGTGATGCCCAGTGGTCAGCGGGGCTGAATTCAGAGACAGGTCTCTGAGTTACCCCCTAACAAAGCCAACACCTCTTGCTGATCTCAGGGAACCTCCGATGTCTGAGCTGGAGACACGGCTGAGGGCCCAGACTCATCCCATCCCTGGAGAAGGATTGGGGGTGTTCTCCTTTGGGAGCATGGAATGGGGAGCTGGGTGTCTGCAGACAGTCCCTGGCTGAGGGTTTGCTGATCTGGATCAGGAGCCTTTAATGGCCACCTGCAAACCCACATTTACCTTTGGCCCCACTGGGAGACGTGGATGCTCTTCCCTTTGGAGTTCTCGGTAAGTGGAGAAAGAGACTGAAACACCTCATTAGAGACCGTGTGGAAGGAAGTGTCTCTCCAGGCACCTGGGAATCCATAACATCTCAAAGTTGTTCTGTCAAAGGTCTTGGATGCCTCAGTTGGCAGCTGTGGAGGGGACAGTAAAGACTGGGGCAACCCTTTGGGATTTCTTAGTGTGACATTTGGCTCTGGTGACCCATTTGGCTCTGACCTGGCCCTCGCTGAGCATCTGCTGTCTCTGTGCTGTGGCTGAAGCTCAGGGACAGTGTGTCCCCTACAACCCTTCCCTCCTGAGCTCAGCCTCTCTGGAAGTACTGCAAACAGAGAGAAGGACAAGAGTTATTGAGATAGTCAGGAAAGGTACCAAAGGGGTTTTCTGATCCATCTCTTGTCTGTCGGGATTATTAAAGGTGATCAATATCAAAACATTAATTCTTCAGGGCTAAGCCACGCAGTGAAAGCAGAACAAGTAAGGTGAAAGACACCTTCATTTTGGTTTGTTTTTATTTGGGGTAGAATACTGGGATGTGCCGAACACTGTTTTGAGAGTCTCTACTCTGATTTTATTAATGAACAATGGGATTTGTTAAGAGTTTTATGCCTTCCTCCTCTCTTGGGACTCGTAGCCCTAACAAGCAGAACAGAAACTTAGATGGGAATTAACACAAAACAATCTGCTTATGAAATGTGAGGGAAATCGCCCTTTTCTGATACTGATCCTCCTCAGCACTTGTTTGCCTTCCATTCCAGAATCTGATCTTCTTTGTCTCCATTGAATCATTTCCAGCTGAGGTCTCTTCCTAGTCTGCTTCTTTCTTGTGGAAGCACAACCTTTGGACCTCTTCCTATCAGTCACATTGCCCAGGCTGGAGATGGCTAAGTCCAAGAGTTTGTCTTGAAGCAGATTGTTGCTCCCACAGTGTGGATCTGGTTGAGAATATCCCTGACTGGCCAAGGGACAATATCCCCTTTGCTAGACTTTGCCAGAGTGATTTTAATCTCAGGTGGGAGAAATCCCTGCTGCTTCCTGGGCAATGTGACTGAGCCTGGCTGCTGACCTGCTGTGAACTTCTGCTGAGGAAACAGCAGGGAAAACGGAGCTTTCTCCATCTTGTCCCACAGAACTGCACCTGCATCCCCAGTTTTTCCCAAATGAAGGAGGGTTTGTCCCTCTCTGGAGTGGATGTGAAGAAAATTGCCTTCATTGAGCAGCTGGACCAAATGGACATCCTCCTGTCTCAGAAAAACTGCATCTGATTCAATAATTATAAAGAAAAAATAGATCACTATGATTACATGACCACTGACCTAGTATTTTTACCAATCTGCCTCTCTTCCCACACCTCCAGTCTAGGTCCCAATTCCCAAAGCAGAAACCCCTTCCAGGTGGAGGATCCATCAGTTCTCAGCTCAATCATCTCAGAAGCATGAAAAAAACCTGAGAGGAAATCACATCCTGGATCTGACCCAATGATTTCTGGGGCTCCAAAATTTCTAGTTTACTTTGTCTTTCCAGTTTTGTGTCTCCTTGTTGCAAGTTTAGTGGAAGTTCCTTGTTTCCAGGTTTTGATACAGGTTCAAACTGATGAAAAATTTTATGAGGAAGTGATGTTTTACTGCAGTGTAGAAATGAAAGTGGAATGAGGTTTACCCAGCCTTAGACATGAAATGCTCAAGGTCCAACCCCAAACTTGTCTCTCATTTCTGCATACCAAGAAAGGCAGAGGTGTCTCCAAAGGGCAGGGCTTCCTTTCCTAGGAAAAATGTCCAAGACACAAAGCAAAGTGGTTTTTGGAAGCACCAATTGCTTTCTACTGACTCCACAGGTGCTTGAATGAGTGATGCAGGCCGAGTGTAACTTTAGGCCAGTGAGAACAGTGGAGACCAGAGTCCTTCATGCTGCCTTTTAGGAAATTCCCTGTGGAACTGTGCATATTATTTCCTGCTCTGTGCTGTGTGGAGGGGAGCCCTTGGATTCATAAGGATAGCATTTTATCTCACTGTAAGTGCTGCTGGTAGTGACCAAGTGTCCTTTCCAGACCTTTATTCTTTACATTTCTTTGGTGCAGTCAAAGCAACTCTGTCTATCTCATGCCTGGAAGTGCTAGTGTCTTGTGGTGAAATTTAGCACTTCAGATGTAATGGATAGATTTAAAGAACTTACTAAAAATCCCTATTCTGTTGGTCTGTGGCATTGTCTGAAGATAAGGAGCCACTCTACAGAGTCACTCTCTGGTATGACATGTAGCAAAAATGTGAATAAATAAATGTGGTTCAATCAGGGACTGATTTCCTGATCTCCAGGTAAAACTCCCCACCAGTCCCAGGGAGCATCACCAGCCAGGCACAGCCATAACTTCACTGGCCTGAAAAAGCCCTCACACTTTTGGATTCCATCCGCTGCTAATGAAGTCTTTCCCATTTGTATCCCATCACTGCTGACAGTAGTGCTGACAGTAAAACCAAACAGGAATTTAGGTTTGACTCTACTCAATCCTGGACTTTGCAAATTAATGCAGCCACCACTGCCTTGAGCTGAGATCCCCATGCAGCCTCTGCAGGATTCAGCTGCAAGGGTGCTGAGAGGGGACAGGAACTTTCAATTACAATAATTTCTATAACTGGAAGCATAGACAGCCTTTGTAGTTCAGACCTCCCTGAAAGTTTGGACCCTTTTCCAATTTTATGTGGTTAAAACATCACAAATGGTACTGAATAGGAACAAGCCAAAAAGAGCAGGACCTTCATGTTTCTCAACAAGTGGAAGAGCCTTCAGATGTTTGCATTTCTCCTGAGGTTCCTGTCCTGCCCCAAGCCAGAGGAATTCATATCCTTCCTCAGGAGCTGCAGGCACATTCTTTACCTCTAACAGGGACGAAGACAGTGGTCAGCCCTTACAAGAGTTTGAAGACAGCCAGTGTGAACATCCTCTGGGAGCAGGATGTCTCAAAGCTATTATTAGCATTTCATAAATGGCCTATTTGTCCTTCTGTGACTCCAGACAGGCCTTTTCCTGAGGGATCTGCTTGAGCTTCCCCAGACCATCAACTGCTCTCACATTTCTGCTTCCACCACCTCTCACATCAAAGGATTCCACACTATGGGAAAACCAGGTGCCTGTGTTACCTTGTCCTCACAACCTGGTGGATGGATTCACTCCTGTCCACTCAGTCCTTTATTGTGAACAGTGAACTGGGTCTCTGTTCATTAAACTTACACTTTGGACGTGATCAGACATTCAGCACCTCAATCCAGCTTTCATTTTGTGTCTCCTTTGCTTGTGGATAGACTGGATCTGGAATTTATTACCTTTAGTGCTCTTCACTGTGTCTTTTCCATCTTTTACCATCTCTTTCTTTGAGACAGAGAAATCCACTAGAGGCACACTGTGTGTTTTATGTGGCAATGTGATAATATTTTATCATTGATTCCTTCCCAATAACTCTTGGTGCTGACATAGCAGTCTTGGCTGAGCACTCACCCAGTTCTGTATTTCTCTTTGACACAGGATCTGCGGTGACGAGATTGACGTTGGCACCATGACCATCCAGAAGGCCATCCAGCTCCTGTGCTCCTCCGATGACAAGTACCAGGCCATGGGGGCTTACTACCTGCAGCACACCTGCTTCCAGGATGAGTCTGCCAAGCAAGAGGTGAGCAGACTCCTCCAGTGCTCTGCTGCCACACTGGGGCTGATGGCACAAATGAGGGATGGGACTGGTTTTCCTTAGTGTCAAGGATCCATAGGTTCCCTTGGTTTTCATGAGGGTGCTTTATACTTCATTAGCCAGGCTCAGGCATTAATTAAATAGATTTTTCAGCTATTAATGGCCACTTTCTCACAACAGCAGTTGGTCAGGATTTAATGCCTGGAATAATTTCTAGGTAGCAGAGGAGACTGTTCCTGTTGTCACCACGAGCTATTGTGGCACAGGGTGATGGAATTTGACAGTATGGAAGCTGCCATGTAGTGTCCTCTTCTGGGGGCAACTGCACCTAGCTCCACATCAATCTTTCACTATCTCAGTGCTGCAGAGTCAGAGCAAGACAAAGCTGCTTAAGTCCTACTGTGACCTTTGCCGGGCATTGGTCAGTGACCCTGCAGCCCTTTGCCAGCCTTTTTCACAGCCCTTTTCCAGACTATTTCAGCCACCTGAGCCAATGGGTTAATTAGTGATCATGTACAAAGATAATTTTGCACATCCGTAGTGGTGTCTGCCCCATCCTGGAAGTGTCCGAGGTGAGGTTGGGTGGTGTTTTGGAGCACTCTGCAATAGTGGAAGGTATCCCTGGTCATGGCAGGGGGTCGGACAAGATGAGTTTTAAAGTCCTTTCGCACCCAAACCCCTCTGTGACCCTGTGATACTTGACCACAGAGAAGCCCTCCTTATAGTACAGGTTATTTTTCTGATGCTCTTACTCCTCAATTCCTTTGCCAAAATGTGGCAAAGGAGGCAGACTGAAGGATGGATCTGCGGCAGCAAAGATATCAGTGAATTTATCCCCACCCTGGATTTGCTGAGATGCCAACCCTTTAGAGGTGGCTTTCCCTGTCCTGGCACAACAGTGGAGCGAGCTGGAAGTGCTGGCCTGGTGTGGGGCTGTGCCCCCGTGCCCTGGCTGCGCCTGGATGAGTGCAGATGCCCAGCCCACACTTACGTGGCCGATTGTGGCATGGTCACACCCTTTGTTACCGTTGGGAACCCTCTCTGAGCGCTGGGCCGTCCCATCTTCCCAGAAAGATGTGCCAGAGCAGGTCGGTGACTCATCCCAGCACACGCTTGTTTTCTTTCCCTCCTGAAAGGTGTTCATTCATTGTCCATTGTCAGCAAACCTCAGCCGAGGGGGTGTTTGTGTCAGGATGGGTTCCTGGCGGGATCACAGCCGGTGCCGAGCACATCCCGCAGTGGGAACACTCAGCATTTGGAGAGCTCAGCTGCAGGGATTTGCCTTCAAAGCTCTGTGTGCTGTCCTGCAGGTCTGGGCTCCGTCCACTGCCTCTGGCTGACCTCGAGGGTAGTGGCACTGGCCATGACCGTCCCTTTGAGCTCAGCCTGTGATCTCAGCATGCAGATAAATGACCATAGCATGTCATCAGATGGCTGTAAATGGCCTGTGCACTTAGGCAAGGCAGCGTTTCCACTGTGCAAACTGTGGAGGTGGGTGAAAGTTTGCAGGAGCACATTTCCATCAGCAAAGGACTTTGTCTATGGCCATAACTCACAGACAGCCACTCCTGCGGTTTAAGCTTTTGGCTCCAAGCTCCAGGCCAGGAGCTTTGTGCTCATGACCTACGACCTGAACTGGACTTGTCATCTCTGGCCCTTGTTCCCTGGCAGCTCGGCTTCTCCAGCTCCCCCAGGATGGACTGTCTGACTCCTGGCACTGCTGGGGCAGTTCTGGGTGTCCCTGTCCCAGCAGTGTCCTGTGCTCTGTACTGATGGCCCTTGTCTCTCCTGGTGCTGTGCTCATGGCAAGTGTCTGTCCCGTGTCTGTCCCGCATCTCTCCTGGTGCTCCATGCTCATGTCCCGTGTCTGTCCCATGTCTCTCCTGGCCAGGTCTATCGGCTGGGGGGCATTGCCAAGCTCGTGGAGCTGCTCCGCAGCCAGAACCAGAACGTGCAGCGGGCGGCAGCTGGAGCTCTCCGGAACCTGGTGTTCAAGAACCCCACCAACAAGATTGAAACCCGGCGGCAGAATGGGATCAGGGAGTGCGTGAGCCTCCTCCGCAGGACAGGGAACACTGAAATTCAGAAACAGCTCACAGGTACCCAGAGTCTGCTCAGCCCCGGCAGGGCCCGGGCTCCCCTTGCCGGGGTTCCATAGCCCTGCTGCTACCCTACCACAGAGAGGGGGTTTTCTGCTCCTGTTGCACCAAAGGGTGAAGGAAATTAGAAGGCAGAGAAGGTCCTGACCCTTCCATGTTCCATAAGGATTAATCCCTTCCTTAGAGCCTGTTGGGGAAGTACCTGCCCCAGGTCCCCCTGCCCTGCCGTTATGGTCACCCTGCCATTTCCATGCCTCACTGCACCCTGGCTCCTGTGCTGTTCCCAGGGATGGCCAAGTGAGCTGCCAACCCCAGTAGGGTTGGCTGGGTTCCCTCATTGGTGCCTGACCTTTGCCTGAGGAATTGATGGGAGTTTTTTGGTGCAGATCACCCTCAGCTGTGTCCCAGGTTTTATGCACAAGCCTTTCCAAGATCCCTGGAGAGATGCTGTCCCCTGCAACCTAATAAACAGCAATTTTGGAGGACGGAGGATGCTTAAATGCCCACTTCCACATGGACCCATCCTGCCTGTCTCCCATAAGGTTGGACAGGGACTGGGGTTTTGGGCAGCCTCTGCAACCTTCAGCTCCTAGGGGTGAAAGGAAGAAGGATTTTGGTGCTGGAATCACCCCGACCTAAACAGAGTACCTAATGCACATTACCCTTGCTTGAGCTTGTGTCTCACTTCTTCCTAGGACTGCTCTGGAACCTCTCCTCCACTGATGAACTAAAAGAAGAGTTGATACAGGAGGCTCTGCCTGTGCTGACAGACTGTGTTATCATCCCTTTCTCGGGTTGGTCTGATGGCAGCTGCAACAGGACACGAGAAATTATAGACCCAGAAGTGTTCTTCAATGCCACAGGATGTTTGAGGTGAGTCACCAGGCAGGGACAGACTGCAACTTGTGTCTGTAGGCAAACGCTGAAGCCATCTAAATCCTCTTACAATGCGCTGAATTTATGCTCATTACATTACAATTGTGTTAATGAAAAATTCTCCTTGAGAAAGTTTTCCTGACTAAGAGAAGGTGCAGAAAAAAACCTACATGTAAAATAATTTTCTAGTAGCTTTTTATTTTTAATGATTTTGTTCTTACTAAGTCTCTTCTCAAAAAATACGTAATGCTGTCTTGTGGAGTACTGAAACCCATCAGTGTTTAGCTCAGACCATTAAACTGGACAGATTTTGCCTTTAGAGGTTTGAGGCTTCCAGAGGAAAAAAAAACTGGTTTAGGCTTTAGGTGACAAAAAGACAGAATTCTCTTCGTGGGGAAAACAAGAATTTTCCCATTTCTTCTGATAACTGTTTTAGCATAGAGCAGTCCCATTGCCCTGGATGTTTTCTGGCTCATTTCATCAGGAGACTCAGCTACAAAACAGGAGAAGCAGATTGAGCCCAGAGTAGTTTATTTTGTTCACGGGAAGCCAAAGCCCTTTTGTAGAGGATCTTCGCCCTGACTTGCTGTTTCTTCTACTTTCCTCCTCCACTTGGATGTGAGCTCCTTGTCTCAATGGGAACAAGTGGGGCAAAAAACCTGCCCTGTATAATGAGGTGCTTTCATCAAGGGAAGCTCTCCCCGAGGGAGGCAGTGCTGGCCGCGCCCTTCCCAGACATGCAGCTCACAGGAGCTGGAGCTGCTTATGAAACGAGAGGCTGATCATGGCAGGGCCTTTGGAGACCTGATACCATCAGCTTCTGTGGCTGGGAACTCTGTCTGGGAGATAGGGAGTGCTGTTCCCTCCTTCCCTGTACTGGAAGGCAGCTACCCCAAGTTCTGGATGTGTGGAGTACAGTGGGTATGAGCTGCTCTGCTTTAAGGCCATCTCTGCCTACCAACAACATAAAATAGCACATTAAATTGAGGGAAGGACAATGGCAACAGCTTGTAAAAACCCTGTGGAGTTTAACTGAAGGTAGGCTCTGCTTCCTGGGACTGATCCCAGCCTGTGGCAGCAGTGCCCAGCACCTCAAAGACTGGCAGATGCAGGTCAGCAAGGGAGCTCCAGAGCCTGGTGGAGCAGGACTGGGGAGTAGAAAGAGTGAGGGAAGCTGTTAGTTGGATCTGGAGACCCTGTTCCAAGGGCTGAGCCAGTACTGCTTTGAGTCACTGCCCTGCCACATCAGAACACAGGGATGAGAATAGCCCTGGGTTTGCCCTGGGCCCTAGTCATTGCTGCTCAAGCATTTCTGGATTGCAGATGAATCCATGTTAATGAGGAGGCTGCAAATCACAGTGAACATCAGATCCAGTTCTGGAGTGCCTGCAGTGAATACCTCACAAGCACTGCCAACCTCTCTTTCTTTTTCATTTGCAAGCTATAAGACAATCAAATAGGGGGAGAGGGGAACCCAAAAACATAACAAAACAACAAAACCCATGTCCTGTTACTGGAAAAACTCCACTGTCCTGACAGTTGCTGGTGTCCAGAACTCTTTTCAACCTCACAGATGGGTCAGTTCCTCTGGCCAGAGCCATAGCTGCTCTCCAGTATCTCCACCCCATTTCCCACACAGACATTGTTGCTGACCCTGGGTAGGTCTGTGCTTACAACCCTGTGCACCTTCCTGACGATCACAACAACGCCAGATGTTGGAGTTCCTAAAACAGATGGTCTTTAGCCAGCCTTCCCTTTGGAAACTCCTCTCAGGAGACAGTGTCTGTGTAGTGGCACATTCAGAGCCTCTGAAGCAACCTCCTGCTGGTGACTGTCCCTAGGAAGAGTGTCTTCTATGCAGAGCTCCTTGCAGGACATATTCCAGGTGAAGTCAGTCCTAAAGAGCAACAAGTGAGCTGTGCACTGGTGCAGTCCCCCCAAAGGCCTCTAGAATGGAAGCAGTTCCTCAGCCTTGCTAAATCTGCCATAAAATCCTCAAATTCAGTGACAACCATAGCCAGAACAGAACCCAACTCACCCTCTCTCCTCCTTTCCCCCCGCCTTGCTCCTCGATGGCTTCCTCAGGAACCTGAGCTCTGCAGACATGGGGCGCCAGACCATGAGGAATTACCCTGGCCTCATCGACTCTGTCATGACTTATGCCCAGAACTGCGTGGCCTCCAACCGCCCCGACGACAAGGTACCAGCTGCTGCCCTGGGCTACCAGCCCCACAGTTAACAATTGCAACCCTGGGAATGTCTCAAAATCGCTTTCCAACAAACACAGGTGGTGGCTGGACTCTCTGGCTGCTCTTGTCCTTCCAAGCCCCAGTGGGATCTGTTTCAGAGTTGTAAGTCCTTGGGGCTCTGGGCCTTACAAGTTAAAGTAGAGAAGTAGAGAAGTAGAGCTGGTCTTTACAATTTTCCTTTAACAAACACAAAGGAACAGTAAAATACTTTGGCTCCTGAGTCCCCAAGATACTTCCCTTCCCTTCCCTTCCCTTCCCTTCCCTTCCCTTCCCTTCCCTTCCCTTCCCTTCCCTTCCCTTCCCTTCCCTTCCCTTCCCTTCCCTTCCCTTCCCTTCCCTTCCCTTCCCTTCCCTTCCCTTCCCTTCCCTTCCCTTCCCTTCCCTTCCCTTCCCTTCCCTTCCCTTCCCTTCCCTTCCCTTCCCTTCCCTTCCCTTCCCTTCCCTTCCCTTCCCTTCCCTTCCCTTCCCTTCCCTTCCCTCATTTTAATCTCCATCCCTTGCTCTTTACCCCCCACATCTCCTTATGCAGCAGGACTCCAGAATATAATCCCCAGCTTGGCACATGTTCACCAGGAAGCCAGGAGCTGGCACCTCTTTGCCAGCCCCCTGACTGTGACTGATGGCTGTGTGTGAACAGCACTTGCCTTGGACAAAAAAGTGTTTGTAGACACCTTTTGGGCATAACCCTCAAAGTTACCAAAGTTATTTTGAATTCCCTCTGGATTGAGCAAATCCTCTTTTGGGGATGATGTTTGCATGAAGCCCCTTTCCAGCAGCACACAACTGGAAACTCTCTTTGGAAAAAAAAAAAAAAAAAACACAACTCTTTGGAAATGTAACCACAGGTTCTGGTGTTGATTATGGGTATCCAGCCAAAATTCTCCCTTGTTCTTCCCATTGGGCACTCTGGCATCCAGGGAAAGGAGGCTTAAAGCCTGTTCTTGGTGAAAAGTGTCACCTGATCTGTAGCTGTGACTCAGAGAGTGTCACTGGAAGTCACCTCTGGCAAGAGGGGGATTTCAAGATTTGGAATTTCATAGTTTGATCCAGCCACTCTCACAGTCTCTTTTCCTGTTTTCCAACTTGTCTGTAGCAAGTGAGACCTCCCGAGGTACTCTGGGTTAGCAGCTCACTGAGATCCTTCCTTCATGTTTATTCCAGCTCCTTCCTTCCCATTCCTCACTCCCTGAACCAGGCTAAAGAGCATCTGTGGAGCTAAGAAGCTGATTATGGCCCAGGCCATGTCCTCTCTGGTGCTGCTCCATAGTTTTCTACCTAATGTCATGTTTGCATTTTTCTTCTGGGGGTGATGCAGTCTGTGGAGAATTGCATCTGCATCCTGCACAACCTCTCCTACCGCCTGGATGCTGAAGTTCCCAACAAATACACCCAGCTCAACCACATGGCCCGGAGTGTTTACATGGACAAAACTCTCACAGGGTGCTTCAACAGCAGGAGTGGGAAGATGGAGGTAGGATGTT
Organism: Sylvia atricapilla; assembly: GCF_009819655.1. Lineage (NCBI taxonomy): Eukaryota > Metazoa > Chordata > Aves > Passeriformes > Sylviidae > Sylvia > Sylvia atricapilla. The sequence goes on along the minus strand of NC_089164.1, from coordinate 6,091,986 downwards.
CTGCAGAGGGATTTGGAATGCAGTGTTCAGCCCCAGGCAGGGGCTGCAAGGGAAGGACAGGATCTGAGCTCCCTGTTTCTCATGTCTTTGCAGAATGATGAGTATGGAGTCCCCCTTCCCGAGGAGGATTTCAAACCCAAAGGCCCCAGTTGGCTCTACCACTCAGATGCCATCCGCACCTACCTGTCCCTGATGGATCAGAGCAAGAAGGATGCCACCCTAGAAGCTTGTGCTGGAGCTCTGCAGAACCTCACTGCGAGCCGAGGGCTGGTAAGAGCTTCCCTTCCTTCCACATGTGTGCACCCAAATGTGTCAGCACTTCCATGGAATCAGAAAGTCAGTAAGATTGGGAAGACTTCTAAGGTCACTGATCATCATCACTTCTCAGCCTTGGAAAAGGAAAATGTCCACCTTAAACCTCAAGGCACCACAGCCAGTCTTTCTATAGTGTTTGATCCAGTGAGATGTTTATTAACTCCAAACTCAGGGTCTCATGGGGGGCTACAATCAGCATCCCAGACCTGTACACTGGGTTTCCAAGTTTCCCCAGTCTGTTGGTCTTACTGCCAGCAGCTGCTGATACTGGCACCCTCCCCCAGAGCAGCAGTGAGGGTGAGCCCAGATGTGCACCTGTAGCCAGATGTGATGAGAGGCAGGAGAAGGGCTGAGCCACCGCCCATGCGTGTGCTCCAAGGGGAGGTGGCTGTAATGACAGGGTGGGTTGTGGTGTGGATTGTGGCTTGTCCACACCTCAGAGCTGTCTGTAAATTAGCTGTGACAGATGTCCTGACCCGTGGGCACAGCAGCATGGATGTGCCAGGGGCTGGGTGATGCTGTGGCACTGTGAGGGACACGTCACAGCCACAGCTCCATGGGCCCACGTCACTGCACTGGGCACGTCCTCACAGGCTGCCTCCCCTGGGACAGTCCCTGACTTGTCTGTTTGTGCTCAACTCCATCAGTCCCAATTTAAATAAGATGGATGGGGAGATAAAGAGATAATGATTCCATAGGTAGGAGAGGTGTGTCACGAGTGGGGAGTGTCCCACCCAGAGACACAGGTGACTCACAGAGCCTTCCCTGTTGGGATGGCATTAACTTGCCAGCTCTGATCTCCTTTTGTCACGATGATTTCCATGCTAAATAATTGGAAACCTTGACTTTTGGCAATTTAACTAAGCAGTGCCAAGAACCAGAAGGTGGAGAGAGGCTGTCATGTATGGGTCAAGCTGGTCAGAGAAATGGGGCTGGAAGGGAAGAGAAAATTTCAGCAATCAACAAGATTGCACAAGGGACAAACAACCAAACCCAGCTCTGACAGCCTACTGGAATGGAATGGCTGAAATTTGTCTGGATGTGCAGAAGTGGCTCCTCTCCACAAGGGTCTAATTCCAGCTCAGAGCTGGAGCTGGAGTTGCTGAGCTTGCTGCCATTTGAAGGAAAGGGAATCTGGGGATGCGCTTGTGGAGATTGCTGTGATACTTTAGCTCATAAAGGATGGCTCTGAATGTCCTTCAACTGCACTTTACACACCCCAGTCCTGCTGGTATGAGTGTGTAACAGGGCACATGTTTTCCATCCCTGTCTATCCATTCCCATGTCACTGTTGATGGACATATGTTTCCAGCAGCTTTTCTGGTGGGGCAGTAGCTGAGAAGTTCAGTTTAAGCTCTGTTAATAAGGGCAGTTTACTCAGGGGATAGGCTTAAACTCATCTGCCCTTGCTGCATCCTGAGGCCTTCTACATTTACAAGCACAAGATCACATCTAAGGTGAGTATTTTTGGTCCTCAGACTGTTTTTTAAAGCCATCTGTTCCTGCTCCCCAAACGCCCATTGTGGCATGGCAGGGAGTTGTGAAGGGCCAGGCCAGGGAGTTGCCAGGGGCTTGTGAAGGGTGAGGGCAACAGGGACATGAAAGTAATACTTACCTGGCTTTTGGAATGTCAGTTGAGTGATCAGCTGCTCCACTGGGATTCCAGAGAATAGCAGAACCTGGACAGCTGTGCCACTGCTTGGCAACTGCTTTGGCAAAGAATTTTCCCCAATATCCAATCTAAACCTCTACTGGGCAGTTTGAGATCATTTTCCATTGTTCTCTGGGACCAGCGCTGGTGGCACCTCCTGTCAGGGAGCTGAGGAGAGCCAAAAGGTTCCCCCAGAGCCTCCTTTTCTCCAGGCTCCCATAACTGTGGGGAAGAGAAGTCAAACTGACGTAGTAAGTAGGATTATGGCAGCAGGAGAAAGGATTGTGCAGTGCTCATTTTGTGGTACAGTCACATTCCTCCAGCCCTGATCATCATCCCATCTGTTTCCCCCTGGCACTGTAAGTCATGGAAATCTCTGCTGTCCCTCAGATGTCCAATGCCATGAGCCAGTTGATTGGGCTGAAGGAGAAGGGGCTGCCTCGCATTGCTCGGCTGCTCCAGTCCAACAGTTCTGAGGTCGTCCGCTCTGGGGCCTCTCTGCTGAGCAACATGTCCAGGCATCCTGTGCTCCACAAAACAATGGGTAAGTCCTTCCCTCACACCGGATCCCAGCTTTCAGCTCCATGGGATCTGCCCAGCTTGCTTTGTAAGCCCCATAAGGAGACCTAGCCAGGCTCCAGAACTGGGCAGAGCAGTGTCATTTCCTCTGGCCCCACGGACAGTCACAGTGCTGTGTGACAGTCACCACTGCTGTGCTTTGCAGACAATAACAAACCTGCAGGACCACGAGAGTGACAGTGATTTGGGAAATGAGTCGGACTTGAGTGCCCATGGCCTGTTGCCCTTCCAAAGGCCTAACACTGCCCTTCCAAACGCCTGCAGCCCTCGTTTTGTCTTGGAAAAATCCCCAGATGATGATGATGCTATTGCTGTCCAATACTTCCAGTGCCTCCCTGCAGAGATAACTCTGTTTGGTGTTAACACAAATAGCATCATTCACTTGTGCCAGATTGTGTTTAATTGTTGATTGGAACATTCCTCCACCTCTTTAGCTCACCAGGTGCTCCCAGATGTGTCCCGTCTCCTGTCGTTCCAGTCTGGAAACACCAGCAGCTATGGGGAGATCATGACATCAGCTTGTTACACTCTGAGGAACCTCATCATGTCCAACCCCCACCTGGGAAAGTCTTACCTGTCCAGCAACTTGATAAATAATGTAGTGAGCCTGTGCCGGAATGGGTGAGTGTGTGGCACGAGGCAGGGACAGATCCAGATGGACCCCAGAGTCTTCTCAACACCCTTCAGAACCAGAGTAGAGGATTATTCCTTTCCAATAAAGGAATCAGGCCTGTTGGTGGGCAGAAATCCTCAGCACTGGTTTCTTGGTAATAGGCAGGAGCCATCCAGGGTGGAATTTGCAAAGAGGCTTCTGAAAAATTTCTGGTTGAATTTTAGGAAATTCTAAAAAGAACTGAAGCACCAACATCTTAAAGTCTTTAAAAAATAGTACTTATGGAGCTTATAAAAAGAGAAATTACTTTTTACATGAGCAGATAGTGACAGGACAAGGGGGAATGGTTTCCACTAAAAGAGGAGACTTTACACTGTTAGGAATTTAGGAATAAATTCTTCCCTATGACAGTGGGAAGGCCTTGGCATAGGCTGTCCAGGAAAGGTGTGGTTGCTCCATCTCTGGAAATGTCCAAGGCCAGGTTAGATGGGGCATGGAGCAACCTGGGCTAGTGGACTGTGTTCTTGCCCGTGGCAGAGGTTGGGACAGGATGGGCTTTACAGACCCTTCTAACCCAAACCACTCTGGGGTCCTCTGATATGTGAAAAATTTCAGCCCTCAGAACAGGAGATGTCAGTGACTTCCTGGCTTCTGGGCTTCCCTCAGACCTTGTCGTGAGGGTCAGGTCTGAAGTTCAACACTGCAGGTACACAAGGATTGTGCGTAGCTTTTATGTGCAAATCTGTTCATCTTTTTGTTGAATCGTCCTCCTCAAGCTGCAGCTCTGGGTTAACAGAGACAGGAACTATTTTAAGTACCTCCCTGGTCTACTCCTGTATTTTGCACCAGCTGAGCAATCTCATCATATTTTACTTCTTTCTATTTTAGGACTTGGTTTGGGGTTTGGTGGCAGGAGTTCTGTTGTGTTTTTTATCCATACTCCCTGCAGCATGACCCTGTCAAGCCTTGCCAAGTTCTGTGTTCATTTCTGGCCAAACTGGTGTTAAACTTCCATTATCTTTGACCATGTTCTCTCCTTCTTAGGCTTTCATCTCTCCTGCCATCTGTCTTTGTTTTAAAATGCCTTTGACAAGTAACCCATTGTTTTCTGTTGTGAAAATCCATTTGCATGCCTTCATCATCCTTTGATAAAGTTCTTCCAATCTACCTCTTGTTCCATGGCAGAGACACTCTCAGTCATTACACGGAGCCTCCTTGTTTAGTTTGGGCTTGGGCCAAGGAGCATCACTCTCTTTGCTGCTTTTATTTGCTTCCACTCTCCAACAGCCCAATTACCATGAAACCCAGCCCTCTTCTAAGCCCTCTTTTTGAATGGTATTTACCCGTGCTGAAGTCCCACTGAGGCTCCCTCAGACCAGTGCTCAGTAATTTACTGCTCCAGCACAGCCTTGCACAACCAGGGCTGGGAACACTTTAATTGCCTTGGCTGCTGGGGATGAGCTTTTTTGGAGGTGACTCACTGAACTGAGAGGAGTTACCAAACTCTCGAGATGTCTCCAGTCCTGCCTGGATCACAAAGTCCTCCCAAGAAACTCCCCAGTTCTTACACTGTCCAAAACTTGAATTGTTCCTTTTCCTCCATTATTTGTTTTTCTCCCCAAAGATTATTATGCTGTTCAATTTGTAGGGAAAAAGAAAAAGAAACCAATTTCCACCCAGGAATAATCTTACTTGTCCCAGTTATTTCAGGCTGTTCTAGTAGAGCAGAAGCTGGAGAGACTTTGGACTCTTGCTAGGTCACCAGGTGAATTTTTCCCAGTGTCATGTGTCACCTGTGAAGATAAACAAGAAAAATTAGGGTGGGATTTGTCCAGTCGTGCATCAAAAAGAGCCTCCCCCCTCGGCAGTGGAAGTCACTAAGCCCCCACTTCTCCTGGGGGCCACCTGAAGTCCGCAGATGCTCACTTGTGGTTCTGAAAATCGTGAGTCCCATGTCATCTACCTCCTCCTTCCAGCACCACAGGCAGCAGAGGGAGAGGGGACAGGGGGCCTTAGGGGTGACCCAATGCCAGAGAAGAGCCAGGGACACCCTGTACCCTGTCAGGATTTTATGGTTTTCTCTGTTAATCTGCCCCAGTTCCCTGTGGACATACCCTGACCTCCAGGCTGAGGTTGCTGTCTGGGTGCTCCCTCCCTGTGTCTGCTCTGCCAGCTGCTGATCCTGCCCTGTATTTCTGAGCTGGCCTCTCACTGCGTTACCAGCTGCAAACCAGGAGCTCCACCTGCTCAAACAACTTCAGGATCACAGCTTAGAAAGAAACTCCAGGTTCCAGACCAGTGAGTTATGGATCTTGCCCTTTCCCATGTTCTCCTCCCTTCCCATGTTTCTTTCTCTTCATGTTTCTCATAGCTGGATTCTGACTGAAAGGCAGAAAGGGTTCAGCAGTTTATCTGATGGATGTGGTTTCTTCTTCTTCCTGGAGCATCTGAATTAAGACAATTAAGTAATTGTCTGTGTCTCCTGCAGATGCTCTCTTCTATGACATGGGGTTCATGGACAAATGAGGTTCCTTCAGTCTTCATTTTTAATCCAAGTTGCCAAAATATTGAATATTTCCTTCAATTTTTGATGGTGTTTCTGAAAATCAACCTACTGGACCTGATTTATTGGGGTGTTTGACTTCCTGTTAATTTTTCTTCTCCAGCTGTCTGAAAAATGTTTCTCTGTGCATTTTCAAGCAACATTATTTCACTAATTAAATTAAAATTTTCCTCGTTAATTCTATTGGATGCACTCAAAGCTTTTCCCAAAGTCTCTCCCTGTGCTTTGGAGCATCACATTTGTAGTTCATCCCTTTATCATGGATTTATTTTTATTTCTCTTTCTTCTTTCACTTTTCACACCATTGCTATTGCAGTTTTATTTTGCAATTCAATTCCACCACAGCATTTCACCAAAATTAATCTTTCGAGAAACTCAGGTCTTCCCTTGATTACTCCCTGTGCCAGAGTTCTTCTTATCCATACATTTCCAACTTCCCATTTCTTCCAAAGATATCATTGATATCAATTTTATAATCTCTTCACATCCTGAAGGAATCCTTGTTGTGGGAATTCCTTGGCATTCTCAGTGACACACATAAAATTCTTTGTACTTTTGTCCTTTGAAGAAGGGTTATTTCTCCCCATTATTTGATATCTGTGGACAAGATTCTTGTCTTTTTTGCCCCCATTCTGTTTCTCCCCATTCCCCACCATCTGCTTCTGACTGTGTCTTGTTCATGTTTTGTTGAGTCTGTAGCTTTTTGGATGACTCCTCCCACTGCCACCAGGGGACATCTCCCTCATTGCCTTTCCACAATTTTTCATGAATAATTCTATTTGTAAAAGACATATTGTACTTAAAATCAACTTTGATTTTCAGGCAATTTATTATTAAGGAATTTTTCCCCAAATCATCTGTCCTTGATATTCTGCTCCATGTTATCCACTACTATATTCACATTATTTTTTGGAGGATATGCTGCTTTACCTACTGAAGTTGGCATCACAGCTCCACCAGCTCATATTGAGCTTTTTATACCTAAATTATATCAGTCAATGCTGTAAGAAACAGTCAGTGCTGGTCCTTCAAATGAAGAGTTTAGAAATTCTTTTGCCTGAATTCATAAATGACTCAGGTACTGATGCTGGTAATTTTGTCTTGAAGATAGAAAACTTCTGAGGTGTTCTCTGGAGGCATAGTGGCAAAAAGTACATATTTAGCATCATTAGAAGTAAATAATTTCAAAAATATGAGAAAATTACTCTGGCTTAGGAAGAGAGAAACAACTTCAAACTATAAATCCTTGAAAGAGACTTCAGTTCGTGCTCTGCCCATCTGATCACAGCTACCCTTGTGTTTGTAGGGATTTAATGTCTTTTCAGACACAGACAAGATTTCAGCTAAAAATGTTTTAAAATGTTATTCTAGTAACAGAGCATAGGGTGGTTATAACTAGAGAAGAGATCTGGCAATAAAACCTGTTTTTTTCTGTCCCAAAGCATTGCTCAGGGATTTCTGGCTGTCCTCCAGCCTTCCACACAACACCAGGAGCTGCACAACACCTTTGAAGTTTGTGGCCAAGTTAAACTTGATCATTTGTTTGGTAACAGTTGATGTGTATGTCAGGGAAATGCCCCAGACTTTACTGGATGTGGTTCCATCCCTGTCCTCCCACACTCCAAGTGTAGAGTTGATGTCCCAGGTTCCTCATGGCCTATTGGTCCCATTTCTTGTAGGCTTTTTATTTTATTTTTGGAAGCTATTTTGAGGGATGTTGTGTGGACTGTTTTTGAGGACACAAGGTTTTGTGGAGTTGTATCAGACAGGGAGGGCCCAGAGCTTGGTCCTGTTCCTCTCCATCACCCAGGGTGGGACAGGCTGGGGCTGCCCTGAACCCAGAGCAGGAGTCTCCCATAGGCAGAGGAGGCCCAGGAGATCGGGAGCAGCCACGGGAGCCAGCAGGGAGGGGATAGCTGGGTATGAAATGTTCCAAAATTATAAAAAGTCCTGCGATGACTCATGGTTTCGAGCTGTTACGTGAGCAGGTATCTGTTCCTTTGTGCTGAGTAAGGGCTCTGGGCTGCTTGCAGATGTTGTTATTGCAAAGGCTCCCAGCCCTTGTCCTCTCCAGGCAGCTCTGAGCCCGCTCCTCTGCCCCCTCCCAGGGGATCCACCCACACTGTCCCTGCAAAGGGTTGGCACCATTTCCCTTCTCTTTCCCGCTCTCAAATTTCAGACTCAGCTCAGTTTTATGCTCATTTTCTCATTCAGACCCTCCCTTGTCTTTCATTTGCCCTTCTCTGGTCACAGTTTTTGTCACACAGTATTGCTGAGAGAGCACGAGGGTGTTACTGACAGTCCTGATTGTGGCTAGCCAGGCTCCCAGCTAGAGATGGGTTTGTCCCAGATGGTCAGCAGTGTCTGTGGGCTGCTGCTCTGTGCCTGCCATAATCCTCCTGTTGCTTTCATCTTCCCAGATCCTGTCCAAAAGCAGCTGAAGCTGCTCGACTTCTCCTGACAGACCTTTGGTCCAACAGGGAGCTCCAGAGTGTGCTCAAGCAGGTAAGGACAGCACTCCTGCTTCTGGGAGTCAGGAAAAGCCCTGGGTTGTTCACTTGCTGAAGTGGGGGGCTGGTAAAGGCCCTGATCCAGCAGCGAGTGGGGCAGGGCCCAAGAGGAGCCCGAGGTACTTGGGAACCCACCTAGGATCGGAGCAGGTGGCAGGGGGTTACTGCTGAGACTCACTTTGGGGACAAAAGCAGCTGGTGACGTGCCTGTGTCAGACACCTTCCTCCCTGGGGACGGTTCTGGAATGTTCCCCAGCACAGCCCCTTGCCCTGGGCTGGGACACGCTGGCTGTTTCACCCTCATTTAGGGAATTCCTTTCGTTACAGTCCATCAAGTTCCAGCAGGTGCCTGGCAAGGTCCCTCCTCTCTTTGTCCCCATTTTCTTCTGTGTCCATAACCCTGCCCTCTGGTTACATCTCCCTGCAGCCAGGATAAGCTTTCAAACCAAGAGGAGGAGTATTTGGGATTTGTTTTTCTCTTTGCAACAGAAGCCAGGAAAGTGCAGAGCCAAACAGGCACTGAGCAAGCTCCAGCCCCCAGCTCTAGGTCCCACCTCCCAGCCCCAGCTCTGGCTGCTCCCAGCTCCCAGTTCACAGCTCCTGCCCCCAGTGGCTTTCTTTGTGCAGGCTGGGTTTTTCCAACTCAAGAGCAGCAGCACCTGCAGAGAGAATAGGGCCACATTAAAGAGAAGGAGGAATCCCTACCAGGGGGAGCACCTGGAAGCAGGAGCAGAGCATCCCAACTCTGTTCCCATTTTGACAATAAGGAACTCTCTACACAGGAGCTGGGGTAGTTTTGTGCCAGGCTCTGCTCACAGCCAGTGACAGCTCATTTTAGGGTAACTGAGCCACTCGGGTGTTCACACAGAAGTTTATGGCATAGGTAAGCATCAGGCGAGGAGGATGGGAGTCTGCAGGGGTACATGCATCATGCAAAGACTTCTGCTCTTTTTCAGGATGAGGAACTAAATGAAAAAATACTCAGTGAATGGTTAAATAAAAGTTACCTCCATAAACCTGGAGGTGTCCAGCTCTGGGATGATGGAAGGCAATGCAAGGAAAAGCAACCTGGTCTAGAGGAAGGTGTCCTGCCCATGGCAAGGGTGGAATGAGATGAGCTTTAAGGTCCCTTTAACCCAAACCATTCCATGGTTCTATGATTCTGTTGAGTTCATCAATAAGGGTGACAAAGGTGGCCAGAGGGCTGACAGGGGAGGGCTGAGAATGAAGCACACTTTGCTCAATAGCTGCTCTCAGTGTAGAAACTGATATGCACTCACTGCACTTAATGTTTCTGCTTTTCCAGCAAGGGTTTGATAAGAATATGATGGGATCTTTAGCTGGAACGACCTTCAGGACCCTCTCCTCCAGATTTTAGAGCTTCTCCATGCACATTCAGATGGCAGGTGAGGACATAGCCCTTGTGGTGGATTTGGGGCACAGGAATCCTTTGAGATTGTTGCTACTTTTGATCACCCCAAAAGTGTGTTTGTGAGATTTTCATCCCAAATCTTCCCAGACCAGTCTGTTTCTATAAGAGGTCAGAGGCTGTGCTGTCTCTGGGACCAGGGCAGATGTTGCCCAAAGTGCCCAGCTGTGCATTTTGGAGATGCTCAGCACAGATGTCACAAGACAGACAAAGCTGCTGGGCTTCACTGTGCCTCTCCCTTCCTTTGCCAAGCAATCACTGATTCAGTGCATTTTCCCAAACCCTCCCCGGTGAGGTTCTTCCTGGGATTCTGTCTGGCAGTGCCCTTTTCCTGAACTTTGAGCAGTGTTATCCAGACAGTGCCAGTAATGTGCAGTGAATTCCAGCACATCCATGGCTTCACCCATTAGATTAGCAAATTGTTTGAGCCCTGAGTCTACCTGTCAGCCTCAGGTCAGAATTGAGGACCACAGTCTGTCAACTGAAAATCCCAATCGAGAATCCAAGGAAGAGAAACCACAGGCAGAATTTCCAGGGCATCATTATGGGTTTATATTCAGTGTGAAATGAGAATTTAACCCATCAGGCGCTCTTCATGATTCCCACTGAAGGGAAAAACTTTAAGCACTTTAAAAATACCTGAGGTCTGTTGGATAGTGTCCAAGATTATGCAGAGGGAATAATTTGCTCCCTTCCCCAGCATGGTCCTTGTGATCAAACCAAGAAAAAACAGTGCCATAGACCCTTCCTTCCCTCTGCCCAGGGATGGATTTCACTTCCTGCTCTGTTGGGATATTTTCACTTGGACACTGAGGAGAGTGGAAGTCCAGGGTGAAAACTATGGGCAGCTGAGAAACTGCAGCCAGGCTCAGAGAAAAGATTGAAACTTGGGGATTGCTGTAATGAAAAGATCTCTTGAATGCTTTAATTATCTGGGGTTTTGCTTTTTCTTTGTTTCATTATTTTTTTCCATTTCAGAATTTGGAGTTGTCCAGGAAGAACAATACTTCCACGATTCCTTAGGATGTTAAAGATGGAGAGAGTTTCTGAGTTCAACTCAACTGTAAAGCAAACAAAACACGTGGATTTCATGTGGATGACATGGATATTTTTAAGCATTTTTTTTTTCTTTTTAGGGGGAGAAGGGACTTTTATATACTTGATGTCAATATTTTTATTTTTATTTTTTTTTGCCAAGTGTGTCTGTGTAACTCTGGGTGTGAAGTTGAGATGTGTGCAGGCAGCACACACAGAGTGCATGTGGGGAGCAGGATCTTTCTCCAGCTTAGTCCCCTGTTTTCCACCCACAGTCAGGGTGACTGTGCAGTTGCAGGGTTTTATTCCAACTCCACCCTATCCATGTACCAAATACTGCCATGCTAAAATTTTGTCACAACGTGGTTTTATCCACAAACAACAAAAAAAGTCAATTTCAGGTTGAATTCCCCCTTTGCATCTGTCCATTATTAACAGATACACACAAGGATGCTCTTCTTTCCAGGGCTGATTATTCCTAACAGTTATGAACAAGGGCTTCTTCTCTGCTTAGGATTTTTCTCTGATAATTGTTAGCATTTTCTTTCCTGTCACATGAACTCTTTATCTCAAGAAGCAAATTGACACCTGCAGATTCTCTCCCAGGCCTCAATCACCCTTCCCTGAAGCTGTTTGTGAGAGGACAGTTGGGACACAGCTGCAGAGCTTGAACATTCCCAGGTCCTGATCCATTCTGAGCACCAGAACAATTCCAGTTCCTGACCCTACCTGGACAAAGGTGGCATTTGAGAAGCTGAGCAGGACAGATCAAGTGTTTTTCTCCTGGAATCGACTGCCACAGGAATGAAAGAAGGGAAGGATGTGGCCTTTTTAATAATATTTTGTTTTTATTGATCAGTGTAAAGAACTGGTATTAATATGCGAAGCAATGTGAGCACTTGTGTGATGTCATGTTTGGAAATGCTTTATTTCTTGGGATCTTGAATTGCATTAATCTGCCTGTGATGCTGAGGCTGTGATGAGGGACTGCTGAGTTAATTCAAGAGCAACTCAATTCTCACAACCTTCCTCTCTCCAGAAGAAAAGTGCCCTTCCCGTGGAGGGGACACAGCTCAGACTCATAGGGAAGGAGCAGCTGAGATTATGTCTGCTGCCTGTGCTGGTTATTCTTCAAAGGGTGCAGGAGCACAGGGCCCTGTTTTGCAAATATCAGGGGCTCAGGAGGTGCTTGGGAAGGATGTGTTATGAGCCTGGAAACGGCAAAGCAGTCTCATTTTAAGTGTCAGGCTAATAAATTGGTGGGATTCAGGATATTCAGCTCACACTCATGGGGTGATTTGTGCCCACTAAAGAACCCCCTGTGAAGTTTGGGTTTGCTCTGCTGCAGTTCCCTTGTTGGTCCCTTGCCTGCAGGTGGTCCTTGTTGGTCCCCATTTGGAGCACAGGGAGCTCCTGCCCACAGAGGGAGGTAATTTCCAGCTGTTTTTCCTCTTGGGCTACAAGGGGTGGCTTCATCTTCTGCACTTTAATGAGCAGCCACTCTTTGCCCACATTCACTCGGGAGCTTTCTGTGCTGAGCTGCAGCCAAATGAGAAAGGGAAAAATGCCCTTTTGAAATGGAGAGGCAGAACCAGGAGAACCCAGGAGGACAGAAGTGTTCCAGGAGGGTTTAAACAGAGCAAAGAGCTCCAGCCTGTGGGCAAAACCCTTCCACCCCCCCAGCAGTTCCCTTGCTGCATGTGGATTCCCAGGTGCAAAATGTTCCAAATGCTTTGAGCAAGACCCATCTGGGGATGTCCCCAAGGGCTGCAGCATCCACAGGGTTGGCTCAGTCTGTGTGTAAAGTGTTCTGTGCAATTTTGCATTCAGGTTTGTTCTGTAATGATATGTCCAACACGAGTCCTGGGAGCAAATGTTTTTCTCTGGAAAAGTGATTGGGGAAACAGAACTACAAAATGGAATTATGGAATATTGAGGAAATTCACTTTAATTGGCTGTGATTTAGGCTTTATTTTAAAACAGTGCATCTGCTTTCACCCCTAATGCAGTTACTGAGTCACCGTACAAGGCACAAAGAGCTGTAGCTTTATGACCATCAGCTCACAAATTTACAGGTATTTAATTAAAATAAAACTTACTGATTTCATTAGTGACTATTGGACTCCAGGAGAAAGATTTGTCATTCACATAGATTTTATTACAAAAAAACATTGTTACAGTTGTTTTATTACAGGGTTTTTTTCAAAGCTAACAAAATGATAAAAATAAAATCTGTCTCCATGCTCAAAGCTCTTCCAAACATGACTGGGCACAGCCTTGAGCAATCTCACCTGGCTGGGATGTTGTCCCTGCCCTGAGCTGAGCACACCAGAGAGATTCCTCCCAGTGAGCTGCTTTTAGGATGCTGTTTGTCACTGCTCACAAACCTCAGGGCAGAGCCCGCTCAGGAGAGCTGTGGGCTGCAGGAATCACAACCATTCTGCCATTCCAGGGCTGCTCTGCAGCTGGATCTTCCCCAGGAAATTCTCTGATACCCTGTATTTTCCTCTCAGTCTCTCTTTAAAATCTGGACACCAGACTCCACCCAAGTCAGTGAAGTGACTTTGGTGCCCAACTGTGAGAAGTGAAGGGAAAATCAGACAGTGGAGTAACTGGTGTTACTCATAACCAGCTATTCTGGGAGCTCTGGAGGTTCCCTCCAACATAATTTAATGCTGTTTTCACCTCCAGTATAATTTTTTTTTCATTCTAGGGAGATACTTTATGATTTTAACTGTAACATCCTCTCTGATGAGACAATTTCCTGTTCCTTGTTCCTTGAAGAGCCAGGGTAGGGCACATCCCCAGGACAGAGATGGGGCAGGTCTGTGACACAGGGATGGAGGATTCCTGAGGAGGAAGAAGGAGTGTGGCCAGCAGCAGCAGGAACAGGAGCAGTTGGACACCCAGCCATGTAAATAAACACCACCCTCATTGTCCTGGGCACAGCAGAGCTTTTTTGGTCTATTTTCTTATAAATACTTCATTTATTTTGTGTGTGTACAATCCCACCCCAGCATTTCAGAAGCCTCATGGACAAGTCAAAGGCAGTTTTATTCCTTTCTGAACACCCACCAGTGTGAGACCAGCTCAGCCTTACCAGTCCATAACTCCACAGTGTATTCTGTAAGATATAGGTATGTGAGAAAAATGTCTTGGAGTTTTGTTTTGGCTGTACTGTATGTATTTGCTTCATTGGAAAAGCTGAAATCAATAAAAATTGCTGGAATTTCTTCAAGCTTTCTGGTTTGAATGGTTTTATTTTGGTTGTTTTGCCAGTGTTGGGAAAGAAGAAAGGTCTGAAAGGTCTGAAAAAACCCTGTTACCCTGCAGCAGGAATCAGCTTGGACTGCTCTGCCTTATCCAACAGGAGTAAGGAAGCTGTAAATCCCATTTTCTCCAGCCTGGCACTGCCCAGGCTCCCCAGGGAATGGGCACGGCCCCAAGGCTGCCAGAGCTCCAGGAGTGTTTGGACAATGCTCTCAGAGATGCACAGGGTGGAGTTGTTGGGGAATCTCTGCAGGGCCAGGGGACACACTTGGTGATCCCTGTGGGTCTCTCTCAGCCCAGGATTTCTATGATTCCATGACTTCATCCTCAGTGGGTTCCTCTCCCAAGAGCTTTCACAGCCATCACTTCAGTCCATCAAAAAGTTAATTTGTGTCACTGCTGAAAGGATCCAAAGGCTGTGGCAGGGGAAAACCCCTCAGTTGCTTCTGGACCTGCCCCACCTGAGCTGTGGTTGAAGCTCCCTGTCTCTGATACTTAAAAGCTGTGGTGAGGGGATCCTCCACAGTTTCTCTCTGGGCCAGGCCCAGCTCAGAGAACTTCCTCACACAGACCCAGGAGCTCATGGCACTCAGTGACCTCCTCTGAACCCTTCCCAATGGAAGGATTTCCTTTCTGAGCTGAGGAGCCCACAACACACAGGGCAGAGGGTGAGTGAGCCTGGGTTTGTGTTGGGACATCCCAGCCCTTCCTGATCTCTACTCCATCCCTACCCATACCTGATATTTCCTTGGAGTCTCTGTTGAGCTATCACTGGGATGGGCTGGCCATGAATGGTCCATGGAGTCACCTGCACGCCCATCTCACAAAACAAAAGATTATTTCACCCCATGTATATCACTTAATATTTCACAGTGCTGATGTTTGTCTGTCATTTACCTCCCTTTCCTTACTGGTCTCTAGCTCCCCACAATGCCACAGACACTCCTCCATCCTCAGGAATGTCATGTTTGTATCAGGTATAGCACCTTGTAAGAATCTTCCTCATTTCTCATAGGTATCACAAACTGGAAAGGGTAAATACCTGCTCTTCTCTGCTCCTCTCCCTCCTGAGTGCTCCTTCTTCCAACGGAGCACTTCACTGACCCCCCAGTCTCCTGGCAGGTCATTCCCCTCTACTGGGAGAAGCTCTGACTTTTTGACTCATTCCTCTGGCTCCAGCTGGTTGTTCTTTCAACTGCTTTTGGCAGGTTTAGTGTAGTTTATGTTGAACTTGGAAGAGGTTGTGAAGCCTTTCCTATTTTTGTCTTCAGCTGTTTGAAAAACACCTGCTGGTACTTCCTTCTCCTGCTGCTTACCCAGGCCAGCTGCCTTTTGCTGTTCCCCAGAGAATTCCTCCCTGCTGGGATGTGCTAAGATTGAGCTTCAGGATGACGAATGCAGCCCCCATTGGCTGGAATCTCCCTCTAAGTTCCTGTTTTGGAGGATGAGCCTGTGGTGGTGGATATGAAGACTTTTGTTGAGCCCAGACTTTTCCTGCTAATCAGGACCAAATTATAAGCTGCATCTGCACCCTTTGGGGACTCCCAGCCTGCTCCTTGGAATTGCTGTTGACAACATCAAAGGATTTGGTCTTTCCATCAGACCCTGCAGGAACATGAGCCCATAGCACACAGGGAGAGCTGAAGTGCAGGATGAACAAAGGACTTTCTGTTCCCAGTGCTGGGGAACACTGGGATGTGCAAGCACTGGAGCAGCCTCACAGAGGGAATAAGGAAGCAGCATCTCTTGATCTTCTTCAGAAGATTCTTCAAAGCAGACACCTGCAAAGGGGAATGATCTCAGCTCTGAACTGTGTTTGGTATTTACTCAAGGCAAGGCTGAGGAATAATCTTCTAGCACTGCCAGGATCTCATGAACGGAGGACTTACAGCCCATTAGACAGGCTGAGCACACTCTATGAGCCTGTGCAAGGATGAGGAACAGGTGCCACTCCCTGCACGTGGCTCCGAGCTGCTTTCCAGGAGCACCCTCTGCTGCTCTGTTCAGGCTGCCGAAAGGGTGGGTGAGCACTAAAGGATTAAGTACAAAGGCAAACCACTCAAACTCAAATGTCTAAACCAGCTTTGGGTGGACCCAACAGCCCTTCAAAACCTAATTTCTGCTGTGATCACTCCTTCCTCAGGCTGCTCTTGGGCCCTGGCACAGCAGCAGTGTTTGTAACTGACTTTGAATGTGGTACATAAGTAATTGTTTTATAAAAGCCCATTAGGGAGCAGCGCATCCAGAAATCCTTGGGAGGATTCAATTTGACATCACAAACATCACCAGCCAGGGATGTCCAGTGTGCAGCTTCTTCAGGCATGAATCCCACCTGAAGTCACATCTAAGAAAGGTCGTATCAATGACAGGATGGGAGAGCGAGTTGCCAATCTGCAGTGTCTACAAGGAATGCAGGTGAGTCCTACTGTCCATTTCTGAGTAACTCCCTGGACTGGAGAAGGACAGGACAGGACAGTGTAGTTCAGAACACATCTCCAGTTGGGAAATGAATTCTTGCTCACCAGCGGAGCCAACACACAACCACGTGCTTGGACCTTTGTCCATGTGCAGCAGGTGAAATGAATCCCAAGAAAACACTGGGTCTTTTTGGGGTCTGCATCCTGTGTGTGGCCAAAAAAAAGCCCATATTTGGATAGGGAGGTCAGTGGACACATAAAGACTACAGGAAGGTTGCAAGAAAAAGGCAACCAAGGTGGGATTCAGCTGTGCTGTGAATGAGTCCCTTCAGAACCCAGCTCCAAAAGTCAGAAATGCTAATTTAGCTCAGGTGTAACAGGATTTGCAGCAGGATTCAAGGGGAGAAAATGGATGCTACAGGCTGCAGAGCACCCACAGAGCACTTGCCCCAGAGTGAGCAGGCACTAAATCCTTGGAAAGCATACAGATCCTACAACCCTGGGATCCCCAATAATGCATAGGGTTCTACCAGCAAAGCCTTATCCCACCAGGCAGGCAGCCCCTGGCACGGCCCCTTCCCATCCCACAGCACAATGTCTGAATCCTTTTTCTCTGCCTGGGATGCTTCAGGGCAGACCCCACTCTTCATCTTCAGGTCCATGGGATTCCATCCCATGGGTCCCAGGCACCAGAACTTGCCAGCTTTCCCAGGCCATACCACTTCCCATGCAAGAGAATTCGACGGCCCAGATTCCACCCTGAACTGTGCAGGGCACCTGTAGGAAGCACCAGGCCCAGGCCAGAAACCTCAACAGCCCCAAGGACCCCACAGCACCAACATCTCCTTCAGGGACACACAAAGCTCCCACTGGGACAAACTGGCTCAGCAAAGTCCTTCTGTGTCACTTTCCCAGCTACTGGGTGGGACCACCCCAAGCACATGGGGCTCTGCTGTGGCCCCATGGCCAGTGACAGCCCCACAGGGCACGCTGTGGGAGACACCTGGCAGCCCATAGCAGGACACCTGTCCCACATGGGGCCTGTGCACCAGAGTTTGGCATTTGCACCCAGAGCCCCCCCAGCACAGGGCCATGTCCTTTTCATCCAGCTCCAGGAAGCTTCTCCTGTGCACTGACGGGATGCATAAAACTGAGCCTGAGCCTTCACAGACTGTCTCCATCAGGGTGGGGACAGCAGTGATACCCAGAGCAACATTTTCCTGATAAACAAAATTGAGAGCAGTTTGTCAGGAGGTGGCATCTACTCCCAAGCCCCAGGAATGCTTCTCAGACTCCCATCACAACTCTCTGCAGCTTGATCCTCTCATGCAGAAAAGGCTTTGATGAGAGCTTTTGATGTAATTACCTCTCTCTTACCCCCTCCTGGATGTGGTGACAGGAATGAGATGACATGAGATCCCTGGTGCAGAAATGAGATCCCTGGTGCTCCCAGGCTCCTCATCCCAGCTGATGGAGACCAAGAAAGTGATTCAGCACAAAAAGAGCACTGCAGGAATCCTTGCAGGATATGGGGAATGTCATTGAGAAGGGGGAACTGCTGACAGGCATTTTTAGGAAGCAGATCTGGTCTTGGCCAACACTTTGGCCAATATTTCAGTTCCTGGATGAGATCTCGAGTATCCCAAAGGTGGGAGGTGGCCAGAGCTGAGCACAGTTCCTGCAGCAGTCCCAGAGCTTGCCATTGTGTGGGTGCAGAGCTTGCAGGGGCCCTGCCCTGGCTGCATTTCTGCAGAGGAAGGGGAAAGCAGCCAAACCCCCCCAGGCTGGGCAGCAGGGAACAATCCTCTCATGTCCAAGGTGGGTCTGGCTTCCCAAGAGAATGTCATGGGAAAAAAGGCAGGTGGAAATTTTCAAAGGTTATAAATATATTGGATGTTCCTGGCACTGCAAAACCCAAATACTTTCCCAGAGAAGGAGAGTTCCTCCTGCCTTTCCCTGGCACTTCTCTCCACAAAGAGCCTCACAAGGTAAGGATCTTACTGAGAGAGCTGAGCTCAGGCTGTCCCTGTCACTGCTTTTGGGTCCCCAGGCCAAGTTTCAGTGTGGTAGATGCCCCAGCCTTTGCTGTCCAGTGAAGGGCAGCAGAGATTTGCTTTGTGCATCTCAGTGCTTTCTTCCCAATGTTTTTTACTCCTTCTCCAGGAAGCCTCTTTCTCTCCCAGTACAGGTAACTCCTGCTTCAGTCAACGAGGATCTCTTCTGGCAGAACAGGAAAATCAGTCCCACTGGTTTTCCCAGGGCTGAAAGAAATGCTCAAAAAATGTGAAAGGAAAATTTGGAGATGATCTGGGAGCCTTTGAGTTCCACCCTCATCTTTTCTTTACCACATTTTACCCATGGTGAAAATTGATTCCTGCTTTCTTCCAAGAGGGAGAAACACACTAGAAAGGATCATTGGAGCAGGGTCATCAGCAGGATTTCAGTGGGACCCCAGATTTCCCAGGCAGTAGCACAGCTCTTAAATGTCTTCTGTCATTCTTGGCTGTGCAATGAGAAACTGTCTGTGCCTATCCCAAATATTTTTCTTTTTTTTTTCCCAAGGGTAGGCCAGAAGTCACACAGAAATGATTTCCCGCAGGATGCGCCAAAACAGGAGAAGAGGAGCCAGGAGATGTCTCAGGGTGCGTTTGACTCCCTGGTACAGGGAGCAGATCCCACACCCAGCACCCTTCTGCCTCTGGAGCCTGCCCCAAGCTCCCGAGAGCAGCAGCAGCACCTCTGCCGGCTGAGCCAGCGTGGGAAAGGAGCCACTGGGGCTGAGTCATTGCCCTGCCCTGCGGGGAACAGCAGCAGGCAGAGCCTGGAGAGACTCCCAAAAAAGGCAGAGCACGAGAGTGTCAGACCCACGGCAGCCCGATCCCATCGGCAGGGCCAGGAACCGCGGCCAAAGCACGGACGGAGCTGTGTGCTGAGTCAGCGAGGAGGGAGAGACGGAGGGCTGAGCTTTTCCTCCGGCAGCTGGGGCTGTAACAGGCTGAGGGCGACCTCTCAGATCTCCAGGAAGGGGATGGGATGGGATGGGATGGGATGGGATGGGATGGGATGGGATGGGATGGGATGGGATGGGATGGGATGGGATGGGATGGGGTGGGATGGGATGGGATGGGGTGGGGTGGGGTGGGGTGGGATGCTCACAGACACCTCTACTTACGCGCAGGACTGCTCAGCTTTTCCCCTGGGACAAGTCAAGCAGAGCCCAGTGCTGACAGAGCCAAGAGCACGGGATGTGGGAACATCTTCCCACTTAGTGTCCCCTGCCACCACCCTTCTGCCATGGACCATCCCTGAAGGGGGATGTGCCAGCACATTTGTGGGGCTGTGCAATCCCCAGAAACCAGGGCTGGGGTTTATCCCACACATCTCCTGGGGTTTGACAGAGGGAGGGGGCCTTTTCCCCTCCACCTGAGCTGGGGGACAGGAGCAGATCGTGCAGGGGACATGTGCAGTGTCCTGCAGCACCACAGCTGTGCTAAGGACAAGGTGGCTGTGATCTGGCAGCAACAGAGCCACAGGCACCTTCCATGAACGAGCCAAAGTTCCAGAACACCCTCCAGAACTGAGCTCTCACCACGGGAGCACAAGTGGGGCTCAGCCTGAGGCCAAGCCCCGAGAAGGAACCAGGCCAAAATCATCCCTGTGTCCAGCTTCCCTTTGGGAAGATGCTGCAGGGACAATCCCCATGTGAGAGCACTGTGGCTATTTCTGTCCATGTTTATGGATGTGCCACTGGGCTCCTCCTTCCAAGGAGGACCAGGAACATGAGGTTCCCGTGCCCAGGCTGTTGCCATGACCCTGTCACCCTCCCCTGGGGCCACAGTAGGCAGAGGGACTGGCACCATGACAGCCTCTTTCCTTCAACATTCCCAGCCAGGAGTGGGTTTCTCCCATCTCCAGGTATCTGTTTGGGCCCCTGGGTGTCTGTTCTGCTGGGTTTGGGAAGGTCTCAGGCCGTGAACACAGGGGACCTGCTTTGGTCCTGAGTTAGCTCCACAACTCCCCGCAGGAGAGGCAGCTCAGGCATCCCTGTGCCTCCTCCTTCCTGGAAATCCTGGCAGAAAACTCCTCACATAACCTCAGATGCTCTGTGATACCCTCAGAACCCTGACTGGAGTGAACTGGTCTCATGGAAGGTGTTCCTGTCCATGGCAGGGGATTGGAACTGATGATCCTTGAGGCCCTTTCCAACCCAAACCATTCTACGGTTCTTTGATTTGGTGTTTTTGAGCTTGGGGAGGGAAGTGGGGGGTGGGGGGGTCTCCAAGCATAATTTATTCAGGACAAATGTGCCAGCAGTGCTGGTGCAGGGCAGGGTAGCCATGCTCAGTGTGAAAGCAGAGGATGCCCACAGCACCTGCCCTCCCATCTCTGTGGATAGAATTGCAGCATTGGCAGCTTCCTGGGTGGGGTTCTGTTTTGTTTTGTTTTGTTTTTCTTTTTAAGGTGCCACCAATACCTGTCCATAAACTGAGCTCGACCACCACATCTAGAAGGTTTCCCCACCCTTAACTGGACAGCTTCAAATTAGACACCGAAGTCTGAGATAGCTGCTCTGAGTTCTCTTCATAGCCAGTGGAGAGAAATAAACTGCCCAGCATGTGGTTCACCTCCTGGCCAGGCAGAGGTGGATGGAGGGGCAAATGAACAGTTTTCTGTTCCCACTGATGTCTGAGGACATGCAGAATAAGACAAGGAATGCTCAGGCATAGGCGGGTGGCCTGAACCTCCCTTTATCTTCTGGGAGAGCACAGGCACAGAACCCCCATTCTAAAACTGCCCTGCAAAAGAACAATCTTCTTTCCATGAAGCCAGACAAGCTCTGTCCTGGCAGGATGAGATAGCAAAGAACCCATTTCTTGTGTCTCTGACAGGAGCTGGAGCTACTGCCAGTCCAACAAAGGAGGTGAAACCACAGCAGCTCTGCAGGGCTCTTGCAGCCTCTGCTCCACCTGAAGGGCTCCCACCACTGCAGTTCTGCCAACTCCTGTCTTCCCATCCCCATTCCTCTGAAATTCCCTCCTCCTGCAGTCATTACCCTACCCGAGACATTTGCTTTCTTTTATTTGCAAGCAGAAATCTTCAGAGAAAAGCTTGGCACACTCAGCACCACCCTTGTGCTGCAGGGTAACGCATCTTTATGGCCAGGATTAAGAGACTTCTCTGTAAATCCTGAGCGCTCTGACTCATGTTCATTTTGCTCAACTCTGTGGAAACCCTTCTAACTGCATTTCCTTGGCAATATGTGGCTGCTTTCCCTATCTCTGGTCAGACCCAGCAGTGCAAAGAGAGGCTGGGTAGCAAAGGAAGCTTCACCTGATTGCCCAGCCCTACCTCTCAGAGGACTCTAAGCCAGCACTGAAATGAGAGCTGGAAATTGGGGACTGGTGCCAGTAGCCAGAAAAGGCAGTGAAAAGGAGACATCTTGTTCCCCAAACAAGGAATACCATGAATTCCTCCTGGTATCAAGGGATAAGAGGAATTAATAATTTCTGTCCAGCAACAGCAGGAAACAAAACTTGTAAAAGACTCTGGGAAGGTGAGTGCTCGGGTCTGGCTCGGCACAGGGAGATGGTATCAGTGAAACCTGCAGTGAGGAGTGAGTCCTGGGAGCAGCTGGGTGTTTAATTCATATTTACGTTCAGGCTCTTGCACGTGCCCAGGGCTGAGGCTCACACTCAACAGGGCCTTTTCCCACAGACAGGGCTTGTGGTGCTTCTGGGGCACACCCAGGCCCAGCTGGAGCCTCAGGCTGGAGCTCTGCACGGTGACCAGGACAGCCCATGTGCTATCTCTCCCTAAGGAACAGATGGATATTTCTTCTCAGGCATGGTCTAGAATTCAACAAGAGGCTCATTTTGCATGTGAGACCACGGCAATGGGGGCAGCAGAGGGGAAGCACCAGTTCTGACACACAGTTCCTTGAAGCAGCCCAAATCCCTGCACACTCCGCCTTTTGAAGTGCCTCAGGTGAGATCCCAAATTGCCAGGAGCAGCACCAGTGCCCAGCTATGAAGACGGAGTTGTTGGAGCTGCTGTGGTGCCCAGGGCAGCAGCCTGGCCAGTTCTTCTTTGCAGACATGAAACAAAACTGTCACTACCAAATCTGCTCTTTGAGCACCAAATCAGCTCAAGAGCTGCTTCCTGTGGCCAGAGCTAATCAGAACTCTTCAGTCATACTCTCAGTCATCCTCAGCTGCTCATTCATGGCTTTCTGGGCTGCTTCATTGTACTCTTCTCTGTAAAAACCTCAGCTTCTCAGATGCTGAACTTGACCCTGAACACACCAACCTCAGGATAGAAATTGTAAAAAAACCAAACTGTCTCCCATCTCTGCTTTTGTGTCCAAGTGGGAACAAGTAGAAAGAGGACTTAAACTAATGGCCCAAATTCCAAATTTCCAGGTGTTCTGTCAGGCTAAGTTCAATCCTGGAGCTGTTGCTGATTGCCTGGGCTGAGATGCTGAGCCCTCCAGTTCTGCCTGGCTGGTGTTAAAGAGCTTTAGACAGAAGAATCACCAAGCCTTGAGTAAGACAGAGAAAAATCAGAGAGCTGGGTATGAGGACAACTCAGATTTTAGGGCTGTTCAGCATCACAGGCTGAGCCTGGACTTCATTGCTCTGTCACAGAAAAAGGATTGCAGATAATGAGCTAATAACACTTCACTCTTCTGGCCTGCTTTGCATCTTCAAAGCCTCCACAAGAACAAATAATTAACTGTCCAGAGCACAAGCTCATAACTAAGAGCTGAGAAACCAAGTGAGTCAATGTGCTTGCGACAGCTCCTTGCAGTTTTCAGTAAAAACTCATTTTGGAGCAAGGGCTTTAGTGGCCCAACTGGTCGCCCCAATCCACATTCCAGGGACAGACCCAGCCCAGGAGAAACCCCAGCAACTTCAAAAGAGCAACACCTCAACAGGAATGCCCCAGACCCAACCGTGTGGTCTCCTCCTTTCAATTTGCAGGCACGGGGTGAAACTGCTGAGCTCACATCCCTGTGCTCATCTCAGCTCCAGAGAGGGAGCCAGGCACATCCCACTGCGCACAGCCAGGCCCTGGCTGCAAACAGCCTCTTCCCAGGACTATTAATTCCAAATGAACTCCATTCCACTGTCTGTTAGTGAAGAATTAGCTTTAGTGCCACTAACTCAGCCTTGGAGATGCACCTCCAGCTCGAGGAGCTCTGTTAAGTTCCAGCTCTTATTCCTTGCTTCGGGCAAATTCTTAAATGCCACAAGAATGTGACTTCTCTTGCAGGTCCTCGGCTTTTGGGGAATGTGGGTCACATTTACCTGGGCAAAATAGAGACAAGAACATTGGTTTTCTACATGGGTAAATGAAGTCAGAGCCTCTGCCCTACAAAAGAATGTAAAGATTTCAGGCCAAGAATTTTGTCTTGGAGATTCCTGCCTAGCTGTGTGTATTTCCACCAGGAAACATCTCTGCTCCGTCTCTGAGGCAGAATCTTGAAACGTCCAAAAATCTGAGGCAGAATCTTGAAACATCAGCCCAAATTTAACCCAGTTTCCCTAGATCCACAGCAAATTCCAGCCCACAGGTTGTGGGGGATTGCTGGGGAGGAAACTCAACTGTGGGTCTTGCTCAAGGGCAGGGGCCTTTCCAAGGGACCTTTCAGGGATGCTGGGCCCCATCTCACAACACCCAGTCCCAGGGCTGCTGGATTTCCATGTAGGGCTCCCAGCTGGAGCATAGGCACCCATTCCACCTGGCTGCAGGGTGCCGAGGATGCTGCCACAACACTCCTGCTGTCCATCCCTGTTCTCTGAGGCACTGGAAAGCTCCAACCAGAGCTGCAGCTTCCCCTGGAGGAGTCAGGTGCCTCCAAGGAACATTTCTGCACCTGTAACCCTCACACCCTGAGGCAGAAGTCACGGGCCCAGTGTTTTTCCATGGAGCACTGAGACAGATTTCCAAAATACTTGTCTCAGACATTGTGGTCTGGAACCTGCGAAGGGGTTGTGTCCTGGTTCTTCAGGAACCATCCAGGGAGGGTTTTATGCTGTACCCACCTGCCTGGAGCCACCTGGTTCATGGACAGAAGCCTTGGGGACATTTGCATCAGTTTTCCTTCTTCCCAAAAGAGAAGCTCTTCCTTCATTCCAAGCTGTTTGTGGGTTTGTGTCCCAAGGGCCTTCAGGCTACAACTGGGATTCAAGAAATGCCAACAGTTTCCAGAATCCTTTAGCTGCTCTTCTCAGTGATGCTGTTTGGAGGCTGCAGTTAATCACAGGGCTCAGGAACATCCAGGACTGATTGCCCTATCCAGCAAACACTCAGGAGTTGGTTCCCATCCTCCCCCAGCATGCTCCTGCCAACCAGGACCCTGTGCTGGCTCTGCCCTGCAAGTCACACAGTACTGAATCACCCTCTGGAAGTGTTCATCTTTGCCCACTGCCAGGAGAGACCTGGAACTGAAATCAGGCCATGAGTGGATCTGCTAGGAGAGCTGGGCTGAAGCTGAACCTCCTGTGCCTGATCCACTCTGAGTGGCTGGAGAAGTGTCCGTTTGAGCCCTGCGGGGAACTGATGATATCCAGGGATCAGTTACAGTAGGGAGATCTCAGGAATGCTCAGAGCTCCTCCACAGTGAGCCTGCTCCACCCTGGTGCAGCCAACCCACCGTGGCAGCCTTGGGGATGTGCTCTGGGTAGTGAGGAGGGACAACCCCGAGATCCTCAGCCTGAGAGGCCAGACCTGTCCTCCTCCAGCAGTCAGAAATGCTTCTGAGTCTTTGACAGGATGTAATTTCATCAAAGAGTTTGAAACAAAACAAAAACCATGAGGTGGAAAACCTCTCAAAGCCAAACGTTCCTTTTCCAGGATATGCTGATCCAAACATTTGAGAGTTTGAGAATGACAGGACTTAGTTGATTTTAATATTCAGTTAAATTTCATATTCAGCTGAACTTGATATTCTGTTGAATTCCATGTCCTGTCAGTTTTCTCTGAGGGTTGCCCAGCACAGCTGAGACAGGGACAGCACAGCACTGCCACACCACGTGAAAAGTGACGATAATTGCTCTATTTTTACAGCTAATCAGCAGCATCTGATTCACAAGAGAGATCAAAGTGTTTCCCTGGATCAAAGTGTTCCCTCTGTCATAATATCAGAGCCGGATCTATTGCTCTGCCAAGACACAGCCTTGTTTTTTGGCAGATAAAAGGTGTGCGTGGCTCACAGCCCCTCCCAAACCTGGAGCAGCCAGGAAAGCACGGGATGGAGCCCTTTCAGTCCCGGGGGTGCCACAACCCAGCGTGGTTGTGAGCCTGAAGCGCTGGATTGACACACTGGGGGACACCTCCTTGTGGCCTTTTGATACCTACACGGGGCTGACAGAAAAGAGGAAGAGCAGCTTCTTACCCAGACAGACAGTGAGAGGACAAGGGCAACAGTTTCAAACTAAAAGAGGAGAGATCTGGATTGGCTATCAAGAAGAAATTCTGCCCTGTGAGGCTGGGGAGGCCCTGGTACAGGGTGCCCAGCGAAGCTGTGGGTCCCTGGGAGTGTCCAAGACCACCTTGGACAGGCCTTGGAGCACCCTGGGATAATGGAAGGTGTCCCTGCTCAGGTCACGGGTGGAACAGGATGGGATTTGAGGTCCCTTCCAACCCAAACCACTCTGGGATTATGTGATAAACCAGCACCTCACAAAAACAAGACTCAGTGCTGCAATTTTCAACCCTACCTCAGCTGGGCTAAAAACCAGAGCTCAAAGCCATGTTTGTATCAGACAAGGGCATGAACTTGAATTTTTCACCTCATCAGCAAGTGCTGCACCCTCTGAGCTGTCAGATAAGGGATGCTTTCCTTTCTTCTGTTGCTCTTCCCTTCAGAAGGATCAAACTCTGTTCTGTGTGGATGCTGAGGCAGCCACAGCCCCAGGGGGCAGGTAGGGGTGAGGGAGGTGTGGTGGCAGCTCGGGACAGGGGTCAGGCACTTCAGTCACCTGCAGCAGAGCAGCTTCTTGCATATTCATTTCTCACAGCGGGACATCCAAAGCGAATTGCTGTGTAATGAGGATTTTCCCAGGCTTGGATCATTTCAGGCCTGAAGGCAAAGCCTGTGACTTCACACCTGGCCATTTCCATCTCCTTCCGTTTCCAGTAGACCACAGTTTTGGAGCAGGGCACACAGCTCCTGCAGTGAGAGCCCAGGGTGCAGGACCTTGCTCTTGGCTACCTAAATCCCATCCTTCTCTAAACGAGCTCATGGAAGGGTCTTTGGCTATCAACAGACCCGGGATCTGAGAGCTTCCATTAGAGAGACCCAAACTATAACTGAACACGGCACCGCATCCCTCCAGCGCAGGCCACCTGCACCTCTGACGTGTCCTGTGCAGTGCCCATCTGGGGCCCTCCCTGCTGCCAACACAGCCTCCAGCCCTCGGCTTCAGCCCTCGGTGTCTGTGAATGGCTGACACCCAAAGCCACATCCCTGGCTCTGGGACCTGCCCATCCACCAGCAGTGCCTCTGGAATGCCATGGGAGGAGCCCCCTGTGCCCCATTCCCCCTGTGCCCCCTGCATCCCCTGACCCAGTTCACAGCGAGCAGAGATCAGAGACGCCCCTCGGGTGGAGCTGCAGCCGCTGGAGAGGGGTTCAGGGCCGAGCTGCTCCCCAGCACCAGCACAGAAGCCGTGCCATGCTCCAGCCAACCTCGGCACAACCTCCAGAACCACTGCAACCATCCCACAGCCAGTGCAACACCTGGGACGTTTCCAACACCCTGGTTACCCAGCTGTTCCAGCTCCCTCTGGAGGGGTTCCACAGAGGCTGGTACTGCGAGTGTGGAGCTGCCTCTGTGTGTGTGTGTGTGTGTGTGTGTGTGTGCGCACACCTGGGACTGCACACGTGTCTGTGTGTGTGTCTGTGTCTGTGTGTGCAGGGCAGCCCAGAGCAGGAGGTGTCAGCAGAGAGCAGCAAGACTGTCCTGAAGATCTATGGGCTCAAAACTGAAAAGGTGGGCTCTGAGACCTGTCACTGAGGGGTTTGCCAGAAGTGACACCTGGGGGACACTGCTAAAGGCTCCTGTCTCACACTCACTGCTCCTGCAGAGCCTCATGAGCTGCTCAGCCAGGCTGAGTCCCAGATTCCTGGAGTAAGTCCCATCTCCATGGAGTGAATCACAGATCCATGGAGTGAATTCCATCTCTACGGGGTGAGTCCCATCTCCATGTGCCTTTGGATGTGGGGCTGGGTTGAGAGCTGGGGCTGAGCAGAACCAATTCCCTGCAGCACTCCAAATATCCCTGTGCCATCCCTTGCCTGTGCCTGCCACAGCCACCATTGCAGGGATCACTTTGGGGCCCAGGACCAGGTCAGGCCCACAGGGCAGCCCCACCTTCACCTGTCAGGGACCTCAGGGATCCAGTCCAGCTCCAGGCAGGACTCAACCCCTCAGTGCTCCTGCCAGGGACTGCTGCCCTACGCAGAGCAGCAGAGTTTACACCCAGGGCCCACAGTGAAACCAGGGCATGAGAGCACATGCAAAGGCAGTGATTCACAAATCACCAGGAAGCTCATTTTCCTTCCACCAAGTGCCAATAAAATGCTGGTTCCAGACAGCAGCCAAAGCCTCTTCCTTCCATTCCAGAGCATGGCTGCCTGCTGTGTCAGCGGGGTTGGTCTTACAGACACGGGCATTGTGTCAGTGCCAAACCCAAACTGTGCTTGGGGTGCATTAAAGACTTCATCGGTGTCTTAACACATCTGTGGAATCAGCAGAAACCATGGGTGACTTTAACCAATTAAAGGCCATTAACTGAGACCTGTGAATGAGCTGCTACGGGCAG
The DNA here is from genome assembly GCF_009819655.1 of Sylvia atricapilla. Classification (NCBI taxonomy): domain Eukaryota; kingdom Metazoa; phylum Chordata; class Aves; order Passeriformes; family Sylviidae; genus Sylvia; species Sylvia atricapilla. Next base: position 6,063,776 of record NC_089164.1, on the reverse strand, counting down.
TGATTTACAGGGCTAACACTCAATGAAACTGGAAATTTTATAAGGCATTTAAAAAAAGTCATGAGAAACTTGCAAACGTCAGATGTTTGCAGAAACAAACAGAACTGCCCTGCAGGGGCTGTGTGAGGAGGCCATGGCACTACAACACCAGGACTTGGGATTCTGATGGTGAGGGTTCCATGTCTGGAAGGTGTTGCAAAGTTCAGCATTTATGTCCTTTTGCTCTTTTAATCTACAGGTGGTTGTTGGACCTGACCTGCTAGAAATCCAAAGTTGTACTTGTCCATTTTCCAGAGTTTTTGGTTGTTATTTGGCCTTGGCTCGAGCTGGAGGCTGGGCACCCACTGCTTATGTGGGAACAGTGGCACTGTGGATCAGGGTGACACAGGCACCCTGGACATGTATTCACGGGTGCTGGAAGCTGTGAATTCTACAGGACACTCCAAAGGATAGACATTGCTGGCTCCCCACAGTGATCGTGTCCAGAGCCACCTGCCCTGTGTAGCCCTGTACACCCTGGATGGCACCAAAACCCAGACCTGGGCAGTAGGGAATGGGCACAGGAGTCAGGGTGTGTTACCCTCCAGTGCTCTTCCCTTCTCCAGCCCCACAGGACTCAGGTTCCCCATCCTGCACCAGGAATGGGGCTGATGGGCTCCCCAGGGAGACAGACAGGAGAGGCAGAGCAGCCCACCCACCCAGGATGTGCCTGAGGGGGATACAATTCCTCCCTGATTGAGCAGGGAGGTGGGACTGGATCACAGAATCACAGAATCGTGGAAGGGATGCACAGGGATCACCCTGTCCAGCCCCTGCCCTGCACAGACACCCCAACAATCCCACCCTGTGCATCCCTGGCAGCACTGTTTAAACACTCCTGGAGCTCTGGCAGCCTTGAGGTCATGGCCATTCCCTGGGAAGCCTGGACAGTGCCCAGCCCCCTCTGGGGGAAGAAACTTTTCCTGATATCCAGTCTAATTCTCCCCTGACACAGCTCCATCCTAGCAAACCTCCCTTGACCCTCCCAGCTTTCACCACTCCCCAATCTGCCATCTCTGAGCTGGGGGTGAGGGGATCCCTCACTCTTGTGCCCCAAGTGATATCCTCAGTGAGAGGCCCCACATCCCATCTGGTGAGACCCTGGGGCCCTAGCAGAATTCCAGCTTCAAGAGCTTCTGGACCACTGTCCCCCACAGGGCCTGTGAGGCACTGTAGCTCCATCCTGACCCATAATGCTGTGGGCACTTGCCTGACCCTGGTTCCTCGGGACATGCATTGGCCAGATGGCCGCAGGAAAGCAATCCCAACATCTCCCGTGCTGCCCAGAGCAGGGAGCTAACGGGAGCTGGCCAAAGCCATGAGCAGGCAGTTGCTGTGTGGGATGCAATGGCAGCACCAGGCTCTGCAATATTTCACCGTGGCTTTGCTCTGGTCTCAAGCAGGCAGAGAAAAGCATGAGGTTGCCTTACTCCCAGCACTGCTTTAGCACAAGCACAACCCAAAACATCACCCCAGCATTTATCAGCACCTTCTCAGTGCCAAATGCATTCTCCCTCACATCCATTCCACCCCATGGGGACAGTGGGACCCTGGGGAGTGCCCTGGTGTGGGAATACATTGACAGGCCATGAGCTGCAGATTTGTGAGCCCTGGCACTCATCTGCTGCAGGCTGGGCTTCTCAGCAGTGCTGGGACACCTGTGCTGGACACTGCACGAGGAGGATTTGGACCCTGGGCTGGCAGCAGACTCTGAAGCTTTGAACTCCCACCAGGACATTGGCAGCACCCTGGGGAGGGCACAGCCCTCCTGTGCCACACGAGCCCTGCACTGCAGCCACCAGCACACAGCACACTGCAGCTCCTGCCAGCATCTCCACAGGAGCCAAGGGCTCCTGTGCCTGCACTGCACAGACTCCATGGGACAAACCCTGATCCCAGTGCTGAGGCTGAGATTCCAGAACTCCTCTAGCAGACACTGCTCCCATGAGCTGTGCTCCAGAGAAGTGCTGCACAAGGGGCTGCTCCTCAAAGGTCACAGGACAGAGCTGGACTCGATGATCCCTCTGGGTCCCTTCCAATGCAGGGAATTCTGTGACTCTGTGTCCACGCCTTGTGGCAGAGATGCTGCTCCTCTGCAGCCTGTCAGGGAATGTTCAGCATCACAGCTCCCAGGAGGTACCCTGCTAGAGAAGGGCAGAGCTCCCTACCCCTCACACCACAGGCAGTGCCTTGATCTGCCAGAGGTGCTGCTGCCCACAGGGACAGTGAGACCACAGCAGAGCTGGAGGACACCAGAGCACTGCAAACCAAACACGGAATCACTGAATCACTGAATGGATTGGTTTTGACAGGATCTTAGAGCTCATCCCATTCCACCCCCTGCCACGGCTCCACAGAGCAGGTTGCTCAGATCTTCAAAATAAAGCACTTCAAGTCTGTGAACACCCTGTACCACCCTCCCCAAGCTGCTCCTAGGATCCCTCACTCTGGGCTCAGCCCTGCTCTGTTGTACTATCCCAGACTCACCCATTTGCACCACGTGCTCCATTGGCAGGTGGGGACAGCTGCACACCACAGAGCCTTGGAATGCCCTGAGCTGGAAGGGATGCATGGCGATCATCCAGTGCAGCTCCTGGCCCTGCACAGACACCCCAACAATCCCACCCTGGGCATCCCTGGCAGCATTGTCCAAACACTCCTGGAGCTCTGGCAGCCTCGGGGCCCATTCCCTGGGGAGCCTGGGCAGTGCCCAGCACCCTGTGGGGGAAGAACCTTTTTCACAATATCCAGCCTGACCCTCCCCTGGGCTCCTGCTCACAGCGAGCAGAGATCAGAGACGCCCCTCGGGTGGAGCTGCAGCCGCTGGAGAGGGGTTCAGGGCCGAGCCGCTCCCCAGCACCAGCACAGAAGCCGTGCCATGCTCCAGCCAACCTCGGCACAACCTCCGGAACCACTGCAACCATCCCACAGCCAGTGCAACACCTGGGACGTTTCCAACACCCTGGGAGACCCCAGCGAACACCCCAGGCTGGTCTGTCGCGTCGCAGAGGATTGCAGCATCCTGCTCCCACTCTGCCGGGCACGGCAGCAGCGCACTGGCAGCGGGAATGGCCGGGCCGGGATGACGAGGGCCAGGGTGGGATGGCGCTGACTCAGCCGCAGGGCCCCGGCGCTGCCGGCGAGCAGCGGGCGCACGGAGGGAGGTGCCGGGAGCTTTGGGCGCAGCGATCCGGGCTGGAGCGGAGCCGGGAGCTGCCGGGACAGGCAGCGCTGTGGGAAGCAGGGAGTGCCCGGGTACCGCCGCCCTGGGCGCTGCCAGCCCCAGGGACGGGCAGAGCGGCTGCGGGGCTGCGGCACCGGGCACCGGCACTGCCCTGCCTCCGCCTGCCGCGAAGGATGGGAGAACGGACCTTCAGAGCTTGCAAAAGGGGATCTTTTTTCCCAAGGCAGATATACAGCTGACTGCCCCCAGCGCTCCTGTCTCCTGTCGCCGTGCATCAGGCAGGCTGGAAATGTCACTCGCTGGACCATCACTCGGCCACCCTCTGGATAATTCACTTTGCCACCCTACCCAGCTCTCCCCTTTGCCCTCCACACCTCGGCTTTGAGGAGGGAGGTGGTGGAGAGCTCGTTGTCCTCCACGTGTGCCTCGCTGATTCTGAGCTTCCCAGAGCCTTATTCCCCAAAACCTGGTGGTGTGTATTGAAGCGGGGAAAATAAATTGTCATTCAAAATAAGCACACGGGAGAAACCTGCAGAACACCCCCACATAACCGGCCAAGGGAGGACAGGCAGCCCCCCAACAAGGACGATATAAAACATCCCACCAAGGGACACGATCCACCATCCTGTGCATCCTCCCACCCTCACTGCTCAGGGAAAGGCTTCTTGGATGCCGTTTATCAACAGCATGGGACAAGTTGTCATAACACAACAGGGCAGCGCAACAGCTCTCCAGGACCTCTGGTGCCTTGGGCTGCCTGCCAGTCCAGACCCATGTCCATATACACATCCATATGCAGATCCAGATCCAGGTCCAGATCCAGATCCAGATCCAGGTCCAGATCCAGATCCAGGTCCAGATCCAGATCCAGATCCAGACCCACCAGGAACACTGGGGGGTCTGCAGGTGACATGCCCCAGGGGCAGCACATGTGTGAAGTGCTGCAGATTCCCAGCCAGATGGAGGAGATCTGCCCCCTAAGCAGCCTCCTCACATGGCTTTATCTCAAGGCTTCATTGCATGCTGTCAGTAGCATGCAAAGGAGGCAAACACAGCTGGTCAGAGCCTTTAGCAAGAGCTGGAAATAGGAATGGAAATAGCCTGGAAGGTGAGTTAGTGACTATTCCATGAGCCAAGAGGCTTGGAAGCAATGCCCTGTCCATGGTGTCCCACAGGGCCAGCTGTGACCAGAGAGGAGTGAGTGAGGCTCTGATACAGCAAAAGCAGAACAAAAGTGGCCATGATGAGGATTGCCCCGAAGAGCAGCAGGAAAAGCAGCTCAGACCACTGAGGTCTATCACCAAATCTGCCAAGGACTGTAGCCAAGACAATGCTGGGAGGCACAAGGACAGTTACTTGGGGGGTCCTGGGTAGTCACTGTGACCTCTCACAGCCCAGGGAACAGGTGGGCAATTCCTTGAGCTGTGCTGAGCCTGTGCTGTGTCCTTTGGGATCAGAGCCTCAGGATGGAGAGCACACCTGCACCCCCTCACCACCTCTTTATTTACAGACACAACACCACTGGAGGGTGGAGATGGGAACCTCGTGGGGCCTCTGCCCCTCGGAATCCCCATTTCTGCAGCCAGGGCTCTGTGCAGCCACTGCAGTTCCTGGGGCTTGGCCTCCTCTCCCCCTGAGCCTCTACTTCCATCGGCTGCCCACCATGGTCTTCCCACGGGCACCCTTGGATCTGCAAGGGAAGAAGAAAAGCATGTGCAAAAAGGCATCAGTGACCACACAAGGAGGATGAGGTGGGTGCTGTCAGTGGTCCTACAGCCTTTTCCCTTTGGAAACTACCCTGAGGGCAGTCTTCACTGGCCCCAGGTAAATCTTGGGACCTAAATCAGTGTCTTGGGACGCTCTGGGAACAAGCTCATGCAGCTGCTAGGTGATTCTAAGGATCCATCATTTCCTTCCTATGCTTCTCCCCCACCCAGGAATTATTCCTAGAAGAATTGATAGGTTGCATCTGTGGCTGCAGAGGGATAAAAGCAGCTGCAGGATTCTTTAGGACCCAGCCCATCGTTCCCCTTAACCAGCACAGGGGGAGCAGGCACTGCTTGGGCACAGGGCAGCACATAGGAGGAAGAGGTTTGGGTGGGCAGTGAAGGGCATTTCTGGCTGCCAGTCCTTGGGACTGCCTCATCCTTGAGCCCTGCAGCTGCCCTGGGGTCCCAGTGTCCCTGCAACACACATGGAGTGTGTACATGCACGGGACATGTACAGGACACACACACAAGCACCTGTGCAGAGACACACACAACACCCATGCACAGACAAACACAGCCCTCAGAAATGTCTCTACTCACCCTTTGCTGCAGGATCACGCCGTGGTAGGGCAGGAGAGAAGAGAGACTTGGTGTAAGTGAGTGGGAGATGCTGCCCCTGACACATGGGGTGGGCTGAGCACCTCCCACATGAGGGGAAAGTGGGATGGGGATGTGAGAGCACTGGAGCCCTCCTGGGAGTAGGGATTAAACACCCTCTTCCACCCTCCTACAAAGGGTTCCCCAGCAACTTGCAGGGAACATGGGCATGGGGACAGGCCCCCTGGCCTTGTGGGCTTGCACAAATCCCACACTTTCCCTGCTAGACAAGCTGGGATCTCCAGCAGCTTCTTGAGATGCTGGGCAGAGCCCCTGCAGGGATGGGGAGGCTGGAGACTGGAAGGACCCCACAGGACACAAAGCTTCCCATGCAGAGGTGGGGTCTTCCTGGAGTCTATCCCTTGCAGAGGTCTCTGGGGAGGGGAAGCTGGTGACAGTGGGAGGCTATGGAGGTCTGTCAGGAGCAAAGTGCAGAGACTGAGGTCCCTGGGACAGACCTGCAGGTCCAGGAATGCCAGGCACCAACAAGACCAGAGGCAGGAGAGGGAAGGGGAGGAGGTGGTTTAGCAAGGGAGATCCATAGCGGGGGAACTGGAGAGCAGGGAGCTGGACCTGGAAGGACAGGAGATGGAAGAGGGGTGTGCAGCCACTTACACTTTCTGGTGGTCACTGATGCGGTTTCGAAGGACATTGATCTGCAAGAAAAAACAGTGAGTGGTGAGGACTGGTGAAAAGAAAATGCAGGTGCATAGTGAGGTCTATCAGTAAAAGCTGCAGGTGGATGGTGAGCTCTGACAAGATGCCCCAGGCTGGGGACAAGGGCTGGGTTAAGATGCATTTCTGCTCCCTTTCCCCCAGCAATTTTTCTGTGTGTTTTAGAATCCCAGAATCCCAGCATGGCTGGGGTTGGAAGGGACCTTCAAGCCCACCTCATTCCACCTCCTGCCATGGGCAAGGGACCATGGGTCCCAAAAGCTGGGACCCTTTTACTGTGCCAGGTTGCTCAGAGCTCCATCCTGCCTGGCCTGTGAAGTGTTTGCTGTGTGGTGGTGCCAGCTGCATGTCCCCAGGAGCTGGGCGATCACTTGCACACCCCAGGTCATCTCCTGGCTGGGGAGCAGAAGGAGCAGTCAGGAACACAGCGGGTGGACAATACACAGAGGCCCTGGGGCTCACCTCGTATTTCTGCCGTTTGAACTTCTCCTGCAGGTCAAATTTCTCAGCCTCCAGGTCATGGATGTTCTGCCACAGCTCCTTGGCCTTTTCCCTACAGGAAGAGCCAGCTGGGGACAGTGCAGGGAAGGACTATGGCTCCCAGGGAGCTCAGTGCAGGGATGTGACACTGATGCCAACCCCTCACCCATTCCCTCTCTGGAGACTCCCAGACAGGGATGTGTTATCCGGGCAATGAATCCAGGGACAAGAGCCACGAGAAAGGTCAGCACATATGGAGGACACGTGTCCCACCCATGTGACTCTGGCTCCTCAGTACACACCTGTGCCACCTGTGTGACCCTGGCTCCCTCTCATGGCTGGTGCCATCAGCCACAGCCTGCCCATGGTGGCCCTGCACTGCCTTGGAGCCTGTGTCCCCCTTGGGGTGTCACAGGCCATCTCCAGCTGTGCCATTCCCCTCGGCTAGAAGCCCCAGGGAGCCGTGTCCAGCCCGGAATCCTGCACAGGAGCTGGGACCCAGCACAGGGCTCCTGCCCTGGCCACTCCTCCTGCAGCCTGTGCTCACCTCAGCTTGTCCTCACTGAGGTGGTCGATGTTCAGGGGCTTCCGTCGCTCACTGAGGATCTTCTTCTTCTTTTCCCGCTCTGTTTGTTTCTTCCCACCCTTTTTCTCTGACTGAGGAAAATCTCCATCTCAGTCCACTGGAGAGAAGGAAGTCTGCCCAGCATTAACTCTCCCCCATCCCCAGTTCTCCACCCAACACCCTCAACTTTTGGGACTCCAGATAGCACATAAGGTCCTTGGGGACATTTTGGCACTAGTGGACAAGACATCTTGTCCTTGTCACTATCTCCATCCCTGTCCCTGAGGCAAGGTTGGAGCTGCATATCTGCAGAGCAGAGATGGGCTTAGGGTAGCTCTGAGCTCACTTTGGCCCTGTAACCCCTGACCCAAGAGCAGTTCCCTGCCCTCTCCTGCCCATAAACCCCACAGTGTCACACGGACGAGGTCAGCCCATGGCCGAGCCCTTCCCAGGAGCAGCAGTGGCTCGATCCCAGCCCCCTTTGGAAGGGTCCCACCTTCTGCATATAACCCCCAAAGTGCAGCATGTTGGAGAACGCCTTCTTCTTCCGCGCCTCCTCCTCTGCCCTCTTCCTTGCCTCCTCTTCCTCCTTGCGAGCTCTTTCTTCCTGCCAGGGTCAGAAGCCAGTCAGCAGTGGGTGGATGGACACCCAGCTCATGTCCCCAGACTCCTCAAGCCCTTCCCAAGCTGCATTTCCAGAGGTCACTCACGGCCATGCGGGCCTGGCGCTCCTTCTCCCGCTCACTGCGGATCCGCTGCTGCTCTGCCCGCTCTGCTCGTCGCTGCTCCTGCACAGGGAAGGGACCTTGGCTTGGACACTGCAGGGAATCTGCATCCTCTCTCTTCCAAGGGACAGATCCCTGACCCCAAGAACCTTGAGAGCCCCAAGGGAACCTGAGGACAGTGACCCCAGAGAGAGGTGCATCTGCATCAGGCACTGCAGCACAACAGCAGCCACACCAGGGGCATGCCAGTGACCAGGGACAGGAAGGGAAGGGCTGGAGCTGTGCCAGCGGAGGGTGAGGCTGGATCTCAGAGAAAGGTTCTTCCCCCAGGGGGTGCTGGGCACTGACCAGGCTCCCTAGGGAATAGGCACAGCCCCAAGCTTTCAAGAGCTCCAGTAGTGTTTGGACAATGCTCTCAGGGATGTACAGAGTGGGATTGTTGGGGTGTCTGTGCAGGGCCAAGGGTTGGAGTGGATGGTCCTTGTGGGTCCCTTCCAGCTCAGGGAATTTTTATGGCTCATAGGCACCGGGGTAAAAATGTGGCTCAGCCCTCCGGCTGTGTCCTGCAGGGTCAGGGATGTCCCAGGTCTGCCAGGACTGTGGGAAAGGGACAGTGGCTGAGTGCCCTCAGGGACAGGGTATAGCCAGAGAGGGGAAGGCTGAACACGTACAATCCTGTCCTTCAGGGACAGGAGTTCCTCTTCCTCTTTCTTCCTGCTCTCAAAGTGGGCTTCGATGAGGGCCTGCAGCTCGTTCAGGTCCTTCTCCATGCGCTTGCGGTGAATGTCCTGCACCGAACACAAACAGCTGGAGCCTCCAGCAGCTGCCAGACACTGAGGGGGAGTAGTAGGAGAGCAGCACCCCCAAGGGTGGCAACTGGGGGCACAACTTACATCAAAATCCAGTCTCTCGCCATCTGGGATCTTAGGAGGCACCAGGTTGGGCATGAAGACTCTGCAATGGAAGGAGAGCAGGAGCATGATTGGGCTGCAGCAGATCTGGGACAGCACATGCCGTTCACTCATCCCACCCTCCCCTCTGAGCCCCACAGTCCCCAAGCATGCAGAGTAGGCATAGCTGGAGGATAAGGGAGTGCAATGCATCCTGCTGGAGGTGCCAGCTGGGCAGCCACAGAGGAAGACCTGTGGCATTCCTGGGAAACACTCCAAGGTGCTTGCATGGCTGGAATAACTGCTAGCTGCAGACAATGTGGCATGGGCCATTTGCCAGGCCCCCTGAGCTGGCAGCTCCCCTCAAAAGGCACCATGTGCTGTGGTGTGACATGGCACAGGCAGCTGGATCCTCTCATCCTGCGGTGCTTGAGGGAGGGCAGGAGATGCTCAGCAAGGGCACAAAGGGATGAAGGGATGATGGCTGAGGGCAGATCTCCCTCCCACACTGTAGCATCCCAGGGGCCCAGGAGTAACCCCCAGGTTTCTGGCAATGGTTCACAATCCTGCCCCCTGGGGCTCAGTCCCTGGAATGTTGGCACTCCTGGAAATGTGTACCTCATGCTAGCCATACCCTGGGCTCAGTACCCCAGGCTGGGATGCTCACACACACACACATTTTTGCCACCTGCAGGATCACAGGGCAGCTGAGCTTCTCCCAAGGCACATACAAAATGCTTCAGAACTGCCTAAAGACCTCGTTCTCAGGGTCCCCTTCATGGCCCGTGTTTCACTATCTGTTTCTCTCCCTTTTTCTCTCCATGTCCCAGTCCCACCCGCTTCCATGTTTTGGTGGCTCCCTGCGCCCCACCCTTTATGGACCAGGCTCTGTCACACGGAACCTCTGCCCTGGCACAACTCAGACCTTGCCCCAGGGAAAACCCTGCCACACTTACTTGGGTTTTGGCTTCAATTCACCTGCAGGTCCCAGGAGCAGGACAGAAAGACAAGGTCAGTGTCACTGAGGGGATCCCTGTCACACCTTGACCCAACCCCCCGCCCTGAGCCAAGCCCTCCCTCTCTCCCAGCAGCAGGGGCTCCACAGGGACCATCCCCCAGCAGTGAGGTGCCAGCCCTGTGCCAGAGGACATGTTGTGCCCGAGGCACAGCTGGTGCTTCTGGCTGAACAGAGCAGCACCTGGTACCCCCCACTCAGGGAGAAGGAATGAGGCTGATACTTCACCTTCCCCAGGCTCCTGCTCCCGGTCTCCCTCTCCACCTGTGGAAAACACGATGCTTTGTGTCCCCATGGATAGTCCTGCCCAGGGACACTGTGGGGTGGCTGTCCCCCTCTTTCCTATGCTTGTCCCCACTGCAAACCCCACTCTACCCCTGCAGGATGAACGGGGGGAGAGCAGACCCTTGAGGGCCATCCCCCACTCACAGACTGGCCAGGAGGGCCCGAGATCCTCTCCAGGAGGAATCCAAACAACTTTTGCAGGAGCTCAAGCTGGAAAAGCAGCAATGCCTCCCTCTCCTGCTGTATTTTGGGTGAATTTCTGCCCAAGGCAGCAGAAATCCATCCCTCCTGCTACCCCTGTCCTGCTGGAAGATGTGGCCAGGGTAGCTCTGCCCCTTTTATCACAGATCGTCCCTCTGGTAGCAAATAAATTCAGCACCAAAACCCTGTTACAAGGGCCCAGTGTCTCAGGGGACTGGGATGGCCAAACCCATCTCTCCTCTGCTCCCACTTTACCTTCTCCTGCTGCTTTCGTTTCATCTTCTTGTTCTGTTTAAAAGCAATAGGAGAACATGAGTACCCCTGGGTGAGGGCAGTCATATCCCCCAGCACAGAGAGGTCCCAGCACCCTGACTTAGGGTCACAGCTGGGATCTGAGCCCGCCCCAGCAGCAGTAACAGCACAGGGTCATGCACCATGCCCCAAATGCACCTCATGGAATCCAATGCTCTTTTGATGATCAGACACAGAGCTCAATCCCAGCTCTGGAAACCCCCTCTAAGGCAATGGAGCCCTTGGTGAAACAGGCTTGGTCCATTTTGGCATTATTTCAGAGGGCTGGACACAGCCACCAGCAGCAAACACCATTGTCTTCACGCTTGTAGGGCCCAGACATTGCAGGGAAGGGCATCTCAGTTTGACATCCCCCACCAGATCTGGGGGACAGCTGCCACTCCAAGTGACGTTCCCTTGTCACAGCCACCCTGGGACAGCCCAGCCCCCACCTGGCAGCCCCTGGAGCAGAGCACGGCCCAGCCAAGCCACGGGAGCTCCCTGGCACAGCCCCCACTCACCTTCTGCCTTGGCTTCCTCGGTTTCCTCCTCCGCCTCCTCTACCTGCTCTTCCTGACCTGTGGAATAGCGGGCAGCTGAGTCCAGCAGCGCTGGTCCCTGGCTCCCTGCACCTCCTGCTTTGGGATAATTGTGGCACAGAGCCGAGAGACCCGGGGAAGCCGCAGCCGCAGGAAAGAAACAGGTGCTCGGCAAGCAAAGGGTTCCTCCCTCACCTTACCTGAGGGCTGCTCGGTGCTCAGCAGGGCAAACCCCCCAAAATTAATGGAATTGAAGGATTTATCGCCACCTCCTGGCTTGTCCCTCATTCCGTCTCATGCTCCCATTGCCTCACAGCCCAAGAAGGAACATCCCTCACATCCCAGGAAGGAAGGAGGGATTTCTATTGCTCTGCTCCAGCAGTGAACTACAGGAGTGGCAGAGAATGTGCCCCTGGCACCTTCCCAATCTCATTTGTGACACTGCTGGAGCCTTTTTCCACTGGAGGGAGCAGCGTCCCCACAGGATTCCTCCACTGGAGCCGGAGTGATGCTGTGCCCGCAGGCCCTGGGGCCACTCGTGGTGCCACAGCCAGACAGAAGGGAAGAAAAAGAAGACAGCAAAGACGGCAAACCATGGCTGGCAGATATAAGGCACAGACAGAGGATGGACACACAGCACAGCAGGGAATGGGTGGAGTGCAGGAAGAAGAGAGAGAAGTGGAAGAATGAAAGAAAACCATTCCCCATCCAGGGAGAGGCAGAACACATCGACCCACGACTATTCCCAAGAGCAGAGAGAGGAAATAATGAAAGGTGCAATAACTACCGTCGTCTTCCTCTATCCATTCTTCCTCTTCTGAGCCAGGGAGGAGAGAAGGAATAAGCACAGGGATTAGTCAGGTGCCACAGAGTTTTGGCATGCGTGAGATGAGAACTTGAGCACTGCAGAGGTTTCCCCCTGCACCTCTTTTGCTTTTCTACTCAGGGTGTTTTGCCTGGCAGTGTGCTGGAGCAGCCGGAGGCTCAGCCCAGCCCAGCCCAGGGTTGTGTCTCCATTGCACTGAGGCAGGTGGAAGTTTGAGTTTGGGTGAGACTGTCACACATTGAGCAGAGGCTCCAGCTCCTGTTAGGATATCATTATCACACCTCTGCCAGCACCCATGTCCAGCATTGCAAGCCCTGGTTTGAGTCAAAGGATCACTGACAAAAGAGATCCTGAGAAAATTCAGGCTGATTTTGTTCCTACTGATGTTTCAGGTGCAGGCTTCTCAAACATGATCACATCTGCCTTTCCTGCACATGATTTGCCCATTGCAGCCCAGGAGCCAACCCCCAAACCTCCAGCAAAACACCAAAGCCCCAACATTTGGTTCTTGGTCCTTGCAGGTACAACTCCTACCTTCCTCCACGCACTCCTCTTCACAGAGCACACAGGGCACAGACAGAGAAAAGGGAAAGAAGCCTCAGGTTATTCGAGTTTCTTTGATCAGCTTTTGGCTTCAGGGCAGCTGCAGGTGCTCCATGTCCTCTTACCTTCCTGCTCCCTGCAAAGCACAACAGGAATTTACAGAGTCACATCGAGTTGCTGGAACAGGGCCCATCAGTGAGGCTGAGGGGAAATTGGGATTTTCTCAAGGCTGGCTCCCCTTTCTCATGGGGACAGTGTGGGGGTGGCTGACAGGTGACAGTGGGGACAGGGACAAGGCCCAGGTCACCCTGCAGGCTGTGGAGAGCAGGGGCTGAAGTCTGGACTGGCACTTTGGTCAGGGCACCTCACCATTTTGCAGCATGAGAAGATGAATGATCTCTGCCTGTAATCCCAGAAATGGGCATCTCACATCCCACCTTTGCCCCCAGGTCCTTCCCTTACCACGGGGGAGATGCATGGCCTGACTCAGAGGGACAGATTGGTGACACACTCAAGTCTGTTGTGGCACTGAAACACCAGAGGACTCAGGTCCCCATTCTCTGCTGGTGGATGAGAAGTGGGAGCTGTGTTTGAACTCAGCCCTATAACCCCAACCCCATCTCTCCAGGATGTGCCTCCTGGCCCAGCAGCCTCCATCAGCAGATGCTGCTCTCAAATCTGGGCCTTGGAGAGTGATGCTCTGGATGTGACAGCAGGACCCCATCAGCAACAGATTGGTGGCCTTGGGTTTTCCCATCTCTGTCTCATGGATTTAGACTGCAGAATTTTTAATATAGGAACCATCCTTGTCCTGCCCATGGGTGTGGATGCAACTCCCAACACAAATTCCCACTGCTGAGGTCAGGCACTGCCAGGGCAGAGGGGTACAGGCTGGGGGTCCATGGTGTGTGCTGGAGTAACAGTGAGAGCACTTCCAAGCAATGCTGCTGTGAGAAAGTGGGAAGAGGGAGAAAAAAAGGGAATTAAAACCACCCCACTTACTGCTCATACTCCTCGGTGACCTCCTCCGTGTCTGACATCCCTGGTTCTCTGGCAGAGTTTGAGGCAGATTGGAAAAAGTGAGGGTTAGAAGTGAGATAAGGGCCAGCACAGTCTGTCCCTCAGCACCAGGACAGGGGCACAGAGATGCTGCTTCTCTCCAAAGCACTTGGAGCTCCCAGCTGTCCCCAGCCAGGTTGTGACAGCGTTATCTCAGCAGAGATAAGGCGCCTGCCCCGCTCCTGTCCCAGGATCACAGCTTGCCCCAAACAGGAGGCAGATTGGACACAGCCTCCTGTCCCACCGATAACTCTGTCAAGAGTCATGTCCCGGGCACTCAGCCCCCCTGGCCCAGCCCTCTCATGGGCTGTGTTTGCTCAGGGGACAGGAAAATCACCCCATGGCAGTGTTCAGCTTGTTTTGCTTCCCAACTATTCCTTCCATCCAGGGATGACCCCTTCTCTCAGATTTACAGCCCTGCACCAGCCACAGCACAAGACCCCTGCAAACCCTCCCAGCCCAGCTCTCCAAGTGCAGAACTGCTGGAAAAGGGACAGCCTGGGCTCAGCAGGAGCATTTCTCCCCTGTTAGCTAAAGGGAATAATTTACAACCTAGTTTTGTAATTTAGCCCTGGTTTTAGGGCTAAAACCTCTGCAGAAACAGCCTTTCATCTTCCCAGCACATCTGTCTCCCTCCCAGCTGTGCTCCAGAGGACTTTGCTCATCAACTCACCTCATCTGACCTTCACCCAGCACTGCACTGTGAGATCTGTACCCAGCAGCCCCACCCCTGGGCATCCTGGAGTAACCCAGAGCCCCAGGCCCAGCCCAGCCCTGTCCTCTGCTTGTGCCAGCCCTCAGCAGGGCTGAGATGCCACAGGACGATGCAAGGCAGCTCTGGAAATAAATTCCATGCGCTGAACCACCTGTTCCCAGAGCAGCAAGGCTTCCCTGCTCCTGCTGCCCGGAGTCTGGGAACAACTGCTCCTGGCTACATCTGTCGAGCATTTATTACCCATGATAGGTCGGCCAGGCCTTAGGAGTGCTTATTCAAGATGCTGGATCCAGGGTTGGAATGCTCAGGCATGGGAAAGGGGCATTCCAAGAGGGGAACCTTGGCATAACCACGGCTCCAGAGGGTCTCTAATCTCACTGTTATTCACAAGGTGCTTTTTGAAGACAAATAAAGGCAAAACTCAGCCCCCTCTGCCTCAGGGTCACCGCCTGCTCCTGCTGGCTCCTGCTGTCACTGTCCCCTTTCCTCTGAGGAGTCCGGGGCTTGGTTCGAAGCATCCCCTCCAGCACCATCTCTGGGATCTCTGCTTCCTCACAAACATCAATTCCCACTTTTCCCCCAGCTTGGCATGGTCCTGTTGCCCCAAGTTTGGCCAAATCATTTGTATAGCCTCGGAGCAACCAAGGCTCCACACTATTATTTCATTACATGAGAGAAGAGGGTTCCCAGTCCCAACAGTGTGCAAGCCTCTTCCTACATTCTCATTGCCCTTTTCCCTCAGACACTGTGTAATCCCACAGAGCTGAGGGAACAGCAACAAACCCAGCACTGTTAAAAAGGTACACAAGAGAAAAAGTGGTTCAAGGAAATATTTATGCATCCTCTGCACAGAAACACATAAATCTTTTCATTAAAGCTTGCAAATCTGATTTGGTAGAATTAGGAGAACCCAGCAGACATCACAGAGACAAAGAGGAAATACTGCACTGACTACAGAACTTCTCCCAGAATTTGCAGTGTATTAAACAATCCAGATATTCTTCACACTCCTCGAAATCCCCCTATCCTTTAGCTCAGGGCTGGCTGCTCACCGCTCTGGGGCTGAGTTTATCCTCCACAGTTCTGAGTCACTACTTTCCTCCAGGCTGCCCAGACACGGAGCTCTCCTTTCCCACAGTTTGCTCCAGGAATGGGTCATTGCCCTGCTCCAGTCCTGCTTGGCAGGGTCAGACCAGGCACAGGAGCAGCCCATCCCTAACCTACCCCCTGGCCTGCCAGAGAGCCAGGGCCAGGCTGGCCATGGGTACCATCACATCCCTGCGGTCCCCTGCAGAGACACGAGCAATGGGGATCTGGGAGATTTCCCTGGAACCAGGGCAGCCAAAATCCATCTCACCCACCTGGGCACCTATCAAGGTGGTTTAAAAGACAAATTGCAAATACAAGCCGCTGGAGAGGGTCCTGATGTTTTATGCATAGGAATGCCTCCGTGGCACAAAACACCCCAAGAGAGCGGCCGGGAACACCCCGAACCCTGAGCCGCTTCCCTCCCGGGTGTGGATCCAGCGCATCCCTCCCCGGGAGGGGCGGCGCCGCCCCAACCGTACCTGAGCGCTGCTGATGCCGGGGAGCGCGGGGAGCCGGCGGGGTCTGGGAAAGGCTCTTTGGGGCAGGAGGCTTTAAGGGGGCTCCAGCGCCCACCCCGGGGCGGGCAGCGCCGCAGGAATGTGCCCGGCGCCCAGCGAGGAATGCAACACTTGTGAGCTGCTATTTCGGCAGCCGCGGGCCTGGCCCCCTCCGCTGCTCCCCCTTCCCCCCAGGAGCCCATATAAGCCCAAGCTATTGTGTGGCCTCAGAGATTTGCTATTTTAAACCCTCCGGACCGAGATACGTGAGTGCCCGAGGGGCTGACACAAGCCAGCCCAGCTGTCACCGGGGCCGGGACGCTGATAAGGCAGCGCTGTCACCAGCGCCAGGAGCAGACCCTGCCCGGCAGCTCGGACCCGGCTCCCCCAGCCGCTGCTCCGAGCTCGGGGGGCTGCAACGAGAAGGGAGGCGTCTGTTTTTAACTCCCCCAGGACACATTTGATTCGGGGTTTTCCCTATTTTCCCCTCAGCAGGAGAAGGGAAAGGGAACAGTTTCCAGTCCCAGACCAGCAGTAGAGGACCAGGAGCGTCTTAGAAACAGCAATTTTTATTAGGGAAAAAAAAAAAAAAAAAAAAAAAGGCACAGAGAAACCCAAGTCCTTTCCCAAGTCTGACAAGCAGGATCAGCTCCAGGGGCAGCAGCAGATTCCCACACTGAATTTGTCACCACATTTGTTGCTAAAGGCACAACCCAATCCCAAAGAATGGCTCAAATAGGAGGATTTGAGCCCTCTGCCCGTGGCACCCTAAAGCCACCCTAAATGCCTCTAGAGAGCATCCCCCATCCCTGCTGGGTGTGCTCAGCAGCCCAGGGAACGCAGGATCAGGGGCTGGACAGCAAAAGGCTCAGAAGGAAACACAACAGGGAAATGAGGCCCAGCACAGGACACTCAGCTCCATGAAATCCCCCAAACAGGGCTGCGGCCATGGCCTGGGCCAGCTCACCCTCCCTGGATCACTGGATGAAGGGTCACTGCTTGCAGGGGCAGGGGATGGCAGGGACAAGGACAAGTCTCTGGTTCAACTGCCTGTGGAAGGAAATACCAGGGCCAAGTCCTCCCTTCTTCCATGAGACATCTCTGAGCACTTGTGTGATTTCATTAACACCAGCCTCTGGTTGGGCCACTCTGGCAGTGACAGCCTGGCAGGGGGGTGACACCTGCCTGCCTCACCTGCCCCAGGTAGCAGGGACGGACGTGGTCCATGGATGTGCAGCTGGAACTCCCTTGGCCAGGCCGGTTCTTGCCCCACTGACATCTTCCAGCTGCCAGGGAGCTGTGGGAGGGATTCCCTTTGCCAGGGCAGTTCCAGAGCACAGGCAGAGATCAGGAACAGAACAGCAAAATGTGGTGGACAGACAAGGCAGGAGTTTGCCTTCAGCATCTGTGGGGAGCCTGCAGGGCTGGACACCCCCAGACAGGCAGTGAGTGGGGACTGGGGGCACAGGGAGACTCTTCCAGGCTTCTTCCTTCCCATCCCATAAGCAGAGGGCCCCCATGACCTGGGCTGCTCCCACACGTGGTACAGGGGACTCGTGGCAGTGGCTGCTGGATGGTTAGGTAGGGCTGAGCTTTGATCTTTGCAGCAAACCAGTTTTTCCCAGATGGTCTGGTACCACAGCTGGTATTACTGCAACTGGAAAAGAAAATGGGAACCACTGAGGCTGTGCCTGAAGCTGCAACCACCCCAGAGGCAGCTACTTTAACCAGGACAGTGGCTGTCTACAGCAGGGCAGGCAGGCTGCCCCTAAATCCCATCACAGGCCACTTCCCTTCTCCTCCCAGACCAGAGTCCTTCTCTCCTTTACAGATGCCTCCAGTTGTCCCCACTTGCTGACTCCCCAAAGTCATGGGGTCCTGATGACACCCACATCCCCTCTCTCCCCATATCCTGGCTCTGTCCCTGCCTCAGAGGCTGCACCAGGTTTAAGAGCAGCTCCATAATTACCTTGGTGTCTCCAGAGGTGTCTCCAGGTTGCTTTATCCAGACATCTCGCTTTGCCAGGCTGTTGATTCTCCGGATTTCCTGCAAACAGGAGAGTCAGAAGGGACAGGAGAAAGCCTTCCCCATGTATCGTGTGCAGCATTGCCTTGGTCTGACTGTATCCAAACCGTGAAGCACACATTGTCCAGGAAAAACCAGCCAGCTTTGGGATCCTGTACCTGGGAGACCCTCAAAGCCAAGGGCAGCTCCAGCCACAGAAGCAGAGCAGGTGCAATTAAAGGAGAACTGATCAAGAAGCTGCAGGCTTTCCCCAGCAGTGACTCCAGAGCAAACCCTTTGTTGGCACAGCTGCCTGGCACAGACATGTCTGGGCAGTGTTGATCTCCCAGCCCAGCCTGGACTCATATTCCCTGGCTGCAGGGCCAGGCTGGAGCTGTGCCCCCTGGGCCAGCTGGTGGCCACAAGCAGTAGCCAAAACCCTCCACTGTAGTGAGCAGTGAGACCTGCCCAGGACCTGCTGAGCCCCTCCTTTCCAAGAACACCAAACCACCCTGGGGCCAAAGACTCTCTTGTCCCTCTCCTGCACATGTCCAGGAAGGAGCCACAGTGGCTCTTCCTCTCCGTGATGACCACCGAGTCCCCTTGGCTGGGCACTTTGCACCCACAGCCACAAGATCCCCTATTTTTGGAGTTTCATGTGGGGATGCAGGCGGTTCCAGACCCCTCATGCACCAGGACCTCTCCAAGCACACACAGGTCTCCAAGCCCCTCAGAGCTGAGGGCCCAAGGACACAGCTCCTCTCCCACTGGCCTCCAGGCAGAGCTGCTCAGCCAGACAGAGCAGATGGGATGGCAAAGATGGGCTCATGCTGGGGTGGCAGGGTCAGGTACTCTGCATGTCCCGGGACATGCATCCAGCTGGTTCCTGCTCCCTCTCAGCCCACCAAGGGCTGCAATCAGCTGTCTTGGGAATTTTGGGCTCACAGGCAGCACACAGCAACAAGTAGAGCCCTGATACCTCATCATGGTGGCCCTGCAGCTCTGAGACCTTCAAACCTGGCTGAACTGCTCTCAAACCCTTTAACAGGATCAGCCAAGGGTTAATTCACCCTTCAACCCCCCCCAGGTGCAGCCCCATGTCTTGTGGGACTGCCTGGTCTCCGGCAGAGAGGCTGACACAAGCTGGTACCTTGCTGTTTTCCTCCTTGGCAGGCTCCTGGGCTCGGCTGATCCACAGATTAATCCGGGATGTCACCGATCCTGGGATCTTCAGGCTGTCCTGTGGCACACACAGGGACACCAGGGTTACAGCAGCAGCTCTCCCTCTGCACGAATGTAACCCGGCCCCGGGGCACGGGGAGACCGAGCGGAGCTGCAGCAGGCCGGGCCCAGCCCACACGCTGGCTCCATCCCAGCTCCTCAGATTCCAGCGCTAGCAGGAACCCACACAGTGCCGGGGCAGCTCCTGTGCCCAAAGGCAGCCCTGGCACCCACCAGCAGCCTGCCAGGCTGGGCCTGCTATCCCAAGAGGAGATCTGCCCCAGCCCAGAGGCGCCGGGCGGCCCCCGCCCAGCGCAGCGCCCGCCTCACCTTCCGGAGAGCCGCCGGCTCCGCCTTGCTGGGAGCGCTGCCCTCGAAGAAGTTGCGTTTGCTCGCCACCCCTTCCGAGGAGAGCAGGCGACTCTTCTGGGCAGGCACGGAGGATTTCACCCCCTCCGAGCGCTGGGAGAGAGGGGTGTCAGCAGGGCTGTGCCGCACCCCGAGGGGTGAAAAGCAAAGTCCAGCTTCTGGCAAAGACCCTGAGCCCGTCGGGGTCTGATCCCCCCCTGCCCAGCAGCAGCTCACAGCCTTGTGCGCTTCCCCCAACAGACCGCGGCATCCCCAGACCCTCTCCAAGGGTCTCTGCTCCTAAAACCCTGAGGCCAGCCCCTTTTCCTGCCTGGGACCATCTCCTTCATCTCCATAAGCTCTGGTATTTGGTGCAGCTTAGGCCCTCCCCACTCGGCTCAAGGCCACCCCTCTGTGTCTCCCCACATATCCCTTCCACCCCCACGTGGCTCTGCCAAGGGCCTTTGGTACCTGCACAGCCGAGTTGTACTTTTCCAGCTTCTCCCCAATGGTGCTGTTGTTGCCTGGGATCCTCAGACTCGCACTGGTGAAGAAGAGGAAGAGTTGGACCCAGCCCCCTCAGGATCTCCCGGGACTCAGCACATGGTCCTGGGGAGCTGCACTTGGCAGGAGAAGGCCCTGTCCCACCCAGGCACTCCTGCATCTATCTGCCAGGTGAACCAAACGGTCCATTCCCTGCTAGTGACCGAGATCTCTGTGTGTCACCACCCTTCCAGGGCCACACTGAACACTGAAATATCTTGGAGGTCCTCAGCCTGCCCTGGGTTCAGCTCTGCCAGCTCTGAACTGCATTGTCCCCAATGTCAGTGTGGCTCTGCCTACAGCATGCACCTGCCCATGGACGAGGGGGAGGTCCCTTGATCTGGTCACTAAAGCCAGGTCAGGTTGCTCATGGACTGTTTCGATGTCCCCATGGATGGGACCTGTGCAGACACAAGCACCAACATGGGACTATACAGCTCAGAGACAGTGGGGGCTTCTGGGAGATATTGGAGTAACCTGGGAGAGCAGATGTTCCTGCTCATGGCAAGGGTTGGAACAAGGTATTTAGGGTCCCTTGGAACCCAAACTATTCTGTGATTCCAGGATCTCATTCAGACGCAAACTGCATGCTGGACATTGTCCTCTCCCCTGCCAAGCATCACTGCCTGCCCAGTCCAGCACCCCGGGGACCAATGTCCAGCAGATCTATGCCAGGCCTGTCAGGCCCATCACTTTCTCCTCCCTTGGAAAAAAAAGGATGGCAATTCCTGCCCAGCAGGACCAAAACAAAGCAACATGATAAAAGGTGCTGACCTCCTTGTGAGAGGGCTTTGGCTCTCTTCTTTCTGCTTCCTGGAGATGATCTGGAAGACACATTAAGAGGAGATCCTGCAGTGAACTTTGCTTATCCAAGATAAGCACTGTCTCACTGATCTCACCCATGAAAGCTGCATTTGCACTCACACCAGAGCTCATCTCAAAGCTCCCCAGACTATAGACACTTTATGGTGATAACAGTTTTATTCCCAATAAAGCCTCATGGAAGTCAATCAAGTGTAGCCAGTCAACCATGACTCACAGCAGGGAGGATCTTAACAGTTTTCCCAGCCTCTTCAATCACTTTATTCCAGAGATCTCTTTTGAAATGAAATATACTCTCAGACTGTAACATGGGATGAGAGGGAGGATGGATGTTATTTTTATCCTGTGCTTTCACATAAGACTGGAAAGGCTGGATGGTAATTCCTGTGCCTCTGTAAATTCTGAGGACAATGAGCTCCCTGTTTTCTTGTCACTTCCCATGAGTTTTCTGGCCAGCACAAGGTGGAAGAACTGGACATGTTCATCCTCACACGTCTTCAGTCAGACATGGAGAAGGAAAAGAGGGGGAAGACGGAAGCAGAACTGCACTGCCCAGCCCAAGGGTAAATTTTGAACACTCTTCTGGGAACAGGCTCTGCCCACATAACCAGAGGCCAAAGCAATCCTTCCTTCCCCCCAGCCTCCACTGCCTCAGTGGAATCCTTTCCCCACCTGCATTAGCTCTTACCCGAAAGGAGACGGTTCTTGGGCTGGCCCGTCGGATGGAGCTGCTGAAGGTGACGTGAGTTGGAGAAGGGTCTGGCTTTTCTGCAGGTTCATCTTGGGGAGGGGACAGCTGGACTACCTGCTTTGTAGGGTTTCTGGATGGCTGCTGAGGAAAAAGGAGACATCAGATGCATCCCTGCAGAGCCTGCAGAGAAGACTGTCGTGCAGGAGCTGAGCAGTCAGGGCAGGTACTGGGTTGGAGTTGGAGATCAAAATCCTCCAAACCTTTCTGGTCTCAACTGGACATACAGAGTCCCAAATGGCCCTTCAGTGTCAGCATGATGGCAATCAGAGGGACTTGCTGGAGAAGGTGACCAGGACAGCACAGATCAGGCTAGGGGAAAGAGGCAGTGGGACCCTGTCCACCACCTCATGCTTTGCAGCTCTCAGAAAAACCTCCCCCCAAATCCTTCAGGTCCCATTTACCTCTTTTTGGTACTATTGGGCTGTCCCTCTTTCTCATCCTCCCAGCACCCAGAAGCTCTCCCCCCAAGGCCTGGTGCCCCATCCATTCCTGCTCACCTGCTGCTCCAGAGATGAGGTCACTGCGGTTTTCTCCTCCGTGCTGTGGTTTCCCACCCTGGTGAGGATCTTCACCTCCCGGAGCCGGCAGCTCCCAACCTCTGGCGGCTCCTTCACCTCCTTTCTCTGCTCCCCCCGAGGAGTCCACACTCCTTGGTCTTTGTCTTGGAGCCGTGCCCTCACCACCACCTTCCTCTCAGAGGCTGGCTCCAGGTTCTTGTCTCCTGGCGGGTCCCCTCTGCCCTTGGCTGCCTCCTGAGCCCACTCTGCAGCCTGGCTGCCCTCCTGCCTCTCACGGGGCTGTGGCCCTGTCTCCAGGCAGCTTTCTTCCATCCCTGGCTCCTTCTGCTCCTTCTCCTGCCTCAGCTTTTCAGACACTGCTGGGATGCATCTTGTCCTTCTCCCTTCTTGTGTCTTCAGCGCGTCCGAGAGCTTTCGCTCCTCCCCATCCTCCAGAGACTGCGACTTCACCAGGGATGGAGGTCTAGGGATAGAGAAAAATACAGGATGACAACCTCAGCATCAGTGGTTAGAGGGGTGGATTTCATGCTGCAAGTGAGGCAAAAGATTCTGGGGAGGGACATAAAAATCTCACTGACATCCTGGAGTCCTCCCTGCAGACCAGGGCTTGCAGCCACTCTCATCCCCATCACCCCAGCTCAGCTGTCTGAGAAAAAGTTTGGATCAAAAGTCTTTTTTCCTTTTTGACATAGAGATGAACCATTTCTGCAGCCTTGTCTCAGGACACCAGCACCCACCAAGTCCTGTGCTAAGGAGATCCAGGCTCAGGGCAGTGTGCTGGGTCTGCTGCTGGATAAGAAGTGTGGCTGCGTCCCTTCACTGGACTAGGAAAAATCCCATCAGCTTTAAGTGGGAAGTGTTGGTTGGAAGTCAATCTGCTCTGGCAGGTCCACCCATAGACCCAACATGACCTGTGAAAAGCTGTTTCCTCTCCTTCCTCCGGGCAAACAGGCACAAGGTCTGGGAAGGGGCAGAAAGATACCTGGCAGGCTGTGTCTGCACACTCCCAGGATTGGGAAGCAGATGGGATAACATTTGCCCTCCTGCTGAATTGCAATCACCACATGGCCAGCCTGTGTCAGCACCAGGGAAGAGGAACTTGTCCTTCCCACCTGGTTCATTTTAATCATGTCCAGCCCCCATCCACCCCATATCCAACCCAATCCTAACTCCATCCTGTCTGAAACACAGAAAAACCTCTGGAGTGGGAGTCTCACTGTTCACACAAACCACCTAAATACTGGACACTTCCAGGATCAATTTAGAGAGTGGGTCAGGTTGTATAACGGCCGCCTGATCGCAGAGCACTGCAAATTCCAGCTCCCTGCAGCCAGGGACTTTGGAAGCACCACTGGAAAGCTCTTGGGTCAGATGCCCACTTCAGCAAAGGTACCACAGCGTCACTGTGAGGTTCAGAGGGGCAGCACAGCCAGCCAGGCTATGCCTGCCCTGCTCTCCTGCCCTGCAGAGCTGGGCACCACTTACCTGCTGCAGATCCCACCTGCAGCACCCACCTGAGCTTGGCGCTGGCACCAGCCCTCCCCCAGCACTCCTGCTCCTATGCCATGGGGAGCCCACCTGAGACATCCCCCTTGTGCTCCTCCTGAGGAGCCCATCCCTCCTCCCAAGGTCTGTTGGTTGGAGCACAGCTCTTCCCACAGCTGAGTCCTTCATCAGCCAGGAGCCTGAGGAACCGCAGCAGCAGCTGCCAGGGCTTGGTGTCAGGAGCGAGGCCAATGCCAGCAGGACCCCACAGACCTGCTGGAAGCTGGGCTGGTGTCTTTGACAGGGCTGGCAGGTTCCTCATCCGTGGATGTGGATGACAGCAGGTTGCGGTGCCTTCGCCGGCGCTCTCTTTGCTGCTCTTCCTCATCCTCCAGGGTCCTCTGCCTGGCCAGGCTGTTTGGGAGGAAACACAAGCACATGGGGAGGCTATGTCCTGCATGGGCACCCTAAAGCCCTGGTGCCAGACAAGACAGGAACTGCTACACCGTGGGCAAGGCCAAGGGGTTGACAGAAGTCACCTTGCTGGAGGAGAAGGTTGCCAGCATGAGCCAAGTGTCCCAAACTGCTCTCACTCCACCTAGCTGATGCAGGTCCTTTCCAAAGCAAGTACTTGACTCTCCAACTCCCATTTTCTCTTGCTGGAGGGAGCAGTAATTTCAAAGGAATCTCCATATTAAACAAACCTTCCAAGGGAAGGTTATTGAACCTAACTCAGCCAGACCAGGACCCTTGAGCTACCACACAGACATCGACCACACAAACTGAAAGGATAACCACTGTGGCACAAGATTTGAGGCCAAAACCACATTGTGGTGATGGCAATTTAATTTTTATAGAGCAAGAAGCCTCAGATGCAAAAGTATCAGAGGCTGAAGGCAACTGCTGAGAGGCTCTGCCTCAGGATGGGGCTGGAGGGTTCCTCTTCCCCCCTGCACGTGCCTGGACTGGGAATTGTTTATAATCACACACTGAGCTAAAAGACAAGGTTTGGAATAATCTTTGAGCATTTTATTTTGCACAAGCCAAATGTGGGTTGGTGGTGGTTTTTTGTTTTGGGTTTTTGTTGTTGTTGTTGTTGGGTTTTTTGTTTGTTTGTTTGTTTTGTTGTTTTTTTTTTTCTTTGTTTTGTTTTTTAAATAAAACGCCACTTGAAATAAAAGTTGTCTGGAACACACCAGCTCTGCCATCCTTTCTCGGTGCCAAACCTGCCTACCCTCTGTGCCGGTGCATGAACTGTGTTAGAAAATACTTTTATTGGCTGGATGCAGCTTTTCAGAGTCAGGTTCATCTCCCCCAACACGAGCCCTCAGTCAGCCACAAACACTGCAGGGAACTCCATGGAGCTCCCGGCACCCCGACAGAACCTCGCTGCGCCGGGTCCATCCCGGGGCCTCATCCCAGCTCCCTCCATGGCTCTGTCATGAATTTGACTTTTAGCCAAAGTCAGAGGGATAGGGCCGCGTTACAGCGAGGACTCGCGGCTGGTTCCGAGTTACTGAGTAATCACAGCGGGTCATAAATTAATCCGCTTTACCCCCCGCGAGTGCTCGCGGCTTCTGTTCTTCCTGCTGGCGGCGGGGCCAGCGGAGCGCGGCGGGGCCAGCGCCGGCTGAGAGCTCAGGGCTGGGGACAGGGCAGGACAGGGACAGCGTGGGGACAGGGCAATGCCGGGCCCTGCTGTTCTTCCCTCCCGTCCCGCTGAGCCCACAGCCGAACAGCCTCAAACGCAATCGGCCCCACGCCTGGGGAGCTCCAGGCGCTCTCCGATGCCACGCTTGGTTCGGGGAGAGTCGGGGCGGGCGAAAGCTGAGATGTGCCCCGGGAGCATCCCCAGGTGGGACAGCCCCACTCCGTGCCCGGCCGTGTTTGTACAGACAGCGATCCGATCCTGCAGGCTCACTCCCAGCCGGCAGGTTCCCGAGTGAGGGGGACACAGATCCCGGTGCCTCTGCGCTCCTGTCCCTCAAGCAGTGACAGCACAGAGCACTGATGCCAGGCTAAATCCTCTTGACGACCGGGTACTTCTTTGGTTTTACAGGGACAGTCTCCTTCGAAGTGAAAAAGGGATTTTCCTGCCTTGAATTACTGTGGCTCCTTCTGAGGCAGCACAAAACCTGGCACTATCCACGGGCAGTTATTTGTAATTAAGTGATCCACCCATCAGGCTATGGATTTGCTCTGCCAGTCTTTCGCTCCTCTTTTCAAAGAAGGATTTATTTTTTGCTGTCTTACCTTTTTTATCTCAAAGAGATGAGTAATAAATTTTGGCGAGTGTCCCTGCCTTGTCCTCTCCTGCCCTGTCAATGATTAGTGCAGAACTTTCTAACATTTCTGCTGTTTCAGTGCTGCCTCATCTCAGGAGAGCTCAGGAAATTTCTTTCCAGGGTTGTGAAGCACACGGGGTGCGGGACCCAGCTGGGCTGGTGTTGGGGTAGGTCTGTGGCTCAGCGGAGATGGATCTGGACAGGGCTGGAACGGCCTCTGGATCCATCCCGCCCATAGCAGAGCCAGCTGAGAGCTGGTGGCCTCCAAGTAGTGGGATCTCACCTAAAATATGGAAGTTTTTCACAGTGAGGGTGGGGAGGCCCTGTCACAGGGTGCCCAGAGAAGCTGTGGCTGCCTGGAAGTGTCCGGGGCCAGGCTGGACGGGGCTTGGAGCAACCTGGGATAGTGCAAGGTGTCCCTGCCCCTGGCGGTGGGTGGAACGGGCTGAGCTTTAATGTCCCTTCCCACCCCAACCATTCTGGGATTCTGTGCATTCCTCGTTCTTACACCCAGTACTGAGATTTGCAATTAAGTCTCGGAGCCGTAACATCCACTTGGAGCAGGATTCCTGCTCTGATCTGTGGGACAGCGTGGGCAGATCTGTGGGCTCTGTTTGAGTTTCCATCACTGCTCCGGCACAGCTGAGGCTGCCCTGGGGTCTGCAGGGGCTCAGGGCTGATCCCACCTTGCTCCAGCCTCGTGCGAGCCCCTGACCCACCGCAGGATGCCCAGAGGTGCTCCCCTACTCCGGATCACTCTTTGGGAAGTCCGAGGGAGTTGGCGGTGCTGCGGGGATGGCTCAGGCATTGCTCAGTCCCTGCCGCTGAATCAGGGCTTGCTCAGCACCGCACGGGCTGCAGTCTCGGCAGGGCAGAGCGGGACACACGCACGGGCACGGGGGGAGTGGAAACGCCCCCAGCCAACTCCCAGCAGGTCTGGACGCACAACCCAGACGGTCTGTCCCCAAAGAAAGGCAAATCAGACCCAAAATGTAGCCAGCATGGGGCGAGAATGCTTATCCAGGTAATTCTCCTGTGCCTGGCTCAGCTTCCCCAGGCAGCAGAAACAAAACCGCCTCTCATCTTGCCCAGCCATAAGAAAGTCCAGCAGCGCCGAGCTCTCCCGCGGGGCTGACATTCACCTCTGCGAACCACAGACAGCACTCCCAGGGCAGCTGCCCGCTCTTCCCATCCTCCCCAAAACCCCTCGGCAACCAGCAGCCCACCGCACCACTCCCTGCCGGCGGTGGAAAGAGTTAAGCATTAATCCGCAGCTCTTACCTGGAGAGATCGGACCAGTTTCTTCTGCTAAAGGACATTCCTGCTTCCCGGGAGTTTCAGAGAGCCGCCAGAACCCGAGCGGGCACTCAGGCCAAGGAGCCGCGGGGATCAGCACTGCCCGAGACTCTGCTCCCCGAGGAGGGAGGAACTCCCTGCAAGGTTATTTCCCTGTGCACCTTTACCCTGACTGCCACCAGCTGCATCACATGGTTCCTTATCTACCTGACACAGGCAGGGCTGTGATTTGTGTGCCAGCGGCGCAGGGCGAGAGCCGCCCTGTCCAGCAGTGCCACGCAAAACCAGAGCCCTCCTCGCTGCCAGGCTCCGAGCCGGGACCCGCGGCTCGGGCCATCCACGTCTCCCAGGGTTTGGGAGACAACTCCCTGCAGAGAACCTGTTCTACCAGCCACAATCCACCAGTCAACAACTCCTGCAGCCCGGCGGAGGAGGTGAATTACCCCGGGCTGAGTGGGAGGAAGTTGGCTCCCGGGGATCCAAAACAGTCATTAAAACACCTCCGGCTGGGCGCAGTCCAGTGCTTTCCAAAGAGCTTGGGAGGGTCCCCTGCTCCTCCCAGCCCTTTCTCGATGTCTCGGATGGAGCTGTCAAGGTCTCCCCATTCCTGCGAGCTTTGCTGCAGCAGTGAGCACTCACAGAGTCTCGGGGGAGGGCGATGGAGCATGGGGGGACCCAATTCTTGTGTGCTGAAGCCCTGTGCCAGAGAGGAGCTGTGTGCCCAGGCTCATTCTACACCCGGACCCAGCTCATCAAACCCATCACCCCCTCTGGCTGTGCCCCGAGACCCCCACCCTTAGAGAGGGCAGCCCCTCCTGCCAAGGGCAGGGATGAAGCCGTGGGGGAGCTGCCTTTAGGGGCGGAACAGGGGTTGTCTTAGGGCTGGATGGGGTCCCAGGCACAGCAGAGGTGGGTCCCAGCCTGGATTTTCCCCCAGCATGGCCACGACCCCAGTGTTCCCACTGCTCGGACAGCAGGCACTACTGTCTGCAGGAAATGTCATCCAGGACCCCTTGAGTACAGCTCTGCTCCCAGTGAGATCCACCCCTGCACCAGCCTGAGGAACTGGTTGTGAGGCTGGGCTGGCGCTGCACGCCTCCAGCCCACAGGGGTGTCCGTGACCTGAGCAACGATTTTAATCAAACGTTCCTGATTAAAATCCCATTTCTAGGAGATAACCCTGTCAAACAAGCTGCCTGCTCCAAGCAGGGCTCGCTCTCTGCTTTTCTTTCTTCTTGCAGTAATCACTCATCTTTCAAGTGTTTTCATATACACAGAGAATTCAGTTAGTTGTGGCATAGGGGAAAAAAATTACTTAAATAACCTTGCAAGCATCCTGCTAATTGCTGACAGACTATATATAGCAGTCCAGCATCAGCACCTCCTCTAGAGCAATAAAAGCTCTGTGATTAATGCACAACAAGCACGGCACTTGCAAAACTCATTGCCAAAGGATAGCACTGGAGCACAGGACTTAGCAGGACTTTCCAAAGGATTAGACTGAACATGGCAGTGAAAGAACACCCTCATCTAGGATCTACACAGCAAAGGAATATAAAACCTCCCAGTCTGCAATTCTTCTGGTTATTAAGTTGAAGAAATTCTAGACGGGCATTTAGTGCCTGGGGATTAGGCAGAGGATGAGCCTTGCTGACACTTGCCCCTTCCCGGGGCTTTATTTGCAGCTCAGAAAACTTCTGGAGCTGAACAGAGTTTCCTCTTCATTCAAAATCCATCAGAGGGTCTCTCCTTCATGGGTTTGCCCTGTTTCCCTCAAACCCAGGAAAAGGGTCAGTAGAGAAAATATCCTTCAGTGATAAGTTCCCAAGGCTTATTCCCCACTGCTGGAAATACCCTCTTTTATCTTGGATGGGTCCTGCTGGGCTGTTCAGCAGCACAAAGCATTGACCTCTCATGTCTGGATCTTTGCTGCCATGGAGTTCCTGTTTTCCCTGATGTTCCTCACATCTTTTCATGTCCAGCATAACCCAAAAATTTCACTCCCAAGGAGGTAAAGCCAGCCCAAAGCCCCTCATCTCATAGATGAAGTCATGCTGGATTTTTTCCCCTGTGTGTCACTTCATACCACTCTAGACCTCCTTTGCCACTCTATCCCCAAACTCCAAGTGCTGACAGATCTTTCTGAATGTCTGCATCACCAGTCTTTCCCTCTGCTGGGACAAAATCGCAGGAATTACCAGCAGTTTGTTATCTCACTTCTGTTTTCTCTCCGCTGGTTGATTATTTAGCTCTGTTTGGACTTTCCCTCTGAGTTGTGCTTGACCTAAAGGTCTTTGTTTCTGGAAACCCGGGAAAAAGCTTGTCTCCCAGGTCACCCTTATCCACAGGTTCACTGATGCCTTCAGCAGACAACAGTCACTTTGTCAGACCGGATTTCCCTTAACAAAGTTATTTAGGCCACCCTGAGCTCATCCTCAAAGCACAGCTCAAGCTGCAGGTCCCCAGAGCTGAGGGTGATGAAATCAGGCAGAGAGATGAGTCTGTGAGGGAAGGGATGCCCACAGAACTAGTCTGATGTTTATCCAGACCCGCTCCATTCTCCAGGCCGTCCCATGTGCTGTTCCAGACCCACAGCCCCGAGGGGAAGGCGCTGTGCTCACAGCCGAGGGAGCAGAGCTGCAGGATGTGCCCTGAACAGGGAAGCTCCAGGCTAAACCCTTCTCCCCTGCTCTGCCCAGGGGAGCTACACCTGCCCAAGGAGGAGCCCAGAGCTTCTCTAGTGTGATCAGCAGAACTCATTAATACCCTCTAAG
Organism: Sylvia atricapilla; assembly: GCF_009819655.1. Classification (NCBI taxonomy): domain Eukaryota; kingdom Metazoa; phylum Chordata; class Aves; order Passeriformes; family Sylviidae; genus Sylvia; species Sylvia atricapilla. Next base: position 6,033,744 of record NC_089164.1, on the reverse strand, counting down.
GAGCTGGACCAGTTTTAACAGGGCTGGTTTTTCCCTTGGGAACAGTGTCCTGTGTCTTATCACAGTGCAGAGCCTGTTTCTTTGGCTATAGGGTGCTGGAGAGCTCCCAGTTTCCACAACTGTGCTGTAATTACGGCATTCCTCATTCTCCCAGGGCCCAGCCATGAACTCTCCACCTCCATCCCTTGGGCTGTGCTGGTCCCTCAGCCATGGCACAGCTCCTCCCTGTCTCCCAAGGCTCATCCCTGCTGCTCTGCCATGGTGGAGGAGCATTTTCTTCCCAGGCTTCCCTCCTGAGCCGGGACATGGGGCTCCATGGCCAGAAAAGGGGTTTTCACCCTTGCTTGCCTCCATCCCAACACTGCAGTGGTGCCACAGCTCCCAGAGGTCCCACCAACATTTAAAAGCTCTGGGAGGAGCTGGATGTCTCTCTGCATCCCTGGGATGGTGCTCTGCAGGCTCTGGAATGGTCCAGGGCTCTCCTTCCCCCTAAAATGTATTCAGATTTTAGGGAGATGTGCATGATGGTACAGAAAGAGCTCTGTAGAAGGGTCTGGAATTGGTGCTTGCTCAGAAACTGAACCAAGCCAAATCATGGCCTCTTCTAGGAAAGGAAATATTCCTAGGAAAGGAATATCCATTGTCTGAACCGCCAGGCACCAGCTACCAGAGGGTTTATTTTCCTTTAGAATTTAGAGTTTTATTTAAAACAACAACAACAACAAAAACTAACAAAAAACCCCACCAACCAATCTTGCTTCAGAAATTCCATGGTGCCTCACTGTCTTTCAGGTTCCCATTCCATTCCCTGAAGATTGACGTCCTCATCAGATGCCATCCCTGTGACACTTCAGATCTAACAATGGCAAATGAGGGACATCCCCCAAAAGTGACATCAGTGCAAACTTCTCAGGTGATTGACAGAACAGGCACGGCTCACTGCCAGTAGCTCTGTGACAACTGCACCCTCACAGCACAGGGAGTGACAGAATCCCAGAGTGGCTGGGGCTGGAAGGGACCTCTGGGGATCTGCCACTCCAACCCCCTGCCCAGGCAGGGTCACCTGGAACAGGGGACACAGGGGTGTATCCAGGTGGGCCTGGGATGGCTCCAGAGAGGGAGACTCCAGACCCTCCTTGGGCAGCTGCTCCAGGGCTCTGCACCCTCCAATGAACGAAGTTCTTCCTTATCTTGAGGTTGAACTTCTTGTTTGAGTTTGTGGCCATTCCTCCTTGTCCTGCCCTGGGCACCCCTGAACTGGTCATGATTCCTGCGGGACAGGGCTCAGGCCAGCAAAAGAAGGTGGACAAGAGGAATATTCCCTGCTCCCCCTGAGCCCTGCTCCTCCCCGGAGCTGAAGCACTTGAGCCTGGGAGGCTCCAGGAGGGGAAAATTCCTTGTGGTTTTTACCCCAGGGAACACACAGGACCAGCTGTGACGAGTCAGGGGTGACAGGGGGTTCTGCCATGGCCTTGCCATGGGGTCTGATCCTTCACCCAGAACCCACAGGGGTCCCAGGGTGATGTTTCACCTCAGGGACTGCAGCCTGTGCCAGCCCTGTGCATGGCAAGATGCTGCAGTCACCTGCAGAGACCATGGAATAAATTTCACCCCCTCCAGCCTCGAGCTGAGCTGCAAATATTCAGAGAAATATTTGGGCACAGTTGAGGTGTCTCTGAGCATGACTGGTCAGCAAGGAGGTCACACAGCCCCTGTAACTTGGAAGGGACCATGTTGCAACCAACAAGAAAGGATGTTTTTGGAAGTCCATACTGTCTTGATGATTTTTTTCCCTATTGTCCAATTTAATTTGAAATTTGTGTAGTTTAAAGATTCTAGTGCTGTGCTTTGCTTTCTTTCTGGGGTCTAGGCTGCAGTGGAGCAAACTGCAGGACAGTGGGGAATGGGCTCTGCTCAGCTTAAGGAGACAGGGCTGACTTCCAGGTCCTCTAGAAAGAGTCACCAGTGACTCCTCCAGCATCAGTCTCTCTCCTGAAAACAGCCTTGTGAGTCTCCGATTGGGGCTGAATTTTCAGTAAAAATGTACTGGAGGGCTCCTTTCTATTTCAGTGAGCAGAAACTGAGATGGTTGTCACCTGGGAGGGAAACAACCGTGGGACTGCAGAGCTGTGGGGTGAGGGAAGCCAAGTGCATCCCCAGAGGAAAGGCTCAGCCCTTCCCTTTGCCATGGGGAGAGCTGGGATCCCAGCTGGCTCAGGGCCAGAGGAGCAGCTCCAGAGCAGAGATGGAGAGGAAGACTTGGATCCCAGTCCCTTATCCAACCAGGAGAGCTCAGAGCTGACTGTTGCATCTTCCTCTGGAGATTCAGTCCCACTAAAAGAGCTTTTTTCCCCCACACACACTTCTTCTGCGTTCCTTATGAAACTGAAATCTGTAAAATTTTATTTTCCCACGGCAGTCAGTGTGGTTTTCCACCAGAGAGGGATGAAAGTGGGACCCAGTGACTGGGGAGCATTATACTTTGAAAAAGTAGGGAATCTCGTTGAGGGAAAAGTTTTGAGAGTGGTTTTTTCTCTCCCTACTCAATGTAAAACACAAGGTGACCCCATGAAGCCACCTGTAGCCTACGACAAGAGCATGTGGGCCCTGGGACCTTGCTGAGCACACCTGGCTGCCTTTTGGACTGCACAATCACCCTCGGGAGCCCCCAGGTTTGGCTCTGCAGCAGTTTGGGGAGAGCAGGATCTGAGGGCAGGCTGGGCACAGGGCCAGGCACAGGCACAGGGCCAGACACAGGGCCAGCCTGAGTGCCCAGCATTGACCTGGTGAACAGCCCTCCTATGGCCTTTCATCTCCCTTCCATCCTTCCCCACCCCACACACTCTACCCCTTTTTTCTAACTACCAAATTAGCATAATTGTACTAAGCTCAGAGAGAACAGTTCTCAGCCCCTGCTGTGCCATTTTCTGTTTCTATTCCAGGCCTGAAGAAGGCTTTGTTTCCACAAAACCTCTCTTGCATTTTCCAGCTCTACCAGTTGGTCAGGTCACAGTTATTAACTCTCCCTGCACATCTTTGTTCCTCTGCCAGGACCTGCATGAGTTCCCTCTGGGGATTCCCGGAGAGATCCCAGGATCTCAGACCTCGGCACTGCTCCCACCTGGGCCCTGAGCTTGGAGGGTTGAGATGCCTCCAGTGTGGGGGAGGTTGGCACATGGCAGATCCTGGGGTCTCACCATGCACCATCTCTGGTTACCTCTGGGAGCTGAGTCACTGGTGTTTGCCAAGACAGAGACACTTCCCAGGGCTGGGCCTGACTGGAACCTGTCCTGGGGTGCCTGGAATGAGGACAAAGGAGACTTGACACGCTGTTAGGTGGCAGCTGCTTGGCCAAATAAGGCTTGAAAAGATGAAAAATGGGCAGGAAAGGCTCTGAGTGCCATGCAACTACTCCAGTCCTGCAGGAGGATGCTGAGAGGATGGAGAGTCAAGTGGAAGGACAAGGACTGAGCATCTCAAAGACTGAGCCAAGGGAACAAATTTTCCAGAGGCAGCCTCCTCTGATCCATTCCTGATTTGGGGAAGAGTTTGCATATGAGTTTTGAATCCTCCACGAAGGAGCTGCAGGGTGCTGTGGCAGCCTTGAATGCTGGTGGCCGGGCTCTAGAGAAGTGTCCCCACTAGTCTCCTCCCTCACCCTCTGTGTGAAGGGACAGTGAGCAGCTTGGCTCAGTATCCCTGAATTGGCCAAAGGAAGGGATGTGATGCCAGAGGAATTCAGCTGTCTTAGAGACAAGGCCCAAACCCACCTCCCAAAGCCTCTCCCTCACTCCCACTGCCACCCATGAGTCTGCTGTGGGAATCCTGCAGGAGCCATCTGCATGGGGCCACCCTTTCCCATCACTTTCTTTAGGGAATGCAGTGTTTTCCTGGGAAGGTCGATCTCTCTTGGAGCCCACACGCTTTTTGATGCAGTTTCCTTCCAGCCCTGTCTGGGACCTGCCCTTTGCTCCCAGTTTATTGCATTGTCTGCCTTCTGCACTTTTACAGGCTCACTCCAAAGGGCTCGGCAGTGCTGCAGCACACCCCGGTGCGATGGGGGCTTGAATCTGTGGATGCTGCAATTCCTTTGGATACCCTGGGAACATAGACAAAGCACTGCTGCAACTACGAACAGCATGCTCTGTGTGTGTGGGCTGAGCATCTCCTGCAGTGCCCCCAGCCAGGAGACCCCATGTATTCTCATTAATTCTCACTAATTCACCCTTCCAGCCCTGCTCCAGAATGAGCTGACACATTCCCAGCTGCTCTCACTGACCAGCTGTAGTTTGGGGGGCTGTGACACAGGAAAAGGTTGGGCTGGGGGGAAAACACAGGTTGTTTGGCCTGAAATATGGATTCATCTGTGGAATTAAGCCTTGAAATGGGGCTGCCCCAATTGCCACAGCTCCAGTGCTTGTGGTGGGCAGGTGCTGAAGGAGTTGGTGTCTGGAGCTCTGAAGGCTTTTCCAAAAGCAGAGAAGAAGTGGGGCTTGGAGAACAGGCAGCTCTGTTCACCCAGCCTAGTGGCTGGGAAGCTGCTGCACCCCTGAGGCCCAGCACTGTGGCCTTGAATGGGGCCAGGGGGCTCAGCAGAGCTGGTGGGACACGAGGAGCAGCCTGGGGCTGAAAGGGATGAGCCCAAAGCCTGTGTGACCCCAGAGTGTGGTGTGTGGGGACATTGCAGGGTGACCTGGCCCTGGGCAGAGTTCTCTCAGTGACGAGCCCACGCGACCTCGGCCCAGGACACGTCCTTTAATACACGTGTGGCTGCACAGGGACATCTCAGGGTGACACATCTCGGGCTGAGCCGCCAGGCACGGGGCATGGGGGAGCAGCAGCTGCCTCTGGGGTGTCTCCACAGGGCTGGGAGAGGATGGGTGGCCAGTGGCCGTTGGGCTGATGGAGGGAGGACACTGGGCAGGAGCAGCCTGAGGGCACTGCTGGAAGGAAGAAGCTCGGGTCTCCTTCCCACACCGTTGTCCTCATGTTTCAGCTCAGTAGGAATTCAGGGAAGGGAACAAAGGGACAGAGGAGCAGCGAGGGCAGACTGGCAGCAGGGATGGGGACTGTCTTCTTCCCAGTGCTCCTGCGGGAAAGAAACAGCAGAGGGGCAGAGGCTTTGGTTGCTGCCAGCAGCCTGGCAGTGATGCCAGCAATGCCCACGGGATGAGGGGGGCATAGGCAGCACACCCAGAGGGGAGCACCCAGGAGAGAAGGCGAGGGCTGGCTGGGACCCCATGGCAGGGAGGTGTGGGACAGACCCCCACCCCCTGGTGTGGGGTGGGACATGGGGATTTGTTGCCTTCTGTAGGGAGTGGGGGCATTTCTGCATCTCTCCAAGCACAGCCCAGGAAGCTGAGGGAGCACAGGGGGATCAGGACCCAGCCCTACCTCTCACTGCCCCGTGGGGGACTTGGCAGCATCAAACATCTTCTTCCTCCCCTCCATGCCCGACATGGCTTCCACGTTCTTGCGCCAGTCGCCCACTTCCACAGGGCGTTCCTGCAGGAGGGAGAGGCCTGGGGGATGAAGGGCTGGCAGCCCTGCCCTCCCCCTGCACACAGCCCTCAGCTGGGGGACACAGCTGCCGCCTCGCAAAGCCCCTGTCTCTCTGCCATGTGTCCCTGCACAAGGAGCTGGCTGGGGAGGTGGCAAACAGAGCCTGATCTGCACAGGGAGATCTGGATCCGTGTGGACATACTCCCCTCCTCAAAGCCAAGTTGCATTCATGCACCAGAAGGCTCAATCATCCCAGAAAGATTTCTTCAGGTTTATACCAGAACAGTGCGGCAAATGTTTTTACTGAAGTAAAAACATTTCTTGCATTGCCCTCCTACCTCCACCTTCTCTGAGCATTTGGTGGGGACTGGGATTGTTTGTGACAGTGAGAGCCTGGCAGACACTTCCAGAGCAGACAGGGGGGTGACAGCAGCTTTGGGTAGGTGACAGCAGCTCTGGGAATGTGCCCAGGTGTCTGCTCTGGCAACTCCCACCATTCGTAGATTACAGGCTGTGCCCCAACACCATCTCACCACATCTAGAACAAACCCAGATCCATTCTCCACCTGCTGCCCAGGGCTGTAAGCACAGTTTTTTGTTCAAAGGGCTGGAAAAGTGCTATACCACAATGGGAGGACAAAGGAAAAACAGCTGAAAATTGAGATTCTCATCAAATTCTGCTCATGCAATTCTTATTCAGCCTGCTGAATGAGCTGGTGAAACCTCTCTGGGGAGAGGGGTGCCCAGCTGTACCTGGGATGAGGCACAGCTCCTGGTGCTGGGGCACCTGCACACCCCAGGCAGGTTTGGGCATTGCTGGCATTGAGACTTTCCCTTCTCACATCTCTGCCAAGCTGGTGGGAACTGGGCCATTTATCTCAGGCCAAGTGCTGGGCTGCTCTGTGTTATCTAATCTGGGTCTGGGAGTTCCCTGGGAGTTTTCTGGGTGTGATTGTGCCCAACAGGAGCTCTCCTGGTTCCCTACAAGATCAAAGATGAGACTCTGCATGTGCAGCTCAGCAGTGGTGCCAAGGGGGCCCAGGTGAGAGACCCCACACACACTCTGGGAGGGAAGAGCACCACAGACACAGCTGTAAATCTCACAGGTTACCATCCACCAGTTGTCTGGGCCCAGTCAAACTGGTCCTAAGTGGTCCTACAACATCACACAATGGGAATGGCCTCACAAGGCTCTTTCCAAGGGTGAACACAGGGGACCCTGGAGAAGGGCAAGGGCACCCTAGGAATCGTGTCCATCTCTAGCCTCCAGAGGAGTCACCCACCTTCTCTGTGTCCTCCTTCTTGACAGATTTCAGGTTGGCCCTGAGATCCATGGACACCTTGTGCTTGGAGCCCAGCAGAGCCCTGAGCATGGCATCGGCTGAGACACGAACCCGGCGCAGGGGAGGCCGCTTGAACTTCCCTCGGAGATCAAGAACTTTGATTTTCAGATCTTTAATCTGCAGGGGAGGAGGAGGAGTGGGAGGTCACTGCTTGCCTGCCTTGCACAAAGAGCCCCTGTTGGAAGCAGTAGGCTTTGCCAGCACCGAGCCCCAGAGGGGTCTGCACCTCTCCTGCAGGACCACCCCCACCAAGGCTCTGCTTCCTCATGCTCAGAGCTGGGCCAAGGGCTGTGCCCAGCCTGCTCAGGTGGCAGCTGTACCACGAGAAGCTCTCAGACCCACAGGGGTGACCAGGAGAGCGAGGAATATCTCTGTGGACCCAAAGGACAGTTTGAGTTCCCTTGGGGAGGGATGAACCTTGTTCTGAGTGGTGCCTTGCAGAGCAAACATGAGATAATCCTGGTACCTGTCCCACATTCCAGCTCAGCCTCGTCCATGACACATCCCCTTTGAGGCCAGAGCTGCCACTGTGAGGGAGTTTCCAGAAGGAACCAGCCCATCCTCCCTCCTACCTCCCGAGTGTTATGATTGCATTTCGCTTCAATGTCATATCTTTCTTCATCCACAATTTCCACCTTCTCGTGCAGCTCCCTACACAGATCCTGGGGGCCAAGAAAACAGGAGAGCAGTGAGCGAGAGCCCTCCATGTTCCCAAGGAACTCACTCCACCCTCAGGCCTGAGGAGTACCTGGAGCTGGCTCAAGGAGAGCCCACTGGTGTGCAGTGGAGTGACCCGCTCAGACAGGTACCTCTCCTTCTCTGCCTGCTTGTCCACAATCTCCTGATCCCACTCCTCCTTGGCTTTGGCCAGCATCAAACTCTGGGAGCACAAGGAAATGGCAGAAGTGTGAATTGAACAGGCCCCTGGTTCCCCCGAGCCACTCACCACATCTATAGGATGGGACAGTCTAGTGAGCCAACCCTCTCCCTGCTGCCCCCAGACACACATCAAAGGCTCCCCACAGCTTTGGTGTGGGGCCCTGGGGGCAGGTGGGGCCGGGCACCAGGGGCTGAGGGGGCTGTGGTCCTGCTGGGTGCTGACGTGGGCTCTGCCAGGTCAGGGAATGTTTATCCCAAGACAGAGCCCAGGGAGCTCCTGGGCTTGTGCTGGAGCACAAACGGGCTGAGGCTTCTGGGCTGAAGGTGGGGGGGTCTCTCCCCACCTCTGTGCATGGGAGGTTTGTTTGGACCACAAATCCCACATGAGTGAAAAGAGAAAGATGGAGTGGGAACTGCTCCCCACAGCCCATCCTTGAGCTGTTCCTCATTCCTGTCCCACCAACCACACACTCCAGCCTGGCTCCTTTCCCCCAGCAAGACAAACCCCAGGGAGTTTCCAGCCCTAGGGACTCACCTTCAACAAGAGTTTGCGTGAGGCTGTGATCTTGGATTTTCTCTAGGGGAAAGGGGAGGGAAAGAAAACACCCTTTGAAAACAAACACGCAGCAAATGCAGAGCAGCACCAAGGTCTCTCCCAAAGGGAAAGGCACTTACCTCTCTGCAGGCAGGTGAGCAGCCAGGGAGGAGCAGAAAAAACAAGAGAACAGGGCATGAGGGAATGAGAGTAAAAAAGAGGGGGCAGTCAAGGAAAGCATCTCATGTGGTTACAGTTGGTTCCTTATTTCTGTATCTCACAGCTGCCAGCAGCACGTGAGCCAGGTCTGAGGAGAAGGTGGCCTCTGGAAATGCAGTGGGAGCTCAGGGCCAGAGCTAAGAAAGCCAAAGCATCACTCAGGCGTGAGAGGTGAGCTGGCAAAGTGCCCATTATGCCAGGCCCAGCTCGGTTACAGGCAGTTCAGACACCCTCCTTCCCCCAGTCCCACTGCAGCTGGGCCATCCCCATGCTCCAGGAAAGCTTTACAGGGACTTTCTCCCTTCTCTGCTCACCACGGAACGTGTTGTATTTGTACAATGTGCTACAGACAGCCTCACGGCAAACCCGGAGGTGCTGCCTCCTCTCAGATCTGCATTTTAGGATCTAGGAAATCCCCGAGGTTTGAACTGGGACATTGAAAGTGTGAACAGTTTGCATTTAAAGCCAGTTTTTGCAAGGGGAATGGCACAGAGCCCTGGGGCAGGGTCTCCCAGTTGATCCTCCCCGTAGGGACGAGCGCAGCCGGGAGAGGGTTTATGGGATCCGAGGGGGACTCCGGCTACTCACGGCTCTGGCATCGCGGCTTGTGCTGTTCCCTGCCGAGGAAAGGGAAAGAAGCTTGAAACAAAGGCGCGGCCCCCAAAGGCCCGGAGCCAGAAGGCGGCGAGGGCGCGGTGCCGAGGAGCGCTGCTGCCCCACGCCGTCGGCCGAGGGAAGCGGCTCCGCGGCCTCCAGCCCCTGGGAAAGTCGGGACGAGGCGCCGGGCTCCGGGCGAAGCTGACTGCATCTCGGGCAAGCTCCGGCGTGCCGCCCGCCGGCCTGCGGGGCCCGGCCTCCTGCTCCTCGGGCCCTTTCCCAGGCCCAGAACTGTGCCCCCGCCCCGCCTCGGGGCAAGGGACGGAGGCTGGAAATCTCAGGAGAAATGCCGGTGCCTCGGGGGTCCCCCCTCTGTGTGGGCTCAGGGAGTCCTGTCCTGCAGCCGCCCTGGGCAGCGGTGGGGACGGCAGAGCCAAAAGCCAGCCGCGGAGTGGCGGAGCGAAGGGCGATAGCTCTGCCCTGGGACCAGGCTGAGGGCCGCGGGGCTTCGGGCGGGAGAGGAGCAGGCTCCAGGGAGAGCTGAGAGCCCCTCCAGAGCAGGAGAGGAACTCGGGGACAAAGGACGGAGGGGCGGGACAAGGAGAATGTCTTCCCACGGCCGAGGACAGGGTTAGACGGGATAGTGGGAAGGGATTATTGGCTGTGGGGCCCTGACACAGGATGCCCAGAGAAGCTGTGGCTGCCCATCTCTGGAAGTTGCCAGGTTGGACAGAGCTTGGAGCAACCTGGGACAGTGGAAGGTGTCCCTGGCCATGGCAGGGGTGGGACAGAAAGGTCCCTCCCAGCCCAAACCATTCTGGGATTCTCTAACTCAGAGCCCACAGCTGAGCAGGTTCCTTCAGCAGCCACCTTCCAGCTGAAACACTCAGGGTTTCCTATGTTACATTTGTTCGGTAATTCCAAGCCCTGGCAGCTGCTCCAGCCCCCGCTGCCCCCCTGGCCCTGCTCTGAGCCCACTGCTTCACCCTGTGCTGAGCAGCCAGGGCACCCTGTGAACCCACACAGCAGAAAAATGTGGGGAGAAATACCAACAAACAGCATTTTCCAGGTGTGGGTTTAGTCGTTTTCCTTGGGAGTTAGATAGACAAGCAGGGATTTTTTGCCTTGATCCTTTAGCATCCCCCAAAACCTGGAACTTCCTTTAGATCCCAAAGATTCATGCTGGAGGAAATGAAAAGCTGGTCTCAAACAGCTGCTCCCAGGTCTGTGTGGAGCCTGTGTCAGGCAAATCTTAGGGCATCTCCTGGCTCTGTCCCCTTGTCCCTGTTCCCTCCCCATGCCCCCACATCCAGCCAGAGAAGTGTCATGGATAAATGGAGTTAGAGAGGGGGCGGGGAGGGGGAATGTAATAAAACCCAGCAGGAATCTTCTCCCCCAGAGCCTCCCAATCCAGATCCCTGGATTTACAAGGAAAAATCCCAACCCCTGGATTTTCTTTGTCCTCAAACCACATCAGACAGATCCTGTTTCCTGCCTTTGTGGAGGTTTTTGGTGCTGTGACAAACATCCCAGAGGACACCAAGCAGCACTGGTGCCTTGAATAGGCTGGGTCCAAGCTGCTGCCCCCAGTTTATTTCAGGGCTGACAGAGGAGCTTTTCTCTCCTTGAAGCAGATGAGGGCTGGCCACAGCCTCTCAGCGTTTCCATTGTCCCCTGCTGGAGCAGAGCCTGACATTCCTTGCGGTGGGATCCACACCACACCTCCAGCTCACGACCTCTACCAAGGTCAGTCACATTTTAAGGCCACATAGTCCTAAACTGGCTTCCCAAACAAGAGCAGGGACTCGGCTGTGCCAGTGAGACATCCCCAGCAATCCCCATTGCCAGGACTTTTGGACTCCAGCTGGATCTGGAGCATCCATGAGAGACTTCCCTCCCTGATGGGGACAAGATCTCGACAAGCTAATTCTGCACTCTTTGCACTGTCCCACCTGTGAAGAGCTTATAAAGCTTATTGAACCACTGGATCATAGAAATTGTAAAAGAAATAATCCCATAAACCCAAACACAGTGAATCCTGACATCTTCCCCATCCCAGGAGGCTGAAGACAAACCACAAGCACTCTCCCAGCTACCACAACTCCACACTTTGTTCCCACCCCGAACCTCCCACCAGTGAGCCAGGCTGGAACACTCGGGCAAGGGCTCCCCACACAAGTCCTGTTTGCCACTTTTGGGGAAAAAACAGGCAAATATCAGCTGCAAAGTCTTTGTCCCCATTGCAGCCTCACTAATCCTCTCTCCAGGAGTAGAGGAAATATCTGATCCACCTCAGAGAGGGGGAAAATTTCAGGCAAATTCACGTGCTAGGGGTTCCTCTCTGTTACGTGCCAGTGCTGGGGTGTCTGGTGGCCATGTCACCACCAGCACACACAGAGGAGGACACGGGGCAGGGGCAGTGGCAGTATCTTACCTGGCTGTGCAGGAGGGAGGTGACGCCTGGCCGTGGGACAGCCGCGCTCTGCCGGGGCTGTAGCTGAGCCGGGGGTATTGAATCCCAGCCCTGCCTGCAAGTGGTCGGTAAAAATAGCACAAATCCCCTCCTCTGCAGGCATCTGCTGCAAGCCCCGGGAGTGCTGGGACTGCTGCTCACACCTGGGCACTGGCTGGAACACAGGGACACACACAGGTCACCCGTGTGTCACTACACTTGTCTCCCAGGGTGCCACAACCCCCCTTTGATTGGGAGAATTCTGGGGCTGTTTGCATCATTCCAGATTGACTTCGGTGGGAAGAGACTTTAAAGCCCATCCAGTCCCACTCCTTGCCATGGCAGGGACACCTTCCACTGTCCCAGGTTGCTCCAAGCCCTGTCCAACCTGGCCTTGAACACTTCCAGGGATGGGGCAGTCCAGTGCATCCCGGGCATCCTGTGCCAGGGCTTTCCTCACAGGGAAGAATTTCTCCCCACTATCCCATCTAACCCTGCCCTCTGGCAGGGAAGCCATTCTCTGTGTCCTTTCCCTCCAGGCCCTTGTACCAAGTCCCCCCCCAGCTCTCCTGGAGCCCCTTTGGGCACTGGAATGCCCCCAGCTCGGGCAGCACCTGCTCACACGTGGGTTGTTGTGGACACACAGACAGGCTCAGGCTGACCAGTGCTGCTGATGCCATGGCAATGTGATGGGTCCTCCTGGCACCTCTGCCTTGTATCTCTCCAGTGTGACAGAGCTCCAGAGATGCTGGAAAAGGCAGGGGAGGAACAGCTTGGGAGCTGCTGCTGTGCTGACCCCTGCACGATGGGGCACACACAGGACAGCACTGGCCAAGGGGTCTCCTGGGCGCCACCAGAGCCACCAGAGAAGGACAGTGAATCGCACAGCCCAGGCCACATTGCTACAGGGTGATGGTGTAAGCCAGCACATGTGGGGTCGCACTTCAGGCCAGGTGAAGCGGGGACCAAGGAGGGCACAGTCCCCTCATCAAGTAGAAGGAGCAGCCCCACTCACCCAGCACAGCACTACAGCTTGGCATGCTCCAGAAACTCCCAGCCTCTCACAGGCCCTCAGGTGTTCCCTATGAAAAGCAGTGAAAAAGCTGCTGTCTGTCCCTACTGCTCCCCACAAAGCCCCTTGGCCAGTGTCCCTTTGCATGACAAGGACTGCAGGGGCAGGCAACACCTGTTCCCTGGGATATTTTCAGGGACAAATTTAGGAGCAAACAATTCCCAACATGGGGCCCAGGAGGGACAATGCTTGGCATGTTAATCCTGGGGCTTATATGGCCGAGAGGGACACACAGCTGCAGGAGTGGGATAGCTCCCATGGTGGGGAGCACAGACAGAGCCCATCCTGCAGAGCCTTCCCAGCTCCTTCCCCCTTCCTGGACACCAACAGGAGCTGCTGGGAGATGGGTGCCATTGAGTAGCAATGGCAGTGGCAGTGCCATCCTCGTGTGAATGGCATCAAACAAGTCCCAGTGGGCAGGGGAGAAACCGCCGTGCATCCAGCTCACCCCCAGGACCCTGCAAGGACCCTTCCCTGGCTCCAAACGCCAGTGCCGAGGATCTGCTCTCACCCCCGAGCAGGAGGAGGAGGCTTTAACCAGTCCCGTTAGACCTTTAAAAGGAAAAGGCCCCGCGGGGCCTGGCCTCCAGCATCTTTCCTGCCGGCTGCCTTGGGATTGTTTTCCGAGCACAGAGGAGCCAAAATTAGCCCGTGACAAAGGCGCTGCATTCCCGCAGCTGCGGGTGTGGGGCGGGGGCTGCTTCGGATGCCATTTGCTCCAGTCTCAGGTTTCATCCTCTGCTGGGACCCGGAGTGAGGAGGTGGAAAGGGCAGGAGAGGGATGGGGCAATGGGACCCCTAGATTTGGGCTTTTCCCGTGGGTTTCAAAGCCCTGGCTCTGCCATGGGGGCACAGAGGGACTGACAGTGGACAGAGATCTCCCATCCCTCCTCCCCAGTTGACACAGAGGGGCTATTATTCTGTGTCCCCATCCCCATCCCTGGCTCACAAACCACAGAGAGCTGTCTCCAGGTGAGGAGTTGTTTTATCAGGTGCCACCTGGGCCTCGGACACCACCCTGAGCTGCTGGGGGTGGGAAGGATCAGGCTGGAAATCAATGGGGTAGAGCAGCGCTGAGGGCAAATTCAGAGCAAAATAATAAAAATGTATCTGTGATTGGCTCCATTGGTCAGAGCTGGGTGCTGATAACACCCAGGTGATGGGTTTGATCCCTATCCACTTGAGTTGGACTCAATGATCCCCATGGTTCCCTTCCAGCTCACACTATTCAGGGATTCTGTGATTTGTCCATGTGCTGCTGCTGCTACAAGTCAAATATCCCCATTCCTGGGAGCCATTGATTGAAGGGAAGGGTTCTCCATGGGCTGCCACCAAGGGGCTGGATGCCAACAGAAAATCCCCAGAGAGCTGTATGGGGAGGTCAGACTCAGCCAGGACCAGGTCCCCAGGGACAGCTGCTTGTCCCTGTGATCTCCACATCACCTGTGTTTAGTCTCACAAGTGAACCCCCTGGCACGTGTTAGAGAGATGGGGCATTTTCCCCCTCTGGATCTTCCAAGTCCCTGGAGGGTGTTGGTGCATCAGCCCCACACCTATGGCAGGGGCTGCCAGAGCTGCCCAATGGTCCCTGGCTCCCCAAGGTCTTGGGACTCCAAATGCAAGGACTCCAAATGAATCTGATTCCTGTGAGCAGTTCAGCTGCCCCACATGAAGCAAATCTCCCTGAAGAAATGGACTTGAAGAAATGCTGGAGGGATCTCTTCCCTTCCTCTGGAACCTTCCCACTCATCCTGTCCTCACCCTGTCCCAACCACCGTCATTGTTCCATCAACCCCGATGGAATTCACAAAGACAACAGCTCCCAGAGCATCCAGGGCAGGCTTAGAAATGACATCTGAGCCTCTGGCATCCTTTGGGACTGAGCCTCTGGTGTCCTTTGGGACTTATCCTCACATCCATCCTCCCTCACTGCTACACTCAGAGTCCAGCACTGGGGGGTGACAGGAGACCCCCAGCTACACCAGGTTTGTCACAAGATGATGCCCCACAGACTGACCATGATGTGGGAGAAGGGTTTCCTTCTGTGGGATGGCTCAGGGACCAGGGGACAGTGAGGTCACCCCCTAAGCCAGATGATTGCTAGGCTGCAGAATCAGGTGGCAATGAAGTCATGAAGGGCCATGGGACTTTTCCTGAGGAGTGGTCCCCTGGGACTTTTCCTGAGGAGTGGTCCCCTGTGGGTGTTTCTCCTGCAGACCATCTGGCAGCTCTCACCCCTCCTGAGCTGCCAGAGGAATCCAACCAGTCCCACCTGTGGATTGCTCTGTGGATTGGTGAGAGTGCAGTGGAAGCTGCCAGGGTGCCTTTCTAAGAGCCAATGCCTTCTGCAGCCCTGCGGGGAATTTCCTCACCCTGCTGCATCTGTGAACAAGCCCCACCAAACCTGAGGGATGCCCTGGGATGGAAAGGGGGCCAGAATTTGGATAATCATCACAGCCCGGCCTGGGAACCAGCACAGCCCCAGGCCAGACCCTAAATATTCGCCATGGGGCTGAGAGACCTCTCCCAGCTCATCTGCCCCACTGATCTTCACCCCACTGGATCAGCCCCATTTCCCACTGCCTGGCAAGGCAGAGGCTTCTCATCCCTTTGGGATGTGCAGCTCCATGTCCTGCTCCTGCAGCCACAGCCCCCCGTGCTGGGAACCCCGAGCTCTGGACACCCCCTGAGCCTGGTGCAGTGCCCCATGCAAACCCCTCCATGCATGGGCACGGGACTCACCCTCCCCACTTAGCCACAAAGAGCAAATCCATTGGAGGCAGTTCAGGGGTTGGAGGCCAAAGCAGGACAATGATCCCAAAATGCGAGAAACACCTTCCACTTCTAGAAATATCATGGACAGTTTGTTTTTCTTTGCTTGAATAATTTGGGGAGGCCTGAAATGTTTGCAGAAGATGCCAAAGCTGAGGAGGGTTCCCCAAAAGATACGGGGCCCTTTAGGAACAGCACAGGCTTCTGTCTTGTGCCCCTGGCACATGGAAAAGGCTTCATTAAATAAGGAGGAATTACCTACTTTGGGACAGTGGAAAGACGTCATTGAAATGGAGCTGAGCCGCCCACTGAAGACTGTAAGCTTTCAATGGCTTTGCCAGTGATACATGAAACCCTCCCAGTGCTCATCCTGTGGGCTCTTCTCACCAGGATTTGGGCTGTTCTGGGGCAGGGATTTGTTCTGTGCCAGTGGCAGGCATGGCTCAGCAGTGATGTCAGTTTGAGTATTGCAAAGTCCAGGCTGGTTTCCAGTCTAAGACAAAATATTCTAAAAAAAAAAAAAAAAAGACTATTCCAAATAATCAAATAATCCAAAATTTCTGGCCCAGGCAGGGCCCCTGACAAGAGTTTTTGGACATTTTCACAGTGTTTGCAGACCTTGACATCCGTCTCTGAGACACATCTCAGTATCCATTTTGGGCTGGGTTGGGCCACCCTCACACCCAGAGCTGCCCAATGGCTCCTGCTTGGGGATGGTGAGGGACAGACAGGTGCTGGGTTGTTCTGGCTGTTCCCCCTGCAGCTCCAGCAATATCTGGGCCCTGGTTCTGTTTCTTCCATAGGCTCCCCCAACCTCAGCTCCACTGCCAGGGAACGTCACAGCCACAGCTCCCAATCCCCTGGACACCCAGTCCAAGACACTCCAGCAGCACCCTGTGGTTGGGGAATTAATGTGTAATCCCTGCACCCCCTGCCCTGACCCCCTCAGCACCCCAAGATCTGTGGTACAAGGACAGTTATTTCTTCCTACACCCAAATGCAGGATGATTCATTGGAGATGGCCAAACTTCCCACAGCAGTGCTGGGGACATCCCAGCCTCTGCTCCCCTGCAGTGTGGATACACAACACAGCTCTGGGCTGGTGTTGGGTCCCAATGATTTAGGTATAGTAATTAAGGGTGGTCAACAATTACATCATTTTAGGAGCATTTGGAGGAAGTTGGACAGTGGACTCAAAGCCAAAAAGCAGAATGCTACTTGATACAGCTGGGAGTTTTTTTTTATTATTTTTTTTTTTAAATCTAAAGAGGAACCACCCACAAGCCCAGAGATGATCCCAGGAGAAGCGGGGCAGTGCAAGGCTCTCACAGGGCACTTGGTGATGGAGGAGGTCCCACACATGGTCCCACCTGGCAAAAGCATTGGCACCATCAGGCTGCACCTCCCTGTCTCAGCACTGTGACCCCACTGCCCTCCCTGGCACTCAGGGTGTCCAGCCAGCCCCAAACTGACCCCAAAGCCAGACCTGGGATGTCATCCGGTGGAAAAACTCCTCTCCCCTGCATCCACTGCACCCTCGTGGTGCTGCAGGAAGGGTGCCAGTCCCTGTGAGTGCTGGCAGAGCCCCTACCCAGGGTGAGGGGCATAGGGCAGCCCCCCAGAGCAGTCTCAGCACCAGGGCACCCTCAGAGAAGTGTGGGGAGGGCTGCTGGAGCAGGGGCACCTCAGGCTGGGAGCAGCAGAGCCAGATTTTCAGGCTCTATCTTTGAACTCTGGGTGCTCCAGGGCACCTCTCTGCTCTCTGGAGCTCTCCTTCGGGGCTCAGGGGCATCTGGCCAGCCCCTCCTCATCACTGGAGCCCGTGTGCTGGAGGGGCTGAGGGGCCACAAATCCACCCCCATTCCCCTATTGTGTCTCACTTTCTCCACCTCCGGGGGCATTAGAAGTGCTTCCCATGGGTCCTCTCCTGCTTTCCAGGCTGCCTGGGAGTGTGCTGGCACGACATCCCTGGTGCTGGGGGGATGCTCCAGCCTCTGGCCCTGGCCCTGCTCCACTCCCTGGCTGAGTCTCTGGGCTGTTTGTTTTTCAGTCTCAGGGTGACTTTTCCTCTGCAGAGACATTCAGCCCTCCCAGGGGCAGATGAAGCCACCACACCTTCCACCCCCATGCCACTGGCTGGGCTCTGCCCCCCATCCCCTGCTCCAGGGTCAGGCTGGGAATCCACCCACTGAGGGTGGGTCAGGCAGCTGTGAGCGTCTGCCCAGAAGAAAATCCCAAACCTGGAGGCATGGGGAGCTCTAAAGTCCTTGGAGAATATGGGGTCTAGGCAGGGACCCTGGATGTGTGTTGGTCTGGATGAAGGGCTCAGGATGAGGATGGAAAAGTTTGACTTTCCCTGTGCCTGGACCTGAAATGTGTCACAGGGATTTGTGTTCTTTTATTGTCCTCTCCTTCCACTGACTGCCTGAATTTCTCCCCAACTGTCTGTGTACCATGTACCATGGCCTCTCTGCTGCCTCATCATCAGTGTCTGGGGATGTGCCACGGCCAAGACTGGTGCTTACACACCCTCCTTGATCATTTTCTCTGCCAGTTCCCTGCTGGCAGTTTGAAAACAGAAAATGTCTATTTACAGGGAACAATAGAGGAGAAAAATTGAAAACGAGGAGTCACGGTAGATAAAACTCGGAATCCCCTTGCTCTCCTCACCCTGGCACCCGCCATGGCACAAGCTTGGGATACCCACACAGCTTTGAATGAGCCTCACTGAATCCCCTGACTCCAGGAGCTGTGGAGGATCCCACCATCCCTGGAGCCCCCTGTGTCCCTGTCATAACATTGGGATGGTGCAGAGCTCTGTCTGTGCAGGGCTGGGGTCCAGCTTCATCTGCATCCCCCAGCCTGCTCCCCCCACCCCCTCCACCCCCAGCCGGGGGTCTCAGTAAATGCAGCTCTGAGGACCAGCTGGCCAAGGAGGCTTTCCTGGGTGGAAACTCCCCCAGTGCCTGTTTGTGCAGAACCTGGCTCTGGCTGGCTCTGGCCATGCCACCGTCCCCAAAGCCACCTGGCGCTGCCCTGGCATGGGGACGGGACCCCGTGGGGTGCAGGCTGGGGCCAGCCGCTGCGGCCCGGGGCATAAGGACACCGCGCTCCGTGATTCCCACGCGGCTGGGAAATCTCCGGCAGGATCTGCAGCGCCTCCGGCCCGGGCTGCGTTCAGGCTCCGGCTTGCGGAGTTCGCTGGTGGCTCCAAGTGCTGCTGGCTGTGCTGCCTGTCGGGGCAGAGCCAACCTTCCCTGCTGCAGAGCACGGCGCTGCTCCTGCGTCACCGGCACACAGACCACGGTGGGAACCCCCGGGGACACAGCGGGACGGGTGACCAGGGAGCCTCGGGGTGCCCGTGGAGGGCTTTGGAGTCCCGCTGGGGTATGCTGGTTTAGGGGTCATGACTGGCAAAGCTCTGTGCAGGATTTGTGCTCTCCCGTGCCCTGCGGGGCCCCACAAATCAAAGCAACACCAGGGTAAGAAGCTGAAAGTCCTGTTTAGGACACTTTTGGTACACATTTTAGGGAACTGGGGTCCCAAGCATTCCCCAACAGCCCAAGGATATCCCAGGGTGAGACAATGTCCAGCAGCACGGCTGTGTCACCACGCCATTGGTTCAGTGCCCTGCTGAGGGCTCCCTGCTGCTGCAGCAGCTCTTCGAACCCTTTTTAAAATTGGGACTCAGCCACATCCATTTGTTCCAGTGTCACTGTGACGCAGGCAGAGGTCCCTGTGGCAGCACAAGATCCTTCAGGCATAGGCTCATGCATCCCCTGTCCTGCAGGAGAGGCTTGGGGTCCCCACCAGTGCACCAAGGTCCTGCACATGTCAGCTGAATGGTGGTGAGGCCCTGCACAGGGATGTCACCTCCTGCCTTGTCTGAAGAGCCAGGTGGTGGCCCTGCCTGTGTCCTTCGCCCCGCCGGGCCAAGGGGAGGTGGCTGTGCCAGCCCAGCTCTTGCGGCGCCTCTGTCCTGCCCCGGCACAGGGGGAGCTAGCGCCAGCACCGGCCTCCCCAGGCACTGTCCTCATCCCCGGCTGCACAGCGGTGACCTCACTTGCCCGCAGGGATCCCGTTCTCCCCAGCACCTGCCGAACCGAGGGCCATCTCCATCCGACTCCTGGGAAGCTGCAATTCCCTGGGCTGTCCCACCGGGGCTGCATCCAGCTGTACCACTGCAGAGAGAAGGCTCCTGTCACCCACTCAGCCAGTGCTGGGACACGGGACATCCTGAGGGGACTAGGGAGTGGGGCCAGACAGCATCCCCACCCCATCCCGCATGCAGGATGGCAAACGGCCCCATACCCCGCAGGCCACCCCAGACAGAGGGAGGATGTTAGAGGGAGGATCTCTATCCCTGTCCCCGTCCAGGGATAGAGAGAGGCAAAACCCCTGGGGTGTCCCAGCCAGTGCAGGGGGACACGGGAACAGCAACCTGCAGACCCACCCCGGTCCACGGGACCCCCTTCGTGATCCCCCAGACCATCAGGGATGGAAACCTGTGGCCAGGGACCTCATCGTGGGCCGGGTCCGCTTCCTGACCCACGGCGGCTCCGGTACCTGCTCGGCAGCTGTGCCGGGCGCGCACCTCCTGCATTGCCTGCTGGTTCTTGAAGCGCACGAGCCCCATGGTGATCTCCGCATTCCAGCCCGGGTCCTCCTGGGCACAGCGGAAATCAATCTCAAGGCTGTTGTCCATCACCACCGTGAAGTAAATGTGCCGCTCCTTCCACTCCACGCACTCCACGGCCTTCATGCGGGCGAAGCTCAGCTCCTTGCGCCGCGAGCCCTTGGGCTCGAAGAGCTGCAGCCCCTTCTCCGTCAGCAGGCACCGCTTCTTCTTCCAGAGCTGCAGCAGCCCCCCGCTCCGCTTCTCCAGCACGCCCTCTCTCAGCACCTTCTCAGGGGTCATCGCGGCCCCCCCGGATCCTCAGCACCTCGTGCCGGCCCAGCCGGGCATTACCCGCCGGGGGAATTCCAGCAGCTCCACGCCGGAGCCGAGCTCCCCGCGGCGGCCGTGCTGCCGCCGTGCCCGGGGCCTCCCGCCCTCCGCTCCGGCTCTCAGAGGGGCTGAGCCGTGGGCTGCCCCATGCCGGCCGCCAGCCCCGCACCGGGGCTCCGCTCCCTGCCCGAGCCGCGTGTGGGATCCGCGCTCCCAGGAGCTGTCGCTACTTGCCCGGCCGCTCTCCCACTCGCATTCCTGCCGCCTTGCCCGGCCCCTCCTGCGCTCAGGCTCCCTTCACGCCCAGGCGAAGCCCGGCCAGGCCCGGTGCAGCCCCGCTTCACCCGGGAGGAGCCTTTGGGGTGCCCGAGGGCAGGCGTAGCCTCAGGGTCTTGGTGTGAACAGGCAGGGTGCGGGATGGGGCTGCACGGCAGCAGTGCAGGGTGTGGGATGGGGCTGCAGGGCAGCAGTGCAGGGTGCGGGATGGGGCTGCACGGCAGCAGTGCAGGGTGTGGGATGGGGCTGCAGGGCAGCAGTGCAGGGTGCGGGATGGGGCTGCACGGCAGCAGTGCAGGGTGTGGGATGGGGCTGCACGGCAGCAGTGCAGGGTGCGGGATGGGGCTGCACGGCAGCAGTGCAGGGTGCGGGATGGGGCTGCACGGCAGCAGTGCAGGGTGCGGGATGGGGCTGCACGGCAGCAGTGCAGGGTGCGGGATGGGGCTGCACGGCAGCAGTGCAGGGTGTGGGATGGGGCAGGGCTGGGGGACTTTTGCACGATAGCCCGGGCTGCACGGGCAGATGTTGGAGGTGCAAGAGCAGCTCTTGGGGGGCGCAGCACCAGCTGTTGGGGGCGCAGCCCCGCAGGCACAGGGATATAGGGTGCAGTGCTGGAGGGGACACTGGGCACAGGGCCGACTGGGCAGGGGACCCTGCATAAAATGTCAGCCAGGCAGGGGTACAGAGTGCAGTGCCACCAGGCTTGGGGGGCTGGGGGTTACAGTGCCAACCAAGAAGGCACAACGGGCTGCAGTGCCAGGGCAAGGGCTTCTGGGGTGCAGTGCCAGCTGGGACAGTAGGCTGTCACACAGCACCAGCCATGCATGGACTCTGGGGACCCCAAATGCAGCTCAGGAGGGGAGGCAAAAGCAGAGAACAGACAGCAGCAATGGGGATAACCCCTGACAGACACCCTCCCAGCCACTCACCCAAGGGTGCTGGGCCACAACCTCAGCACACACAGTCCCTCAAAGCCCCTGGGACAGGGATTTGAAGCCTCCAGGCTGTACCACAGCAAGAAACAGCAACCCCCAGCCTCCTGTGACCTGTACAGGAGGAACGAGCCGTGGTGCGGGGCCGGGGCAGCGCAGGCTGGTCCTGCCCGATCCTCCCTGCCCTGCAGCCAAACACCGTCTCTTTTCCAGCCCGTCTCGTTCCCGGCCACCGCAGCACCGTCTGTTCCCGTGCCAGCGCCTGGCACCGAGGGGTTCCCCGGGCCGGCCTGGGCTGCCGGGAGGGCACATCTGGGGACATGTGCTGCCCGTGGGCTGCCAGGGCGGGGGACAGCCACAGGTGGCTGGGCAGCTGAATGTGCCCCTGCAAACGCTGAGAGTGTGGGTCCTTCACCCAGGTGAGGTCTGCAATGGGAAGAAATCTCCCCGGGAATGTGCCAGAGTCACTGACGGTGGCCGGATCAGCTCCTGGCTCCCTGGCACGCTGCCGCCGTCCCAGTGCCCACCCCCTGGCCCACCCTGCTCATGCTCCCCTCGCAGACATCAGCCCCGCAGACCCCCGGCCGGAGTCCCTCCTGCCCCAGCCCCTCCATCACTCCCGGTCTCTACTGGGGGCTTTGCCGGCAGTCGCCGTGGCCAGGGGGCAAGTCTGCAGCGCTGATGAGATGCACCTCATTATCCCTCATTAAGAGGGCGGGGCGGCTGGCGAAGCCAGGAACTGGTTCGTGCTCCCTGGGGCCAACCTCGCCACGCTGGCAGAGATCCCGGGTGTCCCAGGAGACCCGGGCTCCTGACGTCAGGCGGCCCTGGAGGTTACCCTGAGCACCCCAGCACTACAGAAAGACAAGAGCAAATGTGTAGGTTGCCCCTCCAAGGCTGTTTTCCCACACGGGTAACGCTCAGCTCCAGGGATGCTGAGCCTTGGGAGCTCGGGGGGGTAGTTTTGGGACTGTCACTGTTCTGGTAAGCTGAGATGGCCGTAGGCAGTTCTGGCTCTCCATCCAGCTCCATCCTCACAGCCCGGGGTAGAGCCAAGAGCTGCGAACCTCTGCCCGAGACCCACCCCCCTCGCCTCTGCTCAGTGCAGTCACCGCTTCTCTACCAGCCACTAAGGTGATGGTCCCGCAGCCCTGTGTGTGCAGGAGCTTCGAAAATGCCCTTCTCCGCTCCCATTTCCCCAGCTGCCTATTCCTAGACACACTGGGCAGGGGTCTTATCCTGCCAGGCTGCCTGGGGGGGGACATGGCAGCTCCTACCCTGCCGCAAACCCAGCAGGACTCACTATGCCAGGCTGTGGACGAGCCAAGGGCACTTGCTCCATGGGCTGCCCATGGCTCATCCCATCCACACAGGGCCCTCAGGGCAGGTCACAAGCTGCTGGGCTCAGCCCTGCCCCGAGGTGACACCCCCACGGTGACAGAGTGACATCCCGTCTCACAGCCCTGCGGGCCACAGGGCTGTGAGAGATGTCAATCCAGTCTGACCCCTCAAGTGGTGTCACCACCTCCAGGCTCCAGGGTGCTTGGCCACAAGCCAACCCCTGGTCTGTCCCTTCAAAGGCAGGTTTGGGTGCCACAGCCCCTTTCCCAGGCTGCAGATCCTGAGGGGTGGGAGCACAGTGCGGTTCTGCTGCCTCGAGGGGGTGCTGGACAGCACCTGGGCACAGGTGAGCATACACATCTGGCTGGGCCCTGCCGTGCTCGCTGATCAGCAGAGGGTAGCAGATGGTTGGACTGTCCCACTGCAGCTCAGGCAGGAGATGCCCAAAAAGCACCTCTAGTCCCATCCTGCTTCTACTGGGCCATGTCTCACTGATGCCTTAAGTTTTAGTTTTCATATTTTCCAGATTCTGTACTACCTTAGTGTGTGACTCTGAACTTCATCTTAAGTGTTAGCAGGTTCTCTTCACAGAGTAATTAGACAAAACAATCCTTTTCCAGCCTCAGAACCAAGAACACCTTTGCAGCTTCAGGCCCAAAAAGTAAAAACAGCAGCAAACTGAGGAGAGCAAACTGGGAGGATGGGACTTCATAACCTGAAGCTGTAATTGGACAATTTACCCCAGCATGTAAACAGACCAAAAGTGGTAAAAGTGTGAAAACGTGTGACCCACTGTCTATCTTGGATCCATTTTGGGTCCATCTTGGGTCGAGCCACAGCTGGGCTTTTGTACTGCCCAAGGTGTATCGTTTGAAGGCCTTTTAATAAATACCCACTTTATTCCTTTAACACTGTCCAGCCTCTCTTCCAGGTCGCCTCTTTAGGCATCACCACCACCTCCTCCAGCCCCCCTCACGCCTTTGTCGGGATCTTCAGCCCCCATCCCATGATCCCATCCTGGTGTCCCCATGGTGGTCTCTGTCACTCCCTAAGCCATTCTGAGACCAGTAGAGGGGCAGCAGGTGTGTGCACTGAGGGCAAAACCCTCAGGGCATGATCCCTGTCCTGGGACATGGTTTACCTGGGACCTCAGCAGAGACTCACCAGGCAGGAGAAAAGAGGACTTGGGAAGGATGAACTTCAGTTTTCCACTGTCTAGAGAAGGGTTGTGGAGAAGGGAGACACGGCCCTGCTTGGCAAAAGGACATGAGACACCAGGCACAGGGGCACAACAGGAAAATCAGAGATTCACAAATCATTAATGTTGGAAAAGCCTTCCCAGGTCACAAGATGATCAGTTCCAACCACTCCCCCAGCACCACCAGTTCACTACTAACCCATGTCCCCACGTGCTGCATCCACAGGTGTTTTGAACCTCCCCAAGGATGGTGACTCCACCACTGCCCTGGGCAGCTGTGCCAGGGCCTGGCCACCCTTTCAGTGGTGAAACAAACCTTTTAAGGATTGTGTGGCACAATGCTGTGACAAGATCCACAGTGGTGAGAACTCCATCATCAGAGGGTTCCCACACCTGAGTGGACACCAAATGCTCTGATCAACCTGACTTTTGGAGCCCTGCCTTAAGTAGGAGCTTGCAGTTAAGACTTCTACTGGTCCCTTCTTACCTACATCTTTCTGTAGCTCTCCAAAACCCAAATCCAGCATTTTCTCCTGGCTTTGACCAGGCCTCCAGTAGAATTGGCATCTCTGCATTCGTCACATGTGAAATGTCAGTACCTCATAGAATCACAGACTGGTTTGGGTTGAAAGGTTAAGAACCACCCTGTTCCACTTCCTGCCATGGGCAGGGACACCTTCCACTATCCCAGGTCATTCCAAACCCTGTCCAACCTAGCCCTGGACATTTCCAGGGATCCAGGGGTAGCTACAGCTTCTCTGGGCACTCTGTGCCAGGGCCACCCCACCCTCATAGGAAGAATTCCTTATGAACATCCCATCTAACTCTGCCTTCTGGCAGTGGGAAGCCATTCCCCCTTGTCCTGTCCCTCGAGGCCCTTGTCCAAAGTCCCTCTCCAGCTCTCCTGGAGCCCCTTTAGGCCCTGGAAGGGGCTCTGAGGTCTCCCTGGAGTTTTCTCCAGGTGACATCCCCAGCTCTCCCAGCTTGGCTCCAGAGCAGAGGGGCTCCTGCTCCTCCTCCCTCTCTGACAGAACCTCTACATCTGCATGAGGAAGGGACTAAATAAAGACTCACTGTAGCTTTATTGACCAACCAGCACTACCTGGGCATGATCCCATCTGGGGCACATCCAGGTGAGATGTCCCAGCAGCACCACAGCACCCCCTGCACACTCACAGAGAAGGCAGCAGCCCCTGACCCCTCCATCCCTGCAGCAACCCCAGCTCACACCTCTGCAGCAGCTTCCTGACCCCCCATCTCTGCAGGAGCTTCCAGAACCTTCCCCCCGTCCCCCACCTCTGTGGGGGAGCAGCAGGGCCTCTGCCAAGTGAGGAAGGCAGGTTTGGGTCTCCACACCAGGGTGGTACCTGAGCCTTTTGTGCTATGGCTCCCAACTCTACCTGAGTCTGGGCTGTCTGCCCCCCACACCAAATGCCACTAGATCCCTCATCACAGCCACCACACAGCCCAGAGCAGTGGCTCCTGCTAGAATCTAGAGGGGAGAAGTTTTTGGGGCTGGTAAAGACCCCATCTCCACTTCAAAAACACCATGTAAAACCAAGGGTGTGATGAATAGGAGAAAGCACTTAAGTTGATAAACGAGCCCAAGTCCTGCCCCAAAAGGGGATTTCTGCCTCTGTTGTGCTTCTCAGAACACTCCCCATCTCATTTGCTCAACCACAATGTTTATAACTTTAAAAAAACCAGAACTCAATTCCCTGTGGAGTCCCTAACTCTGAGCTGCAGCGAGGCTGATCCGAGTCTGTCCCACCGGTCCAACAAGAGAATCACAGAAAGGGAGTGAAGAGTTTAGATGGAAACCAATTAAACCTGGGTAGCTGCCAAACTGGAGGCTTAATGATCCACAAGCTGCTAAAAAAGCAGGGAGTAGGTGAAAAGCTGTTAATTACTTGGCACTGCTGGGCATGCCTGCTTGGAGAGGTGCCACCTAAAAGCACTGATAGGGGTTTTGAGAGGGTGAACACGTGTGGTGTTACCAACACACCCCAAAAGGGCTGTCCCTGGCCTCCCAGCATCAACCTCTGCTTTTGGAATAGTTATCCCCATCCCTGGAAGTGCTCAACGATAGGGCTTGGAGCAACCTGGACCAGTGGAAGATGGAACAAGACGAGCTTTAAGATTTCCTCTAATCCAAACCATTCCATGCTGATTCTTGTTGGGAGCTGCAGAGCTCAGCTGGCCACAGCTGGGCCGTGTCAAACTGCACCAACACATTCCTGCCATTGAGCTTTAATTACAAGCCAGGACTGCAAACACCTCCCCAGCTCTGGGCACCCAGTGCCCGTCATCAGCCCCAGACAGTGAATAAGTGGCAGGGTCAGGTCTGGGTGAGATTTGATGTCTCTGATGGTTTATTGCTTGCTCGGTGTCACGGCTGCGCACGCGGCCGGTGGGACAGGCGACGCGGAGCAGGACTTGGGCACTGGGGCCTCGCTGCAGTGCGAGGGAGTGGCCCCCCTGTGCCACCTGCCCCAGCAGGACCCCACGGGGACCATGCTGGGACCCCCCCGGCTCCAGGGAGCACCGGGGCAGGCAGGAGGGGCTGGTGCTGCGAAGCAGCGGTGGCTGGGGGTGACAGTGGGGCACTCACTGCGGCGTGGGGCGGGCGGGCAGCACAGGACAAGCCCTGGATAGGGCCTAGCCCTGCAGCTCACTGTGAGTGGATCAGTGCTCCGGCACCTTGTCCGAAGCCAAAGCCCTTGGGACCGAAGTTCTTGGCGTAACAACCTGCAGAGGACGGAAGGGAGACGCAGGTGAGGCTGACACAGGAGCGGGTCCTCCCCAAGGGGCACACCCTGCCTGGACAGGACAAGGTTTGCCAGATTGGTTAGGTAAACAGGGAGGGCCCAGGAAATTCTCCAGCTCTGGCTGGCACAGTCAGTCCCCAAAAGCAGCTGCAGGGCCACCCCTTCCCCAACCTCCATCCCCCACAGGGTCCCTGCACAGGGGTCTTCACCCCCACCCCTCAGAGCCCAGGACAAGCCAGCAGGGAAGGTGGGGCTCACCTTTGCAGTAGATCTCCCCATCTTTGTCTGCCAGGGTGGTGGACTCCAGGCTCTTGCCACACTTGGCACAGCGGAAGCAGGATTTGTGCCAGGACTGTGGGACAGGAGCAGAGCCCAGTCAGATCCCAGGGACAGGGCAGCCAGGCTCTGGTACCCACCAGTCTCCCTGCTCTGTTTCTGATCCAAAGGGGCTGGCAAAGAGCTCTGAATGAGATAAAAGCTTTTCCCTGGACTCCCAGACCCACAGGGAAAATACAGAGAGGAAATACCAGATGTGGTCACTGCTCCTGTGCTGATCTGGTTTTGGAGACCTTTTGCCCACACTCCTAGAAATAATTTCTGCAGTAATTTCTACAATAATTTGTAAGGAGCAATCCCCTCCTCTCTGGGGACTGTCCTCTCTTAAGCAGCGAGATAAATGGCCCCCATTGTCCAGCTGAGACCCACAGCTGCTGGATGTTAGGCTGGGATGGCAGCAAGGATGAGACAACTGCCCCACACAACCACAGCTCCAAGGAAGGCAGCAAACAGGAAAAATGCCAAAACCAGACAGTGTTTAAAATAACCTCCATGGTTCCAGCAGTCCCCTGGAGATAAATGAACTCACAGCCTTCAGGCAGACCTTAAGTAGCCAGAGCTGCTCACCGAGGAATTTAAACAAACACTTGGGAAAACATGAAACCTTTTTTGGAAGAAAATGTGAAATTCAGGGGCTGGAGGAGGAGGTGTTGGATGGAGTCATCCAGCAAACATTAGCACATGAAATACATGCTCTGGAATCCTCTCTCTGGGTCTACTTCAATGTAATTATTTCACCAGCTTTGGTACCCTGTAGCACTGAGGCCAGAAGCTGACCAGGAAGCCCAGATCATGGTTTTAAGGGTAAATTCAGCTTCTGACCTTGGGCTGACCCTCAACGTGTTCAGCACAAGCCAGCCTGGGGGTGATGATGCTGAGGGCCCCTTTCTGTTAACCCCTCTCCCTGTTCTGGGAACGCAGGACAAGGACAAAGCCCCAGGAGGACAGAGCCCAGCCAGGTCACGGAGTGACACCTCATCACTGGTGACTCTGTCCCAGCATGGCCACCCTGTATCCATGGCACAAAGCCAAGCAGCCTGGCCCAGTGCCCCTGACAAGCTCTGCATGTGCCTGGGGAGGGCAGCTGCAGGCAGAGACCTCATCTGGAGTCCAAGGGCTGGCAGGGCAGAAAGGGTCCTCAGGCCTTGCAGCGGAGCTGGGCTGGGAGCAGGTCACAGCTCAGGGTGCAAAGAACCCTGGTGAAGAGATGACCTTGGCACAAGGAGTGCCAGGGCTGTGACACTGACCTTCACACCAAACCCTGAGCTGACCCAGCCACCAACCAGAACAGCCCCAGGAACATTCACCAAACCCATGCCCACAGCTCCAACACCCTGCCTGGTCTGGGCAATGCTGACCACTGGAATTTACTGCCTGCCCCAAATCCTAGCTGCAGCGTCCTGGTCTGTGGCATAGAGGGGAGAAGGATGCACTTTTCAGTTAACACTTAGACTGGCCATGGCACACGTCACTGCTCACTCTCCAGCACATCCACTGCAGCCTCTGCTGAGCGGGGCTGTAAATATTTAATATAAAATGTATTTCTCCCCATGTGCAAGTCTGTGAGAGTTCTGCAGCCTGGACAACCTGGCTTCCAGACATGCCAAAATCCCCTTTTGGTGCCAGGCTTCCAAGTGAACATGGCCATTGGACTCAAACCCAGCCCTGGCCGAGGGCAGGCCCAGGCCCTCTCCGAAGGTGTCCCTGCCATGCAGCACCCTGTGCCCTGTGCCCCCCATCCCCTCTTACCTTCCCAGCTCCGATGACCTTCTCAGCCGCGTACACGGCCTGGCCACAGCGGGGACACCCGTCAGCTCCTCCCACCTTCTGGGCCATCCTGGCTGCATTGGGGTTGAGGGGTCGATGGGGCTGGCCCCTGTGGGTAGCAGGGAACTCACGATCAGGAATGCAAGAGGGAGCAGGGAAGAACTACGGCATCCCAAATCCCAGCCCAGTTTATAAGGGAACTTCAGGAACAGTGTGTTGTTGAGCCCCATGAAAAGTTCAGCCTAAGGGCTGTGTGCTGGGAGGGGTTGGGCACCATGCTCAGGCAAGGGGGACATGTACCATCCCATCCCACCCACCAAACAGGGTTCAGTGGGATTCCCTGGAGGGGCAGAGGGGCCAGGCAGCCCACAGACACTACTGGGAGCTCAGCAGAGGCTGCACAGCCAAGCACCACAGGACAGGTGCAGGGAGAAGGTGCCCACAGCTGTGGGGTCGAAAACAAGGCTCAAACTCACTCTTCATATTTGATTCCCAGGGACTCGCCCTTGTCCGTGCTCAGGGTCCCTGCTCCCTGCCCGTAGCCATAGCCCTTAGGGCCGTACTTCTTCCCGTAGCAGGACTTGCAGTAGATCTCCTCACCGTGCACAGCCACAGTGGTGCTGTCCAAATTCTTCTTACAGACCACTAGAACAGAGGGGAGGGTGTGGCATCAGCCTGCTCTGCCAGAGCTCACTAATTAGCTGGGGGAAGCAAGACCTCACTGGGACAGCACGGCTCAAAGAGCAGGGAAACCCTCACCAGATCCAGCTGCAGGGAGCACATGCAAACAAGGGCAGATAAGGATCACAACAAGAGCAGTGTCTGGCTTTAAAAGGAAGCAACCACCAAAGCCAGCAGGGTTGATACCAAGGGAAGGAAAGTGCTGTTAACCCTCTGGGTGCTGCTCTCCTGCAGCTGCATTTCAATAATGGGGGTGAATTTTCCCTCTGAATCACTGCAGGATTCTCAAGCCTGGGGATGGATGTCCTGGCCCCACACCTTGTCCACTGCAAATCCACAGCAGGAAGCACCTGAGGCAAAGAAATGTGAGAAAATGTGCTTTTCCTGGTGTTTGGAACAAGAGCCATCCAAGAGCAGCCCTGTGGACATCACCACACCTGAGACACTGCAAGGGCTTCACACACTGGGCACAGTCACCTCTCCAGAGCTCAAAAGGCTCACATGACACCTCAGCCCTGGTCCTGCCCCAGTTTGGGGGTGTGCATGGAGGGGTCTTATGTGAGGAACACCAACTCAGCTGGGTGTTTGAGCCCTGGGGGTCAATGTGGGATGTAAGATGGGACAGGAGGAAATGTTAGCCAGGCTCAGGGGCCTTGCTGAGCCCACAGAGCTTGGTGCTGGGCTCAGGCCTTCTCCTGATGTTTAGGTTTCCATAGAATTGCAGACTGGTTTGGGTTAGGAAGAACCTTCAATTCAGATTATCCAATTCCAACCCTCTGCCATGGACACCTTCCATTATCCCAGGTTGCTCCAAGCCCTGTCCAGTCTGGTCTTGAACACTTCCAAGGATGGAGCACCCACACCTTCTCTGGGAAGCAATGCCGCACCACCCTCTGAATAAAGAATGACTTCGCTATATCTAATCTAACTTTCTCTTAGATTATATCTAATCTAGATTGCTGCTCTTTCAGTTTAAAAAGATCTCCCCTTTCTCTGTCATTATCTGCCTGTGTAAAAAAGTCACTCTACCTCTCTTTTATATACCCCCTTAAGGTCCTGGAAGTACCAGCTCCTGTCCCAGCTCTGCTCACAGCTGCCACGTCCCTTCCAAGCCCTTCCTGAGACACTCTGCCCAGCCAGCAGGAGCAGGAGGCCACCAGCACCCAAACTCCAGGTGATGTCCAGTGTTCACATGTCTCATGCAGGATCCCAGCTCCTAGGGCAGAGTCTGCAGTGCTGGCAGCCAGCCCCAAACAGATCCGGCTTCAGCTGCCACACAGCGTCCCCCATCCTGCTTTCCACGCCTTAATGTCGAGGCTTCCAGCAGCTTCTTGGCCAGCAGAGCAGTTTCCTGGCCTTTCCCAATGTTACAGGAATGCAAACAGAGCAGAGTTTGCTCCGGCTCCCCTCAGAGCAGCACAAACTGAGCAGGGGCAGAAGGCAGCCCTTCCATGACTAAATACAGCCAGGAGAACCCTATGTGCCTCTGCTGGGACAAGGAGGAGGAAAGGGAAGCAATGTCTTGCCATCTAAGGAGGCTCTGGCAGAGTCCTCTCCTTACTACACACTCCCACCACAGCAGGAGCTAGGGATGGAGAACGGATCCCAGCTGGGAGAGACCAGAGCTGGTAACTGGTTCCAAAGCTGCCAAGCTCCTGGGCTGCTGCAGGGATCTCTTCATTGCCCTGGTGTGACACTGCTCAGGAGACCATAAGGAACGAATCTGGCACTTTCACTGGCATTTCAAAGGGCTTTGTCTGAGCTTTGTCCTGGGTAGCATGAATGATTTCAGTGGTATCTTGATGGATTTGGAGCTCCAGCACAAGCTTCCACAGTCCCTCACCTGTACTCACAAAGCTTTAAGAGGTAAGAGAAAAACTTTTTACCCAGCCCCCAGCTTTGTGCATTCCAGAAATTCCAGTGCACTGCATTCACAGAGTTAAGGACCCTTTGTTTTTCTAAGAGCAGCTGAGCTGCTCCACAAAACAATTACACAAGAGCTGCCTCTGCTTTCCAAGGCCAAGGGGCTCATTCCAGCTAATTTCTGCTGCACTACCCAGGCAGCTGGATCATGGCCAGGAGTCAATCACCAAGTAGCTCCCTAAGCTCTAATGCACTGAGGTAGGCTTGGCCCCTTATAGATGATGTTTTTGGCAGATATGGTTGAAGTATTTGTTATTCTCCCCTAAAGATAATGGCTTCGAGTTCCTTGAGGGGGCCCAAAAGCAGTACTGGGAAACAGGCTGGGAATGCAGGAGCTCAAGAGCACCACCCACAGCCTGTGGCATGGACTTGGAACAGTGGGCAGCAGGGCTGGCACACAAGCCACAGCCTGAGCTGGGGACCCACAGCCAGGACAGGCAGAGTTGCTGGGTACATGTGGAGTGGCATAATAAATGCCTGCAAAGCACAGGGACAGCAGCCCTGAGCCCAGGACCACTCCCTGGTCACTTGCTTCCATGAACATACATGGGGGACCTTCTTTCCCATTCTGGCCATGTAATCTCACCTGGAAGCAACGCCTTTAGCCTAATTTCCTGGCTCGTGGAGGCCTGCCCTGCTCTCTGGGTGCCAGCATCCAATGGCAGCAGCTTTCCCTGGCAAACCAGCTATGTGCACAAGGGGTGAGGGCAACATTCCCCACCCTCTTTATCTGAGGCCACAGAACAAACAGGATTTCCTTCTGCAGAGCAGCTGTCACAGGAGCCCAGCCTGTCCCCCTTGTCCTGCCCAGGAAAAGCCTCTACAACTCCCTTGCTGGGGCCCTACCAGTCAAAGCAAGTTTTCAGCCTGGAAACTCCCACAAATGTAAGCCCCCACGCTGGCCACGCTCCACACTGCAGGGAGCACAGGCACAGCAGCAGCCTCCCTCTGCCTCTCTGCCATCTGGATCCAGCGGTATATGCTGTGTCCCAGGCAGGCTGAACAAGAAGTATCCAGTAGTCAGGTTAAGTGGACACAGGAGCACGGCAGGGATCATCCCATGAGGTCACTGGAGTTTCCCTGCTGGAAGATACCAGTTCCAGAGTGTCCATGTCTCCAGATCCCTCCTCTGCTTACTGCCCCGATGGAAAAGAACCCTGCTGTGATGGGATGGTGAGGCTGGGACCAGGGCACTGGGACCAGCTGAGGAAACATTATACCTCAGTGGGGTCCTGGAGATGCACTTCTGCTGCTCTGTGGCAGATGCAAAGTCTCAAGGAGCCATCAACAGACACAGGCAACGTGTGTGCTCCTCTCCACACAATTCCAGAGAGGTTTGGGTGGGAAGGGACCTTAAAACTCATCTTGTCCTACCCCCTGCCATGGGCAGGGACACCTTCCACTAGACCAGGTTGCTCCAAGCCCCATCTCCTGCAGGAAATCACTGGTTCTGATACGTGACAGTCTCCAGGGACAGAGAACAGCAATCTTGTACCACACAGGCTGAAGACACTGCATATCTTTTGATTCAAACGTCCTGCAGCCCTGCTGAATGCCCTGGGTTTAAGGATGTGCTCTCAGCCCTGCAACACTACCAGCCCTGGGATCCCCAAAGGCAGGGAAGGGTGTCTGGGGACTTGCAGCAGGATCCCAGCAGTATTTGTAGGATCCTTCAGAGGAGGCAGAGGAAGGGAGCTTGGCACTGGATCACTTGCAGCCAGATCCTGTTCTGCCGCCCCTTCCCTGGAGATAACACTTGGGTCCAAACATACACCAGAGACACCCTCAGCAAAGTGGATCTGCAGACAGGCTGGGGGTGATGCTTCAGCACTTCTCAGGAGGCTTTGCATCAGCACAAGGGCCAGGACAGGATCACATCTCCTTTTCATCATCCCCTCAGACATGAGGAGATTCCATGCCAATTTCCCCAGGCTCAACCACCTTTTAGTGTGGCAAAGCCATGTAGAAAGCTAAAGCCAGCCCCACCTGCGAGCATTGCATGGGATGTGCCACCTCCTGCCACCACTGCTGGGAGAGGCCTTGTCTCATGCTCCAATCCTTAACATCTGGAGACACACCAGAAGACTCAGCCTGGCCTTTCCCTGGAGTAGGGATGGACTGTCTTTGCATGGGTGCTGGCTGAGGTCAGCCCCAGCAGCTTGGACAGTCCATGTGTCCTGGGATGATCCACGTTCCTGCCACACTGTAGGCTTTGGAGAGATACTGAGGAGCCCTTGCCCAGGAAGCAGAGAGGGAGTCAGGGAAGGCGTGGTACTCACTGCACAAGAAGCAGGACTTGTGGAAGCTGTTGCCTTCACACTGCACCTCCTCAGCGAAGTACACAGCCTTCTGGCACACCCCACACTTCTTCCCTCCTCCCCAGTTTGGCATCCTGCAAGGGAAAGCACAGTCAGGAACAGGGGCAGGGTTCTGCAGGGCTGGGATGGGACAGCCAGAGCAGGCACGGGAGCTCCAGCAGCTTTCCTATATCCACACGTGCAGGGAGCACCCACAGTGTTCACAGGGTGCACAGAGTGCAGGGCTGGCAAGGAGAAGAATCAGAAGAACTCAGGGACCCAGTGCCCAGCAGTGCCAGCTGCCTCCCAGGGACCACTGGTCCTGTCTGCCAGGAGCAGCAGAAATCCCTGTCTTGGAGCCGTGGGACCTCACAGGTCCTGCCAGCACCAGGAAAAAGGAGGAAGCAGTACAATGCTGGGAGACAGCGCTCACAGAGTTCCCCAGGCACCTCCTCAGGTCACAGCCCTCCTCTTACCCCGTGCCATGGCCAGCGTGATTGTGACTGAGCCTTGGTGCTGGAGTGACAGCTGCCACACCTCTGGACACAGTCCCAGCTTCTCCTCCCTGACCAACTCTTCCATCTCAGCCACTGCAGGGCAGGGGACAGTCAGCACCCGAAGGCAGGAGCTGACCCCTGTCACTACCAAACCCCAGGCTCTGGCACATGTCCCTCAGTGCCACCAGCTCCTGCCTTGCCTGGCCAATCCCTCCCGGGCACTCCCTGCATCCCAATATCTCAGCCTCCTCTAGGACTGCAGGCACAGTCACGGAGCCTGAAAAATCTGAAATCAAGAAGACAGTGCAGAGCAAAGACCTGAGCACCAGCCTAAGCCAACATCCAGTTCCTCAACAGGCTACAAATGCTTCTATTTCTCTTCTCTTTACTGAACTGTGTCTGATGAGACACCAGCAAGAGGCCCCTAGATTTGCAGATAATCCCAAAATACTGTGAGTTGATTACACGAGCAGCAGAGCTCCAGCCCAGAGGGGCCTTGACACTTGTGAAGACATAAACTTCTAGACATTCACACAACGAAGTCCCGCAAGGAGATTCTGAGGCAGTCAGGCTGATTGAGTGTGGCCAAGAGGAAGCTAAGGAGGATCAAACAACAACCTGAGGTTGCTGCAAAGACAATAAAGCACTTTTTGGAGGGGCATAATGATACAATCAAGGTCAATAGGCACAAGCTGCAGCTTGAGACGCCTCCAGGAGCCTCTTTCCACCAACACCTCTGTAATTTCCCATCCTGCTCCCAGCTGGGGACAGGCAGCAGAAGTCACCATGTGCTTCCTGAGCCCTGAACAGCTAAAGCATTCAGACAAGGTTC
Organism: Sylvia atricapilla; assembly: GCF_009819655.1. NCBI lineage: Eukaryota > Metazoa > Chordata > Aves > Passeriformes > Sylviidae > Sylvia > Sylvia atricapilla. The sequence continues at coordinate 5,998,577 of NC_089164.1, read as the reverse complement.
CCAAAACCAGACCCCATTTTCAGAGTACGAGATTTGCCAGGCCACCACATGTGTAGGATCTCATCACCTCTCTCAGCCCAGCTCTGTGGAAATGAGGAAGGGACATGGGTGTACTAGGGCACACCAGAAGCCTTGGAGCCCCCCCTTGCTGCAAATCCTGGGTCACTTCAGGCAGCTGAAGCAGAAGCCAAATCCCTGGGCTTCCAATCCCAGTGGCTCTCCCAGCTGGGGAGGTGGGTGCTAAACCCAGCAGGGCTGAGGGTTGTACAAACATCAAACAGAGATGGGAGAGCATGAAGGGCTTACAGGCACAGTAAGATCCCTACACCTCCTAGGTCATGGAGAACTCGAGATCTTCCCTGTGAGACTATTTTGTCAGGAAAAGGGAAACTGATCTCAGCCTGGTTACCAGGGCAGGGATCAGGACAGGGATCAGAACTGACTTGTTGACCCCACTTTATCCTGGCCACAGCTCCCAAATGCCTAGAGGGTCTCAGTGCAGGACAGACAGACAGAAAAGTGGACGGTGCTGGGAGCAGGGGCTGGAGAGGCTGTGCTGGTTCTTGCGACGCTGGGAGCTGTGTTTGGGGTGTGATCACAGCAGCTGGGAAGTCTCTTTTCCAAAGGCCCCGCAGGCTGGACTTCCCACTCTGCCAAATCCCTTCCTTTCAGCCTGGTTCCTCCAGTCCCAGCCTTTGGATTGCCTTAAAAGGACACAGATTGTTTCTCTCCAGAGCCTGTTTTTTCCCCTCAATCAGAAGGAGGGCTTGACCTGGTTCAGGAGTTTCCTTGGAGAGCAGAAACATCCAGCAGCACCCCCTGCCAGCCCCTGAGCCCTGCATGGTGTGGGAGCCCACCAGCCCTTTTAGCCCCTGTGTCAGATCCCACATCAGGAATAACATATCACTAGCTACAGTTTTGCTAGGTCCCTCATCCCTTTCCAACCACCACAGCTGGCGGCACACACCATCTCTGGGATTCCCCAGCCCTGGTTTTGGGGGCAGCCTGTTGCCAGTCGTCCCTGCTCCAGAGCCAGGGTATCCACAAGTGCACCCTGTGGCTTGGGACCAGCTGCTCCCCTTTGCCTCCACAGCATATTTTGTTCCCCTCAGAGCAGCAGTAGTGAAGGAAGAGGCTTTCGTTGTCCTGAACATCAGGGCTACCCCACCCAAACCAAGAGATTAGCAGAGGGGACACCTTCCCCTGAGCTGCCTGGAAGCCTAAAGAAGGAGAAAAACTGCTTCTGGGTGAAGCTCACCTGACATTTGCCACAAGAGGAGTCCAAGTCCTTGATTTTTCCTCAATTCACCATGAGAAGGCTGCAGGTGCCTCCATTCGGTTTAAATGATGCCAGGTAATTTCAGCAGATGACTCTCACCATGAAACACAAACACAGCCCCAGCAAAGCCATATCCCAGCAAAACCTCATCCCAGCAAAACCTCCTGGCATGGGTTTTCTGAGGAGAGAGACCATGGAAATTAGTTTGTCCTGGGGATCCATGTGAGGGCTCACAGCTGGACACAGAGAAAGCCTGAGGTAAGATTTAAGTTGCTGAGAATTCCCTGTTAGTCCACAACACAACCCCCACATGCTGTGAGCCCAGCAGGCCACAGAGACTAAGTCTGTGGTATAGGCTGCCATCAACAGTAAAAAAAGGAATAGGAAAACCCTGCTCTGCATGCCTGGACCTGACCAGGAACATCCTCACAAGTGCCATCCAGACAGATCCACCCTCCCAATTCCCCAAGTAATGGCCACTTTAAGATATGTCAGAGTGTTTGCAATCCTGTCAGTATTAGTTTCAAAATACTTTGCATATTTTGCCCAATTGAAACAGTTGATGACCACAGTCACACTTCTCCAAGTCACTCTGGGCCCCATGCAAGATAAGGAACAGGTGACAGTCCTGCAGCCAGTGACCTCACTGAGCACAGGCAAGGGGGACACCCAGGGCTGCCACAAAACCAAGATTATTCTCCTTCTTCCTGCAGCTCCACAACTCCCAGCAAACATATCCTGAGCCCTACAAACACCACTCTCAGTGCCAAGCAGGGCACTGGAGCCATTCCATCATCCACTACACGTAAGGGAAGAGGCCCCGAAAACCAAGATCCCATTCTTTAGCAGTAGCTGCACTGTGGGGAGCACAGACACGGGGGAGGCTTTTGCAGAACCACCCAAGGGTGACACTTGCTGGAGATTAACCCCATTTCCAGAGTCTGATGTTGCAGCAGTCCAGCTCTATGGAAAAGACCAGCTTGGAGCAACTTGAGATAGTGGAAGGTGCCCCTGCCTGTGGCAGGGGGTGGTACTGAGTAACCTTCAAGGTCCCTTCCAACCCAAACCTGCCTGGTCTATGAAATCTGGGCTCACACTCAGGTATGTTTCAGAGGTGCTGTGTTGCACCAGTCTGGGAGGCAGTGTAAGCTACACTGAACAACCAGGCATAAACCAGTATGGAATCAGTATGTACTGGTGCTTTGGGATGTCACCACTAGCTGTAAGGGGAAGGAGTGAGCTGATGCAGCCATCAGGCACCAGAAACAGTCATCCTCTTTTTCGAGTGGGTTAAAAGGTCAGTGTGTTCCTGTCACTGCCCTCAAAGCTGACACCTTCTACCCTGCCCTCCTGAGAGCAGCTGGGTGGGAACTGCAGGAGCCTGTGGCTGTGTGAACACAGCTCCCTGGCCACAGGAGCACTTAGAGTAGGGCAGGTCCTCTCCATCACACTCTGAGGAACATTCCTGCAGCCACCAGGATGTCAGCTCAACTGTCCAGCCTTCTGCAACAGCTGGAAAACCTTCCCGTGTCTGTGCCCTACTAAAATCCTACAGTAAATAATTGCAGACCAATCACTTTGTGTTTGGAGATCACTGAAGAACAGCAGACTTGCATCTGGGTTTTTTTTCCCCCATGAGAGCATTAAAACAAGTGAATGACAGAAGAGTGTCATCAGTGCTGCACAAAATTCACTCCCAAGTGCGTTCACATCAGTGCAGGTAGAATTAATTCATGCCCTGGCCAAGGGAAGAGTCAAAGGGGAGGAAGCCACAGCAGGAGCCTCAAGCCCTGGGGTCTGAGTAGTGCCTTCCAGTTTAGAGAGCAGCTAGCATGGCCATAAAATGGGCAAAAATTTGAAGCAAGAGGGACCCAGACAGACGAGACATGGGCAGAGCAGAGAGGAACCAGCTCCCAGGGATACACCAGGGAACATCCCCCATCAAAGCCCCAGGGCCATGGCACCAGGTGTTCAGCAGTGGGACCTGCAGTCAGACCCACAGGGGACTCTGCCCCAGGCAAACAGGAACTCTCACAGAGCAGCTTTCCCACCCATCCCCTGGGCACAGGTGGAAATAGCCTTACAAGGCGAAAGCTAGAACTGTCCCCTTATGTTCTGCTGTGTCATGAGGTGGGAGCAGCAGTGACATGAGGAGACTCTGTCACCAACAGTGTAAACAAGTGAAGGTCATGTGTGACCCAGTGATGTTGAACAAGTAAGAGAATGGGGACACCTGAGGCTGGTGAGCTCAGAGACATGGAAAAACACTGGGAATTACCAGGGAGAAATCACAGAATTGCCCCAGGAGCTGCAGCTGGATTACATCAGACACCACTGAGGGCTTTGCTGGGAAAGAAAGGAAGGAAGGAAGACAGGCGGCTGTGAGCTCCAGAGTGATGCTCACATGTGGCTCATCTCCTCTGTGACTCCAAGAGCAGTCAGGCTTGACTCTATCAGCAATCAAATGATTCTGTTGCCAAGGCAGCCTCAGGTTGGCTGTGCAGAGAAGAAGCCTGAGAGAGGCTAGCACGGCGTGGAGCCACTGGCCAGACACAGCTCTCACAGCCATGGGCCTCTGCCTGCACACACACTGCTCCCAAGCTTGGCTTACAAAAGCTCCTTGGAAGCAGGATCCTCCACGAAAATCCCAACTTTATCCAGAACAAAAGCAGCAGCATTTTCAGGGGGTGCTAGGAAAAGCTCCTGACTCCCACAGGAATCAAGATCCATCACTGGACTGAGCTCACTTGAGCTTCCCCAAGGCCCTGAAATGCCCCAACTGGTCTCATCTTCCCCACTCGCTGCTGCCTCCCAGGAGCAGGGAGCCAAGCTCAGCTGCTCTGAGGCAGTGTTCAGGCACTGCCATCCCAGCTGGAGAGCCCCGGATCCAGGGGACTCCAGAGGGTGGCACAGAGCCAACGACCCACTGGCACAGCACTGCCCTGAGCTGTCTGTGAAGCAGTGGCCCTGAGCTCCTCAGGAAGGGCTGAATCCTCCCCACAGTCCACTGCATCTTGCCAGCCTCACCCCCAGCAGAATAACAGAACATCCTGAGCAGAATAACAGAACACCCCCAGCAGAATAACAGAACATCCTTTGTGGAATTGATCCACAAAGACCACAGCCAACCTCTGGCCCTGCACAGACACCCCAACAATCCCACCCTGTGCATCCCTGAGTGTTGTCCAAACACTTCTGGAGCTCTGGCAGCCTTGGAGCCCATTCCCTGGGGAGCCTGGGCAGTGCCCAGCACCCTCTGGGGGAAGAACCTTCCCCTGACACAGCTCCAGCCCTTCCCTGGGGTCCTGTCCCTGCTCACAGCGAGTGGAGATTGAAGCTGTTCCTCTGCTGTCCCTCGGCAGAAAGCTGCAGACCCCAGGGAGCTCTGACTTCAGGCTCCTCTGCTTCAGCAGGAACAGACCAAATGACCACAGTTGCTCATTGCAGGGCTTCTCCTCTCAGCCCTCCCCATGCTCTAGAGCCAAGAGGAGCAGCACCCAAAGTCAGCCTCAACGCTCATACTATTTTAGTAGTGGTCCCTTCTCAAGCAGAAGATCAGAAGATCTGATACAGGGACTTGGCAGCATCTGGGGCTTTTGCCCAGTGCTACTGAACCGCTTCCCACAGGCTGAGGGCTGCGAGGATTGGAAAGCAGCACCTGGAGCTGTGCTCGAGCCTGCACTCAGCCTGGTGCAGTGCAAATCTCCTCTGGGAACTGACCTGAGCCCACAGCTGAGCTGCCTCAGGCTCCCTGGAAATGAGCTTTGCTGAGTTCAGCCGATCTGATGCAAGAGTTTGGCTTCCTCATCCCGCCATGTGCGCGGCTGCTCCAGCACCGGGAGCAGCCTCAGGGGTCCCACCGCTCCCGTGCCCACCCCACGGCACACGGCGGAGCTCTGCCCCTCTCCAGCCCCGCGGGGCCGAGGCATCCTCAGGGGACGGAGGCAGCTTCGGGCACGGGAGGGGAGGCGGCTCCGCTACGCTCGGCGGGACCTGTCGCCGCCTCCACCCCGCACCCACCTGCGGCCGGGCCGGGGACGGCGTTAAATCCGGGGTCGGTATCAAATCCGGGGTCGGTGTCGGTGTCGGGTTCCGGGTCGGTGCCGCTGCCCGATGTCGGGATCCGCGCTGGGGCCGCCGCCGCTGGGCGCTTTTGTCGCCGGCGGGCAGGGCGGGGCGGCGGCACTGATGTCACGGCGCCGGCGGGAGGCGGCACGGCCGGACCGCCACCTCCTGCCACTGCTCCGACCCGCAGCCCAGGGCCAGGGGAACCAGCCTCCGCGGCCCTGAAAGCCGGAGGGAGCACCGCCCAGATTCTTCGGTGGTTATTTTGTTCTGCTGAACGTTTTCCTCTAAATAAAAAGAGACGTTGCAAGATTGGAGAATGGACTGAGAGAGCAGCCCTGGGGAGAAGGACGTGGGGGTGTTGGTGGATGAGGAGCTCAGTGTGCCCTGGCCACGTGTTCTGGCAGCCCAGAACCCCCAAGTGCTGCACTGATCCCCCAGTGTGGGCAGCAGGGAGGGGGGATTCTGCCCCTGTGCCCTGCTCAGGTGAGGCCCCACCTGCAGAGCTGCCTCCAGCCCTGGGGTTCCAGCACAGGGAGGATGTGGAACTGCTGGAGTGAGTCCAGAGGAGCCCACGGAGCTGCTCTGAGGCCTGGAGCCTCTCTGCTCTGAAGCCAGGCTGGGAGAGCTGGGGGTGTTCAGCCTGGAGAGGAGAAGGCTCCAGGGATGCCTTACTGCAGCTTTTCCATAGATAAAAAGGAGTGTTTAAGACTTCAGCAAGAAATGTTGTACAATCGGGTGGTGAGGCTCTGGCACAGGGTGCCCAGAGATGTTGTGGTTGCCCCATCTCTGCAAGTGTCCAAGGCCACCTGGACAGGGCTTGGAGTAACCTGGGCTAGTGGAAGGTATCCCTGCCCATGGCAGGAGGTAGGACAAAATGGGCCCTTCCAACCCAACCCAGGGTGGGATTATAAGTCTCTCATAACAAATTGCAGAGCAGGGAAGTGAGGAGAGACTTTCTGGCAATGGCTCCCATGGGAACCTACCACAACGGTGCTGCTCTGGGTGCAGACAGGGTCGGGGGGGAAATATGCACAGCCCCAAACTGCACGGGAAAGGCTGCAGAGATGATAGGAAAACACTCCCAGCACAGCTGGAGGACAGGTGGGAGTCTGGCTCCCTCTGAAGAGAGAGCTCTGAGAAGTGAAGAGGCCAAAGCAGTGCAGAAGCAGAGACACTGCTGCCCTTCCCTAATGTCCCACACACCCTCTGTACCCTCACACATGTCCCTCTGAGCCCAAACATTCCCAGAGCAGCCTACAGAAAGTGTGACGGCAGGGCTGCAAAGCTGCTTTTCCCTTTTTTCTGTGTGTTTCTATACCAGGGCAGTGCAGGAGCCCAGGAAGGCCCAGGACCTTGTGACAATTCCAAGGCCCCAGGGGATGCTGTTTACACCCTAAAAGGCCAAGGGTCCATGTGTAGGCCCTGCAGCCTGACCCCACACTGAATGCTCTGTCTGGTTGCTGCTCTGTGCTCAGAGCCGTGGCAGGACCCCACATCCCCACTGGAGTTTGAGTGTCCCCTTCACATGCTCATTCCTGCCTGATTCACAGCTTGCTGTGGTATAATATCCTGCTCTCCATCCCCTTGGGAAACAGTGCCCTGGATGTGTCCCCCTCTGTCACTCTTCCTCTGCTTGTGGAGGAAGGCAGGGAGAGGATTGGGACACCCTCCCTGATCCCAGCAAACCCCACACAGGGATAGGAACCAGGTCACATCAGACAGGGAAAGGATCTTCCTTTTCTTAGGAATTTTTAGTGCCCTGGAAGATTCCAAGAAGATTCCATCCATCAGTGTTCTGTTCCCTGGACCTGGGGGTCAGCAAAAGGCTACCACTTCCAGGAACAGCTGCACAGGAAGCTACTGGCGGGGACGTCAGGAGAACAGAACAGTTTTGTTGGTGGCTAAATGGCTTCCCACCCTGAGCTGCTGCCCTGGGAACCCCTGGGGCATCTGTGTTCCATGAGGATCTGCCAGCCCTTGCGGCAGGTGAGGTTGGAGAGAAGCCGGATGCTCCAGTGCTCCTGATGGCAGTGGCCATGGACAGGATTGCCAAGGGAGGCCAGAAGGCTGCCATTGGCAAAGACACCCATGGAATTTCTCTGGCCCGGGCTGGCCTTTCTCTCCTTGACAAATGGAAGAGAATACTGAAGAACAGGCAGCTGACACAAGGAGCCTGATGGTCTCTCTCTAGGCCTCAGGGACCCTTCCTCTCCCACTCTTCTCTCCAGTCACCACAGCTCGCCTGGGGCAGGCATTCTTCTGGCAGGAGCTGGGGAGCCCAGGCTGCTGCAGCTGCTGGGATTGTGCAGCTGAAACTGGCAGGAAGGGAGGAGGTCTGGGAGGGCAGCAGGGAGCTGCTTCCTTTGGACCTTGAAAGCTTTGGCACCAGATTCCACAGGAATTTTGCTGTGTACTCTGAGCTAAGAAATTCCTGGCACAACTTTAGGCCATTTCTTCTTGTCCTGTTGCTTCCTACTTGGGAGAAGAGCCAGAACTCCATCTGGTTCCAGCTGCCTGCCAGGGAGTTGTAGAACATAAGAAGGTCCCCCCTGAGCCTCTTTTTTCTTCAGGTTGAGCCCCACCCCCCCAGCTCACCCAGCCACTCCTGGTGCTCCAGACCCTTCTCAAGCTCTGTTCTCTTCCCTGGACATGCTCCAGTCTCTCAGTGTCTCTCTTGCCATAAAGGCCCCCAAATTGTCCCCAGGACTAGAGGTGCCTCAACAGTGCCAGCACAGAGGGACAGGCACTGGTCCTGCTGGCTACACCGGGGCTGGTACAAGCCAGGATGTCACTGGCCTCCTTGCCCACTTGGCCATACTGACTACTCATGTTAAGCAGCTGTCAACCAAAAACATCACCCCCTGCAGCTGCTCCTGGTGGCCAGACATCTCCCACAGGGTTCCCCAAGGCCTTGTAGAGTGTTAGACATATCCCAGAGCTGATGTCACCACAGCATTTGGGAATGAGCATTCTTTCCCTGGACACTGAGAAGCCTCTGTCAGACGGCTCAGTGTCTAAGCCAGGGTGCAGGAGATGGTGCTGTAGATGCCAACCTGCAGCAGACCTGGGCAGACCTGCCCCCTCCAGCCTCTGTACCACAGGAGCAAGGCAGGGACTGCCAGGTTTCCAAGGCTCTCCTACTGCTGTTTCTTTTCTCTAGAGGAGGAAAAGCAAGTGCATTAAAAGCTGCCTGTCAGCTTCAGAAAGGATTCCTGTATCCCCAAATTTTACTGCTGGAAACTCCATCTCTGATCTTTGCTCTGACAGGGCCTGAATGGGACCAGGCTTGTGAAGCACCCATTGCAGAGGGACTGGGGCCCAGGCGTGGCCCCTTCCAGCAGACAGAGGATGCCTTGTGTTCCAGAGGGACCCTCTCAGCCCCTTTTGGGAATGCAGAGAGCCCCAAGCCCATCCCAGCTCACCTCCCAGTGTCTCCCCAGTGGCAGAGTGGTGTCTCTTGGACTCTGTCACCTGGGGCTGTCCCTCTGCCTCTCACCTGCTGCAGCATTCCCAACTCCCCAACAGCACCGAGCAGAGCCAGGGGATGCAGGAGAGCAGGAGTTTGCAGTTCAGGAACTTATAGCCAGAGGAAGGTGAGTCTCTTCTCCCAAGGAACACGGGACAGGACAAAAGGAAGTGACCTCAAATTGCCCCAGAGGAGGTTCAGGTTGGATATTAGAGAAAACTCGATGCTACTTTGCAGCTGAGAAACTGCTCAGCACCTGCCAGCCAGGGCAGGAAGGAGATGTCCTGCTGCCTTGCCAGCAGCTCGGGGTGAAAATGCTCTCCTCTGATAAATATGGTTCATTAAAATGTATTTCATGAACAATTAATTAAATTGTTCATTAATTGAATTGAATTGATTATATTAATTGTATCATTAACACATTCCTCCATCCCAAAGATAACACCTGCCCTCCAAAAATATGACATACCCTCAGTGGGGTGGTTTTTGTGACTCTATCATTAAAAGCAGACGAATTTTATACATAAAGATCTGCATTACTTGAGTTACTCAAGTTCCTCCTAACTTTCCACAAAACAGAAAGAAACTGCAAAAAAGTAAGTTGAGAATGGAGGAAAAGAGTGAGGGAAGATTCCATGGTTTCTGCTGGGCTCAGTCAATGGGCTGAACCTGCCTTCTTCCCCATTGGAACTTGCTGGGTAAGAACTGCACTCTGAGCACACTGAATGCTTTAGTTGGGGATTAGAGCTTGTCTGGGGATTGCTTCGAACATGTGTCTGCAGTCAGATCCTATCACTGACAAAGCCTATCACTGAGAGGTACTATGACAATTCTCAAACTATAACCCATCACAGTTTTTTATCAATAAAGAGAGCTATTCTGTTAAGTCTGAGTGTGAGTCCTTCCCTGGTGCCAGGAGCAGGCACCATTCTCAGATACACAGGAAGAGTCCCTGCGGGGTCAAAAAGTGGGAAGAGCTGCTGAGGGCTGGCCCTTAGGCTGCAGTAAGTCAGCGGCACCAGCCTCCTTTCCAGCAGGATGGCTCGGGGAAGGCTCCCCCTAACGGGACGCTGGCAGACTGCTCGGGCACACGGCTCTCGGCTTTCCTGGGACACTGAGACAATTTCAACACTGAGGGTCAAGGAAATCTCCCCACGCTAACGGTATAGAAAATCCCTTTCCACGTGACAGATGTGGGCGTAGCACTCGGGGACATGGGTTAGTGCTGAGCGTGGCAGCTCTGGAGGAATGGTTGGACTTGACACTCTCAGGCAGCTTTTCCAGCGGCAAGGGCCTGTGATTCCACGATTCCCTGTGTCCCGGCCGGGCACTGCCATGGCTCCCAGCGCCGGCTCCTGTTGCACTGCAGTAGCATGTGGCATTGGGAAGGGTACTCTCTGCTCTGCATGGCTCAGCTTCCCCAGGCAGGCCGGATTCCAGCTGGCAGTTTCACCCTCTCCACGTTCATTTCCCTGAGGACTGAAGGGCCTGCTCAGCTCTGAACAGCAGGGTCTGCATGCACGGTGCGGCTGAAACGGCCGGGCCCTGCCCCAGGGACACTCGGGGATGCTCACACCAGAAGGTCCAGCCAAAGAGTGTCCTGGGGCAGTGAGATGGGGCCAGAGGTGCCCAAAGCAGTGACCAAAACAAAAAAAAAGCACCAAAAATACTGTTTAGACCTCAAACAAACCTGGTGGTGTTCCCTGAGGGGAAGGGTTGGGAGTTCTGGTGCACGGGCAGTAATGGTCTGTGGCCAGGAGCCTTACCTAGGGCTAAGCTCACCCCAAGCCCTGCCTTATGAATCCCTGACCAATGGGATTTAGCACAGAGTTTTCCAGAGAAAGCATCTGTAGAGAAATTGGGGACAAACTCTGCTAGGACCAGATTTCCCTGCTGCCCGTGGAGTGGCCCAAGCGGAGGCAGCTGTGCCCCTGCAGCCCTTGGAGGGCACAGGGTGGGCAGAGGGCCACCTGCAGCCCCTGAGGAGCCCTGCACGCTGGAGCAGGGGATGCCGCAGGGAGGCTCTGAGCCCATGGGAAGCCCCTGCTGAGCAAGGTCCTGGCAGGCCCACGGAGCCATGCAGGGAGGGGCTTTGCATGCTGAAGCAGGTTTGCTGCAAGGCCTTGTGAGCCCAGTGGGGACCCAGGCTGGAGCAGGAGGGCCTGAAGGACTGACCCTGAGGAAGTGTGACCCACGTGGCAGCAGGTTGTGGAGAGCTGTTTCCTGGGGGATGGACTCCAGTTGGAGAAATTCCTGAAGAATTATCTCCCATGGTGGGGACTCCATGCTGGAGTAGGGCAAGGACTCCGACTCCTCTCCCTGAGTAGCAGCAGCAACAATTTGGAATGAACTGACCAGAACCCAAATTCCTCTCTCCCTGTGCCACTGGGGGGGATGAGGGAGACTTTGGGAAGGAGGGAGGGCTGGGAGAAAAGTGACTGTGAGCATTTGGTTGGCTTCTCATCATCTTGCCCTGATGCTGGGAGTAATCAATTCAATCAGTATCCAAAAATTGAGGCAGTTTTGCCTGTGACAGTGAAGGGGGACAGATCTCTCCCTGTCCTTATCTCTCAATCCAGGGACCCTTGGTTCTATTTTCTCTGCCCTGTCCAGGTGCAGAGGGCAGGGACAGAGTGGATATGGTGGGCACCTGGTGTCCGACCAGGGCCAACTCAATGCACACCTCCAGGCCTGGTGAGTCGACAACCTCTCTGGTCCTACAACCTAGCCCAGTGCCCAGCCACACTTCAAGGCAAGAATTTCTTCCTAAGACCTCACTAAAAAACCTGCCCTCCCTCAGCTTCTGCAGCCTTCTGGTAACCCTCTGCTGCTGGGTACTGGGAGGCTGCTGGGATGTGTCCCCTCAGTTCTACAAGTTCTTTCCTCAAGTCCCACCAGTTGATTATCGAGGACATGGCAGAATGTAGGACCTTTGGCAGCCCGAGGCCAGGTCGTCGAGGAGCAGAGCAATGGAACCCTCCTGCTGCAGGTGACATCATACAGGCAAGAACCAGAGGAAGCTGAGGCAGCTCCAGGGCAGAGCCAACAGGAGGCAAGCACAGTGTGGTCTTTCCTCGTGCTTCCCTGTCGCTTCCCTCTTGCTGCCTTTTGGCCGGCGTGACCTTTGGAAGTCACTCCTCATCTTCTGCAGCCACCAGAGGAACACCAGGGAGAAATGGCTGCAATTTGCCCTGGGATCAGCCTTCCTCCCTGCAATGTTGTCAGACTGGCAGAGGTTGCTGAGCTGATCACGTCTGCTCTCTCCTCAGCCAGCTGCAGGGAAAAGCTAGCACTGGCCTTGAAGAAGGAAGGCTACATTCCCAAACTCTTAGAGCTTTTCCAAATCTGCGAGGAGTTACAGCTCAGCCAGCCCTTGCAGCATTTCTCAGCCATTATGCAAGGAATCCTATGGCTTGACCAAGCAGCTGTGCTGGAGGTGATGCTGTCGCAGGAGTGTATCATGGATGTGGCTGGATGCCTCAAGTATGGCCCCTCTTTAGCCCAACCCAAATGGCGCTGGCAGCTCCTTCAGGAAACAACCAAGCTGAAGGAGCTTCTCTCCATCCGAGACCCTGAGCTCCAGCAGAAATTCCACCAGCTGTACTGGGCACAGTATATTCAGGCCATCATCTTGCCCAAGGCAGCTGGGGTAGGAGAGGGTTCTCTGCCCAGCCTCACCTCCTTCATTAGCTGCAAAAAAGAGGAGATCTTCCATGTGTTGGAGGTAAGGGGCTTCTGACCCACTCTCAGTGGCTTGGGACCTGGAGCTGGAGTTGCCAAAGGATTGCCATTCATCAGATGTGCTTGCATGTGCACAGAATGTGAATGACTCTGTTATGAACAAGGGGTGATGATCGGCTCCTGCAAATGAGGAGGAGTTATTAAGTATGGTGGGGAGAAGGTCTGCTAAGGTTTACATTGTTTGGCATGTACTTCTGTTGTTGCAGTATGGTTTTGAGCCCTTTTCTGTTCTCCCTTCAGTACTCCCCTTTTGTGGTTAGTGCCTGGCAGCTCTGGCGGACAGGGCCATACAGACACATGGGGCAGGAGTTTATCTGCCCCTTGGAAGAGGCGGCACGGAGTGGGGACACTTGTTGCTGGGAGGCGGGGCAGGGTAACATCGCACCACCAATCAGGATACGGGAAGGGCTCCACCAATGACATGGCCGGAAGGGCTGATTGACAGGCCTTGGGAGGAGCCAAGTTCACATAAAAGGATGGGGCCGTGGACCCTGGGAGGAGCCAAGTGTCCATATATGGGCAAAGGCAGGGATTGTGGGAGGTGCTGGAAGGACATATTGGGACTGCTCATGGATACTAATGACGCTGATGCACCCTTGAGTGTATAAAAGGCAGAGACGCCATTTTGTGAGCCTGATCCTGTGGTGGGCACAAGGAGTCCCATCAAGCTCCCAGTGTTTTTCTCCCTTTGCTTTGTAACTTTAATGGGTTCAAATTAAATTTTATTTATTCATTCCTGCCTGGGTTTTGAGTAATTTATGAAATCTCACTTCTTTCTCCTCCCTTGGATTCTGTAGTTTAACAAAGGGAAGAGCTCAGGGAAGGATTTAACGATTCCTGAATGAGCTGTCAAGAGTTTCAAGTTCTTCTCTTCAATAGCCATGCAACAGATTGCTTGGGAGCTGGTTTGCTTTGGAGCAGGTTTCTGTGGGGAGCTAGGGAACAAGCAGCTTTTGGGGTTCCCTCTTAGGACTAGGTGCAATGTCTGTGGAGCTCATTCTGAACCTGAGATGCCAAAGAGCAGGCTCAGGGAGAACGCTGCCAGTGCTGCTTGCCATGGGAAGAACTGCCAAGAAATATGGGGACACAAAACGTGTCCAAAGCCTTGAGAGATGGTGATGATGGTGGTGATTATGTTCACCTTAGTCTTCTTGTCCCTTTGGAGTCTTAAGCAATGGGGGAACTGAAATTCTTGACCAGAAGGGAGGTCATGTCCTAGAGGTCCTGAAGTATCTCTTGGGAGGAGAAGCAGTGACTGTGCCAAGCCAAGGCTGGGGCAGAAGTGAGAGCAGAGCATCTGCAAGGGGGCAACTGGTTTGAGTGCGAGGAAGGGCAACTAGGACACGGCTGCAGCCAGCTGGGAACCTGTTCATCTGCTCCCCCTTGCCCGGGGGACCTGAAAAGATGCTTTGTAGGGTTGCAGCTGGACAGGAGGGAAAGGGATCCCTGAAGGATGTTCTCAGGGCAAGGGGAACAGGGCAGGTGCCGCATGGGACAAGCTGTGTCTTGGCTGGCTCTTGGAAGCTCCACTTTCTGGGAGCCTCCCTTGAGCTCAGATTCCCCTGTGGCTCTGCACTTCTGCCCCTGCTTCTGCTGCACAGAGGCACTGCTAAAACAGTGCCCTGGGAAGGAAGGATCCTGCGGGATCTGTGTGCTCTGGCCTTTGTTGGGCTGCAATGAATGGAGGGGTGGACAGTTGGGCTTACGGCAGTGGGGGATCCTCTCAAGGATGGAAGTTCTGCCTTGTTCTGCCTTTCCAGAGGGCGCGTGTCAATTGTGTTCCTTTTGTGTGTTCTGCAGAAAGACCAGAAATTCTGGTCAGAAGTTCTGGCCCAGTTAACAGCTGGAGCTACAGGTGCCCACCAGCGATGGGAATTGGTGAGTCACTGCTTGCGGGCTTGGAAGGAGAAGGATGAAGGAGAAAAAGGGAAACTGTTCTTGAGGCCTTCTGCACTCCTTGAGGTGTTTCTGGAACCCAGGAATCCTTGCCAGTGCAGCTCAATGTTCATTTAAGTCCTCACTTAAGGAAATATTTCTGGGAATGTAAGCTGTGATTTCTTTGTTGTAAATCAGGATCACCTTGTGTAGAAAGGACCAGCATGGAACTGACACCCTAGACTTCAAGCTCTGCTTTCTTCCCAGAATGTTTCAGCATCCCAGAGAACTTTATTTCTGTATCTGAGCTCTTTCTGAGGTCAAGGCCAAGTGATGGATTTCTTCTTTCTCTGTGTGTTTCCTTTCCATGGCTTTGCTTTGTTGATGTTGGCCAAGCTTGGAGGAGACACTAGAAGAAGAATATTCTCTAGGAAGGTCCAACCGACACTCAAACTCTACTAGAAGTCATAACCCTTCCACTCTCTCAGAGTGTCAGCAAGACACCAGAAATTCTTTTTTCTGCAACAGGTGAACTTTCTGAAGGACTTCTGTGCTTTTTCGCTCATGTTTTACCAGAACAGAGAGGCATTTTTACAAAGCTTGGCCAAGCTGGGACTTCTTCCTGCTCTTGAGATTCTGCTGGTAAGTGAAAACTGCCAGCTGCTTTTCCTCAAAGCAGGAAAGGCCAGACCCAGTGGTGCACTTGTTGGACCTGCTGAGCACTTGTGTGTCCCTTTGCTTGTGTACCTTGGCTCTGCTGAGACTGGATGCAGACTGGACCAGCCACAATCCCAAAGTTCCCACGGCTCTTGCAAGCACCTGCCTGGGTTCCCCTGATTCTTGTGACTCTGCACCAGGGGCAAATTCTGTGCTCAGTGCAGTCCTTGGGACAAGGCAGAGTTAAGATGGAAAGAGACTGCCACAGGGCAGCTGCATTGGTGTTGTTTTCCTGGGGCTGTTGTGGTTGTGCTTGGACTGGCGCCAGAGAAATCTTTTTAGCTCCTCTGGAGCTGTTGGCTTCTTCCTTCCCAGAAGATCCTGTCAAGGTGGCAGCAGGTTTCTCTGTCATGAGCAGCAATGGGAAACCAGGATTTTGTCACTCCTTTGGCTGAGGCAGCTGTTGCCACCTGACCATTGCAGTCCAGGGTCAGTGTTGCTGTTCGTCACAAACACCAGATTCCAGGGTACTTCTCTGCTGCAGGAACTACCAGGGAACTCAGCAAGGCACAGCATTGCCAGCAAAACATTTGTTCTGCCCCACTCAGCATGGCAGCTTTAGGGGAAGGTTGTCTGAGTCCCTTGCAGCCCTGTGTGGGAGAAACCCTAACATTCCCAGGAAGTTCAAGAACTATCTTGGACTTGCAAGCTTGAGAACACGAAGGCAGAATGAGACACTTGGCCAAGTTTTTAAACAACACCCAGGCAAAGGAAGCCCCTTCACAAACTTGACTTTGGCAAACTTAAGCTTAACCACCTTTAATTTACCCACACAACAAGGCAGGGACTGGAGTTGTTTAGTCTGGCTTACAGTCCATTTTGATGAGAAGAAGTGAGGAGAAGAAAGAGACAGATTGATTTGTACAATTGGTCCTTTGGTACAAAATGAATCAGTTGTGGGTAACAGGTACAGAAGATCAGTGTCTCAGTTATTCCAGACAGGAAATGGCACGATGGGAATGGTTCTTGCTTAAATGAGGACTCACAGATTCAGAGAAAGTCCCTCCTAAAGGAGGCAAAGGATGGGCAAAAGAGTTGCTGCTTTATTGTTGCTTCTCTGGAACCATATTACTGTGTTTCTCAGAGAACTTGGAGAATGAAACCTTACCAAAACCTTTCACTCCCTTTTCTTTGCAGCTTTACCTGATGAGAAACAGCAAACCTGATTTACCCTACCAAATTAATCTCTTTTTTCTTAGGGAATGGATGATCTGCGAGTGGCATCTGCTGCCACAGATATCCTGTCTTATCTTGTCAACTTTTGTCCATTCCTGGTCCAAGAATTTGTCATGCAAGAGGCCCAGCAGAGAGACCACTTAAGTAAAAGTGGTTTGCAGCTGCTTGGATAGACCAGTCTTAGGGCAATCGGGAAACAAACCAGCCAAACAAAATCTCAATGTTTTCTATTTCATTTTCACTTTTATTAAAAGAAAGAAACCAAACAGATAGAAACCAGGAAACCCATTGCACTCTAATTATTTGAGGCTTACTTTGTCTGGGTTTTTTCAGGGCACTGACCTCATCCGCGTGCTCTTGAAGCAGATGATCTGCTATCCTGATGCTACATTTGGAGTAGCTGATCAGGTCATGGAGCTGTTGCAGACACTGCTTGATCCAGGAAATCTGCTGGCTACAGCTGAGGTAGAGGAATGCAGAGGGCTGAGGACTCTTTGTCTGCCTCAGCCCAGAGAAACCCTGGTCTTTTCGAGTGCTCTTCTTGTGGGCCCAGCGTGTAAACAGGCTGAGCTTGGGGGCTAGTGCTTGTTCTCTGAGCCTGAATGGCAAGAAGCTCCAAAGGAGATGAAGTTCCCAGAACCTGTGGCTGAGGCCAAGGCTGTGTCTGGGGCACTGTGCCCACAGTCGTTCCCCCAAGCAGCACTTCAGAGACACAGCACTGTCTGACCAGAGCTCCTGCTGCCTGCGGGAGACATCTGGCAGCAGCAGAGTCTAGGAGAGGCCCTGGCACCCCCAATCCACAGGTTCATCCCCTGGAATGGACAGGAATACCCGGGAAAAGGTTGGCTGGTTGTCGTGATGCAATGACTGCATTGGAGAGAACTGGAAGGACACTTTGTCAGGCCTTGGGAGTCACGGATTGCCATGACAGATTGGCATCCCTGGTGGGGGTTCTCTTGGGGATAGCAGGGTGGGCTGGATGTCTCTCAGGTTTCCTCCCAAAGAAAAAAACGGCTCTTTGTGCAGGAACACCTGTATTCTTCAGGCCCCGCCAGAAAGATACAGGCAGAGCCGTCAGAGCCAAGGAAACTCTTTGTAGCTGTTTCTGCTGGTGCTGTGCTTTCTGATTGGGAAGGTCTCTGCCAAGGCCAGGATTTAATGAAGTCATTTTCTCCCTTAGGTATCCAAAATACTTGGATTTTTCAATTCCTTCTACACACGCTGTCTTCCTGTTCTGACTGCGCCGCTTCTGGCCAACGCAGCAAAAGGTGCCTGGGAAATAGCAAATGAGGATTTTTCCTTATTTTCCCGCTTTGGAGGCTTGTAGTGTCTGGAAGGGACTGACAGGTGTGCTCCCAGTGATCAGCCAGTCAGGCCAGCTGGGAATACACTTGAGGAGAAAGGCTGCTCTCCAGGGACAGGCGTTCTGCAGGCAGCACTTTTCAGGCCCTTCTTCCCCTCCCTGACATGGATTCCAGCTGTGCTTTGTAGCAGATGGACCTCCTGGAGGAGGGTTGTTCATGGTGGAGGAGTTGGACTTGGATGCTTTCTAGGATATGCTTCAAGGCCCCAAAAAGTCACCATTGTGTTGGTTGTTTTGTTCTCCCCCAAAGTTCTGCCTCCTAAAGCAACCCAGGACAGCTAAAGTCCACTAAAACCATGTCAGGAGCTGCAGGAGCACCTGAGCTGAGTGGACAGCACAGGACGTTTTCTTTTTTTTGTTTTCTTTCTTTTTTTTTTTTTTTTTTTTTTTTTGCGTCTCACTGAAGGCATTCTTTTCCTTGCAGACGATTATCAAACGGCGCAACTCCAGGCCTTAATTTTGGAGCTGCTGGTTTTTTGTGTGACGAGACACAAGGAGCACATGAGGAGTTACATCCTCCACTGGGATTTGCTAAGAAGAGTCCTCCTCTTGATCAGTTCCAAACACACATTTCTGGCCTTGAGTGAGTAGCCTTTGGCACTTCCTTCTTCCAAGCTTAGAGTGTCCTGGGTGGGAAGTGTTCCACGGGACATTGGAACTCAGGATTCATGGGAAGGGATGGGAATGAATTTCTGGACTGCAGCCCTGGCCTGTGGCTCTGGAATTCTTGCATTGCTCTCTTCACACAGGTGCTCTGCACTTCCTGAGGAAGATCATTGCCCTGAAGGATGAGCTTTATACCCGTTACATCATCCAGGGAAACCTCTTGGCACCCCTTGTGCACGCTCTGCTGGAGAATGGAGCTATGTACAACCTGCTCCACTGGGCTGTGCTGGAGCTGTTTGAATTCCTCAGACTGGTGAGTTCAGCAGCAGCTTCAGCTTGGACATGCCCACGGCCTCTCAGCTCAACAGGCCCAGTGCAGCCTCCTGCTTCAGTGCAAGTGTCACAAACAGCCTCGGGTCACTGCTCACTCTGGTGTCCTTTGCCATGGGAAGATGAATCCTTCTTTCCATATTTCAGCTCTTGGCTTCAGGATCAATCTGAATTGTTTCACGCTTGCTCCAGACCAAAAGCGTTTTGGCTCTGGCCAAGTTCCTTTGCAAAGGAAACTCGGAAGCTTTCTGAACTGTGGCCTATGGCTACTGGAGGCTTGAGACCGTGTTTTGTTCCTCTGCAGGAAGCCTGTAAGTCCCTGGTTACCTATGTCATCGAGAACTTCTATCCTGCACTGCAATCCATCACCTACGTGCAGACGTTCCAGGGACTGAAGAGGAAATATGACAGAGACAAGCACCGACAAAAGCAGAGTGTGCACAGGTAGGCCCCAGTCTCTGTGCTGGGAGCCTGGCAGGGACTGCCCTATGGCAGGGCTGCTCCTTGGTTTTCTCTTTGCCAGAGGGCAGCAGCAGTAGGTGGCTGGCACTGACTTTCTTGTTCCTTCTGGAGGAAAACTGCAGCATGAGAAGAAAGTTGCCTCTGCCTTTCCCTGCAGCCCCCTGGAGTGGAGCTGCTCTTGCTGAGGACATTCTTTGCTCCTCTCAGAAAGTCCTGAGCTTCCCCAGAGCTCTGTCCCGGTGAGGCAGAATTCAGCCTGCTTGGGCCTCAGCCAGTGGCTGCTCTGTCTCAGAGTGAGGACACAAGTGCCCATGGAGCTGGATTGCCTTCCCAAATGGGCCACACTCCCTCCAAACTCTGCAAGTCATTGCTGATCCTGACTTGGAAGCAGCACCGAAGCTGGAGTCACTTGTCCTGTCTCTCTACAGGGTCCCACCCCTCTTGGGCAGAGGTGCAAGAGCCTCAGAGCAGGAAGAACAAATGATCATCGGTGTTGCCCAAGGGGAGGCAGCTCAGACAGCACCAAGGAGCTTCACAGGCTCCTCTTCAAAGAAGGCAACACCGTGCCCCCTGCCGAGGGCCCTCAAGGTGGGAGAACTGGGCTGAGCTGCTGCTCTGGCCAGGGACAGCGGAGCTGCCGTGCCAGGCCTGGCCCAGGGCAATGCGGCCTGGGCAGCAACAGCCTGTGGGCTTGCAGGGGGGCTTAGTTAGGGCTCAATTCACCCAAGCCCTGCCCAGGGACACCCTGACTGCTGGGGGGAAGCCTGAAGAAAGGATGGGCTGACCCTGGAGTCTGGTGCTGACCTGGTGCCACAGTCTGATCTGTCATCTTCTGCTTCCCTGAACTGGGGCCACTCCTTGGCTCTTGCCCTGCCCGCTTGCTCATCTGGCTGGGGCATGGACAGAGGATGTGGCGTTTGGGAGTACAAAAATTGCACCTTTCTAAGTATTCTTTCAACATGGGAATTTCCTTGTTTCTTTTTCCCATTTGGCAGAGACATCAACCAGTAGAGTATGAGAGTGATCGAGAGGAGGTAGTTCCAAAGAAAAGACTGCGTCTGGCCTAAGGAAGGAAACCCACATTTTGGGGTCCGCAGACTGTAAATAGTTGGATGTTAAATAGTTGTAGTTTGTATTAGGGTTAGGTTTTGTTAAGAGATTTGGTTTTTTCTGTATATAGACAAGTAGATAGAGTTTGTTCAAGAAGGAAAAGTTTGCTTTCTGTTCAAGTTCCCAATAAAATTGTTTGATTAAAAGATTAAGGCTGAGCTGTAAAATTCAGGAATTGATATTGGACTCTGTAATTGTAGAAGATGTATTATTGATAAATGTACCTGGGATAAAATGTTCTGTGAAACTGGAATGGGTATGTTTACCTGTTTTCCTGGGAGTTCCTGAACAGTGCAGTAAGCCATGGAATTCCATGGGGAAAGGGGGACCTTTCCTGGTCCCATGTCCAGTCTCCCCAAGCCAAATCAGGAGAGAATTCCAAAAGATTTCTGTGAATCTTCACGTGAATTGCTGGTGTTATAAACCACTCAAACCCTTGGTGGGAATGAGTCTATAAAACTTAATCTGAACCCATTAAAATTACAAAGCAACGGGGGGGAAGAGCACTAGGAGCTTGAAGGGATGCCTCCTGCCCACCACAGGCTCAGGCTCACAAAATGGTGTCTCTACATTTTTTTATTCTGATATTGTATTTGCCTCATTAATATTCATGAGCACTTCCTATGTCCTTCTGGCCCCTCCCACAGGCTGTAGCTTTGCCCACTAGCGGATGCCCGGGACGGGCTGACAGAATTGGTGGGGCTGCCCTCCCCACACAAGTGCCTCAGGGGTCTTTGGAATTGGTGGATATATCTCAGAAGAGAGCCCCCAAAAATTGTTATAAACAACTCAAACCCAGGGTGGAAATGAATAAATAAAATTTAATTTGAACCCATTAAAGTTACAAAGCAAAGGGAGAAAAACACTGGGAGCTTAATGGGACTCCTTGTGCCCACCACAGGCTCAGGCTCACAAAATGGTGTCTCTGCCTTTTATACACTCATGGGTGCATCAGCGTCATTAGTATCCATGAGCAGTCCCAATATGTCCTTCCAGCACCTCCCACAATCCCTGCCTTTGCCCATATATGGACACTTGGCTCCTCCCAGGGCCCATGGCCCCATCCTTTTATGTGAACTTGGCTCCTCCCAAGGCCTGTCAATCAGCCCTTCCGGCCATGTCATTGGTGGAGCCCTTCCCGTATCCTGATTGGTGGTGCGATGTTACCCTGCCCCGCCTCCCAGCAACAAGTGTCCCCACTCCGTGCCGCCTCTTCCAAGGGGCAGATAAACTCCTGCCCCATGTGTCTGTATGGCCCTGTCCGCCAGAGCTGCCAGGCACTAACCACAAAAGGGGAGTACTGAAGGGAGAACAGAAAAGGGCTCAAAACCATACTGCAACAACAGAAGTACATGCCAAACAATGTAAACCTTAACAGACCTTCTCCCCACCATACTTAATAACTCCTCCTCATTTGCAGGAGCCAATCACTACACCTTATTCATAACACTGGGGACAGCCCCAGCTTGGCATCTAAGGCCTTTTGCAGCACGTAGTGTTTATAGCAAACTTGGACCTACAGTCTGGGAATCTGCCCCAAATGTCTGTCGAATTATTTAATCCAGTCTTCATATGGACATGACATCTTGACTCCAATGTGCTGTGTCTTTCACAAAGCACAGAAACAATGGCACAGATTGCAGGTGTTCGAGGATGGCTGCTGGTGTGGGTCACCGCCAGTTCTCCAGAGATATGGCTGTACAAGGCTTCTTGACATTTGGTAGCTCAGTCTGATGTCCAGGAGTCCTGGGAAGAATCAGAAATCTCTCCAAATATGCCAGAGTCAAGTTCCTGTCAGGACAAGGAAAGGCCTGGTTTCAACTGGCTGCTCGTTCCAGCCAGGCAGTTTTCACTGGACCGAGGCCTGCCTGCTCTTGTCCACTGTGCAAACAGGGTGGGCTCTCTCCCGTTCCCACGGCTCAGGCAGGGAAGGGGCTCCCAGAACCCAGAGCTGAACTGCCAACGTGCCTGTGCCCACAGCTCTGGGCCAGGGGTCCAGCTCAGGCCAGCCTGGCTTCCAGCCCCAAGGAATTCCATTCTGGAAGCGAAAAGAGAAAAGCAGCTGAAGGCCTGCTCCAGCACAGACCCAGTAGGCCCATCAGCAGGAAGAACTGATCCTGCTGGGAAGAGACTGGCTGGGAGATGAAGGCACTGAGGGCTGCCCTGACGGGAGAGACTTGTGGGTGCCTGGTGGGTGAGAGGTGGACATGGCCCATCCACATGTGCCAGCACCCAGAACCCCCTGTGAGAAACGCTGCTTATTTTTTAAATTTTCAACGGTTTATTAAACCTTAACAAAACAAAGGAATGAACAAGGAAAAAAAAACAGTGCTGGGAGCATAGAATTACACTGTCATGTGTTGTACTGTGATTTGTAATAATGGTTTGCTCTTTCTCCCCTTGTTTCTGGAAAAGTGTTATGTCCCAAGTTTATCCCTGCTCCTCTTTACTCTCAATCCTTCTAGATCCTTCCGAGCCTCCTCCTCTGAGTCCTGTCTGTCACTTGATTGCTCCCCCTGGCTTCTAGAAAGCTCAGGGAAGGGCATCAAGTGATAGGACAGGAACAGAGGAAGTTCCTCCCTTGGTGTTCTCACTGGTTTCTCTGACAGTCCCTCTAAACCTAGTTCACTCCTACTGTGCTCCCTGTTGGATAATGGTTTGATGCCTCCTTCTGCACCTCCCGTTGGTAAGTGGCTGTCTCCCCTGTTTTACTGCTCAGCTGGAGCAGCTCCTCTGAGGCTCACAGCTCCATCTGGGACTGAATAAAGGTCTTGGACTTTTGCCCTTCAGCTGGGTTGGACTCCTTCCTTCACCGTCCTTGTAGGGCTCTCGTGTGACAAGGGGAAGGTCCCCTTAGCTGTCCCTCTGGTTCACAAGATCCGGAGGAACGTCCCCCGCGTGTCTGCAGTGTCAGGCTCGTCCAGGTGGACAGCGACATTGCTCTGTGAGGGACACCATGACAGTCACGTGCTCACCTACAAAATAGCTACTCTGCCTTTTGTACCTTTGGTATTGCATCAGTATGGGCATCAGCATGGGCATCAGCCTGGCAGAGGCACAGGGCCAAGCAGATCTCACCTTTGGAAAGCCAGACCTCAGCTTCAAGCCCTGGGAGGCATTTATTGAACTTAAGGTGAGACAGAGATCTCCTCCCAGCTGACTTTGCTGTCATGTTAATGAACCCAAGTTCTGCTCCCCTATTGGTTGTCAATGTTCCATAGTTGGTCATGTCTCTAGAGCCCTCTACCCCCAAGCCTATATACTGCCACTCCCCCCTCATTTCTGGTCTTTGGTGTTTCGTCCTTACAGTGTGCGGTTTCTGGGCACTGTGCCGATTTTATTTTCCTGTAAAAGTGAGTTTTCTTTTTCGGACACAACATCACACCCTCTCCTTCTTCTTCTTCAATGACACATTTGCTCTGAATATCAGGGAAACTAAAAGACATGCCACAGCCACTCTCACTGTGATGCATCAGGTAACCCTGGCCCCTCCCAAAATCTGCCAGTCAACTCTTCTTTGCCCTCCATTGGTGCAGACTGCTTTCTTGCAACTTGATTGGAGCTCAGGTGTTGTCATGCTGTGCCTCCTAGTAACAAGCCTTCCCTCCCAAATGCCTGATGCAAGGGGCACAGGTACATGCCCTCTCTCCACATGTCCCGACTACCAAGGCAGTGCCTTGGCAACCATAAGGGAGGTGGGAGTGGGGGGAAAGGGACTATGGGGAGAACAAAGGATGCCAAATCACAATAATATAGCTATACATCAGTAAAACTTCTCGTAACCTACACATTGTATGTTAATTGCCTTAATTGCAAGAGCCAAGCATCACATTACCCATCTCTAACACCCCTGTGTGCTGGGCCGATCCCCCAGCATGGGCAGCAGAGGAGGGGGGATTCTGCCCTCTGCCCTGCTCAGGTGAGAAGCCACCCACAGAGTTGCTCCCCACCGTGGGGTCCATCACAGGAAGCATCATTTTATTGCAGCAAGTCCAGAGGAGGCCACAGAGATGACTTAAGGAAAGGCTGAGAGAATTGGTATTGTTCAGACTGGAATATCGACGGCCTTGTGGTAACCTAATTGCAACCTGATTTTTATTTTTGCCTCCTTATAGGGGTTGTAGATGTGCTGGCAGCCCTGTCCCCAGGAAGGCTTCGGCTGGCAGGCAATCAGAGAAGACAAAGCCTCCACAATGGGGCTGTGAGCCGCTCCCGCAATGGTCGGTGGAGCAAATGCCCGGATGACCGCCAAAAATGCCTGTCAAATCGGGCTGTGGAGGAGCGTTAGCACATGGGAGCAGGTAGCTGAAATGAATAAAATGTAAGAAATTCCCATTTTTGACACAGTCTGTCATTTGTTAGGAAGGTTATGCTGTTTAAAATGTTATGCCAGTTGTACCCTGTCTGTTAAGAAAGTTATGCTGTTTGTACCAAAATTTGTTCCCTCAAAACCTTATTCCAAGTTGTACACGCCCTCTAAAACCCCAGGTTCCCTTCCCCTTCCGTCGGGCTAGGCTGTCGCCATTCCCGCCGGCTCCTCGAACTGCCGGCCCCGCCTAATAGGAAAATCCAAGGACTTCCATGGTGCTCCGCTCCAAGCGGAAGTGCAGTTGCTGGCAAAAGGACCTTGGTCCGTGCTTTCTTCAGATGGGAGATGCTGATAGTTGGTGTATCAACAGCAGAGTCTTCTTTATATGTTCACTGGATGTTATCCCAGCCAAACAGACAGTTTAACCATACTATATCACTACTACCACTATGCCTAATTTTCTTTACTAACAGCAGAAATAAAAACTTATATCCTTACCACAAAGTTATTAATCATATATCACACATCTTGCGAAAAGCCAACTTTATAATAGTAATTTATAACATGCTGTTTGGAAATCGCCTCGAGAGCTCGGGAGACGCGCCGTGGGTTTGGAGCACACACGCTCTGACAGACAGCTGGGGTTCTTGGGGTGCCGCTCTCCCTGTCTTCTGTTTTGTTCTCTGTCTCTCATTTTCTCTCTGCTCTTTCTTTGTCTCTCCCCCTTTAGTAAGAACACTCTTGTTTATCAATAAAACGCTTCTCATATATAATATTATTGCGTTTGCGCTTTATTTTTGTCTGAGAAATCACTGTCCTCACCACCCACTGTCTGGAGCCCCACACTTCAGTCTGTCACATGAAACTCTTGTCCTCATTGCTCTTCTCTGAACCATTTTTGTTCTAGTAATTCCAAACTCCGGGTTTGCGATTTTATGGTGTCATGTCAGCCATTACCTGGCCTTTCTATGAATATTGAATAGTCCTAATGTGGCTTCTAACTGTTCATTAGACTGGGTCACGATATTTTGCACACTGGGGATATCAGATACACGGTTCCACAGCTCCTGGAGGTTTCCCTGGAACTTTGCTGAAAACTGCTGAAATTGTTTTAAGGCTAACGAGCAAATGCTATCTGCTTTGGGGGGGTTTGACACTGATCATCCAGCAGCATAGCCGTCCTGAGATTGCTCCAGTAAACAACTTGAGGCAAATCCTCCGTTCAGCAGCTGGGTCCCGAAGAGTAAGTACCCTGATAGAGAGGGGCCTTCACCGAGAACACTGAGCTGCTGTGGTGACACTCAGCGGGACTGGACATCGCAGCCACGAGAGGGGGCTCGGGGAAGGCACAACGAAGCCAAAGCAAAGGTCTCATTGCAGACCCTCGGCGCTGCAGCAGCTCCGGCTGGAAGGGAGCAGCCGGGGGAAGTGTGCCGGAGGGAGCCCCGCAGGGTCCCCGCTCGCTCCCGGGGGACGCCCTGGCTCGGGGTTAACCAGGGGAAGCCAGACATTGAAATACTAAATATATGCAATCACGTGTGTTTGGCCACCGCTCTTTTCCCCAGGGACTCTTTAAATACATCTTTAAATGCCCAGAGAATCAAAAATTCTTGTAATATTTCTTTTCTAATGTCTGTAACCTTGCACAAATCCTGTATTAGTGTGGCAGAAGAGTTGCACAAAGTTCTGATAAACCTTCCTGTCTTCTGAGCTTTTCAAGGAGGATGAATTTGGTTTCGTGAAGGTTTCAGAAGTCCGTACTTTTTTTATGTTTCTTGTGGCAGCAGGGTTAGAGAGTTTCCACAGACCTACTGATTGCTTAGTTCTTGCTTGGAAATCTTCAGGTTCCGGCTTTTCCTTAAAAAAATCAGCTACTTGTCTGACTGGCAGCTGCTGGACCGAGCTGCTCTGAGAGCTCTGCGCCCTCTGTCCGTCCCGATGGCAGCGGGACATCTGTCCCGAGACTCCTGAGAAGGGAACGGAGCTGGGGATATGTCTGGAGCACCATGAGCGGCTGAGAGAGCTGGGGCAGCTCAGCCTGGAGAAAAGGAGGCTCGGGGAGAAAGCAGACAGCCCTGCACCTTCTGGCTCTGCACGACTCCCTGACAGGAGGGCGCAGCCTGGAGTGGTCGGGCTCTGCTCCCAGGGAACAAGGGACAGGACAGGAAACGGCATCAAGCTGTGCCCGGGAAAAGTTCCGGTTGGATATTAGTAAGATTTTTTTCCTGGAAAGGGCGGTCAGGCATTGGAAGGGGCTGGCCAGGGCAGTGGTGGAGTACCCATCCCTGAAAGCGCGACGTCCAAGGGACGACTGGACGTGGCACTCCGTGCTCTGGGCTGGGTGACCAGGTGGCGATCGGGCACACGTTGGACCCGATGATCCCGAAGGTCCTTTCCAGCCTCAGCGGTTCCGTGATTCTGTCACTCCGGGGAGGGCGGGACTGGGGGAAGCCGCAGCAATAGCGCCCTCGCGCGGGGGCCGCCGGGAGTTGTAGTCCCGGTCGCGCCCAGGTGCGGCGCCGCGCGGGGGCCGCCGGGAGCCGCGGCCGCCCCGGGGCAGGTGCGGCGCCGCCCCCGCCCGAACTACATGTCCCGGGGTGCCGCGGGGCGCGCGCGGCGCGGGCGCGGCGACGGCGGCGTGGGCGTAGCGAAGATGGCGGCGGGGGCGCTGCGCCCCGCTCCGGGCTGAGCGCGGCGCGGCCCCGCGCGGCCCTCAGAGCGGCGGCGGCGATGTCCGAGCCGGAGCACCTGGGCGGGAAGCGGGCCGAATCGGCGCGGCTGCGGCGGGCCGAGCAGCTGCGGCGCTGGAAGGGCTCCCTGACCGAGCAGGAGCCGGTGGCGGCGGGGGGCGGCCGCGGCCGGCATCGCGGCGCGGGGGGGTCCCGGGTCCGCTTCGAGGAGGGCGCCGTGTTCCTGGCCGCCTGCTCCAGCGGCGACACCGAGGAGGTGAAGAGGCTGCTGGGCCGCGGCGCCCGCATCAACACCACCAATGTGGACGGGCTGACAGCCCTGCACCAGGTACCGGGGCCGGGGGGCGGCCTGGCTTTGTGTAACCCCGGGCAGCGCCGGGCCGGCGGGCACAGCGCGACCTGCAGCCTCGGCCGAGGGTGTTGGTAAACAGAGACTCGGTACGCTTTGATCGGGGCCCCGTCCACTGCGTTCAGCCTGTGTCAGGGCACAGACCGAGGTGGTTCCAGTCGGGCAGTGGGGGATGTACCAACTTTTTACAGGGTTATTAAGTAAGTTAATTTGCAGAATAAAGCCGGGTCTGGCAGGGCTGCACGCCTGACCAGGCGGCCAGTTTATTATTTTTTTTTTAACTTAAGGTATGATTGGGGTCTCCTGAAGTGCTGGCAAATTTTTCTGGGAGGACTGCGAATTTTGCAAGGTCAGGAGTGTCTGGCCAGTTCTTGTGTTGTGTGTTATCGAAGTTGCCTTGAAACTCCCCTGACTGCTCCTTGGCAGAGAGCGCAGAGTGGCCGCATGGCCAATTAGCAACGTAGATTCTATTAATACTCATCCAAATGTGAAGATGGTACAAAGTGGTCGCAGGAATTGGCTGCAGAGCGGTAAAGCTTTGACTGTCAAGAAACATGTACTGTGTTTCACTCGTAGCTTTTGCTGCTCTGGTATAGATGAGCAAGAATGCAAGGCAACATGCAAAACTGTCTTATAGAATATTGGGAACCTGTTGCTGTCCAAGACTGATTGAGAATTTAGCAGAGCGTAAGAAATCAGTGTCTCAGATTGGTGTATCTGGTCAGTGAAATGAATCTGGTTTGGATCCAGGCCAGCTTTGGGAAAAAAATTTTCTTAGCTCAAGATAGTGTAGATTAAGCATGTAGTGTAGTAACAGGAGTGGGGAGAAAAAAGTACAGTTTGGAAATAATATCTGGAACTAATGTGTTTGTAAAGAATAATGTGTTAACAGCACAAATAGCAGGATAGTTCTTGAGTTAGTCAGGGTTTCTTCTTTGCTGGGCTGATGTTGCTGAAGCATTTGGGACGTGTACAAGGTGGTTCAGGAGCTTGCTGGCTCCCTGCTGTCAGGGAACAAGGGGCAGGGAGATCCATTCATTGTGGTTTGGACTTCCAGAAATAAATTGTGAAGCGAAGAGCATGCAAGCTTACAGACTGTCAGTTTGAATAAGACTTCAGCTGGCAAAGCAGTGACCTTTGTAGTGACTGGGCCTTTTCCTTGGTTATTTGTGCAGTTTGGTGTAGCAAAAGCAAATAAATTGCCCTGCATTAATAATCTCCAGTACAGTACGTATACATTTATTATCAAATAAGTAGTCTTATAGACATTAGTAAGAACCAACTACTTACTGAAAAGTTGGTTAGTCAAAGCATTTTGATAGCTGGAAAGGCTGAATTTAAGGTGGATACATGATAGAGTCGGGATGACTTCATGAGGAGTTTCCAGCCAGGATCGACTGTGATCCCTTCAGAAGGGCCTGGGTCTCTTGCTGCTGTGGGTAATGTGAAGTGTCTGGTCTCTGATGGCAGGCAGTGAGCTCAGCAAGGTCACACTCCTGGAGACCGTGGCAAGCCATGTATTGACAGGCAGGCTGCAAATTGAATTCTGTATACGTAAAGGATACAGAATTGTATCATATATGCCTTAGGAGCACAGTATCGGGTGACACTGACTAGTAACACCTAGGGCTTGATACTTGGAAGACTTGGATGAGTGAGCAATGGAGCAGATGCTGGCAGTACCAGCCAGCTGCTTATGTGAAGTGTTTCTTCACAAACTTGACAGAAGGGGAGGGTAACCATACTGTGATTGGAATAAAAACTTTGTTCCAATGTCCCATGGATGTAATAACAGTTTTGGTGAAAAGTGACAAGATGTTCCTGAACACCCAAATGGAGCAAATGCTGTTTTGTTAAAGGTTTTGCTGTGCATGTGTATCCTGAGTTTGTAAATCTCTATCAGATGAAAATGGTTATTAGCATGGTCGAGGAGGTAGTTAAGAGTTCCTTTCTCTGAACCTGTCCAAAATAGATTTGTTTTTGTGTTGCTTGGAGAATAATGCTGCCTATGGTAAAGCATCAGCTGAGGCCAGGTGGGGATCCCCAGATCTCCAGAGCACTGGTTGTCAACTGGAATGATGTAATACATGTGAAGATATTTGAATAACTTCTCTTAGTATTGGAAACACAATGTTACATTACAGGGCAGATGGTAGTGACAGTGTGCTCTTGTTTAATACCTGTGCAACCAAATGGCCACTCACTGAGGAATGAAATCCTTACACATTAAAAAGAGCTGGCTTTGTTGACAGAAACCTCAGGTGAAATAGGGGTGGCTTTTTTTGTTAAAGAATTTATTTAATATATGAGACTTGCTCTGGATGAGCAATCAGGTCTTTTTAGGTAATGGAAGGGTTAACCAAGTCAATTGACTTAATTTGTCACAGTAGGCAGCTGCTCCCACAAAACCTAAGACCAATCTTACAAATTGGGTTAGTTTGTTTGAAGCGGAGACTGGCCCCAAATATTGTGTGTGTATGTTCACAAAGGTAAAATCACACTTGTTCTGGTACCTGGGCCACTCTGGCGAAGAGCCATTGTGTACTTGCTGTGTGAGAAGCTGGCTTGGCTATTTATAACCACAAAACTGTATTTTGAAAATGACCTTTTCAATTACAAGTGATGTTTCTGAGCCTCCAGCCTGTGTCACTGCCCTTTTTGGAGGCATCAGGTGCTGTACAGACCTGCACCACAGCCCATGTCTGGAACCTGTAGGGTGGCTTCAGCTGTATGTTCTCTGCCTCAGTGCCTGTAGGATGTTGCTGGATCAACATCAGTCCCATATTTTCAATGATTAACTTATGTTATATTCACTGAATTACTTCTGACAATGGTTTTGTGTCTAATGCAGAATGGAAGGGGAGATACTAGTTAAATCTGAGTGAACATTTAGAAATCATCAAGAGAACTGCTACCAGTTGGTGAAATGAACTACTGGTGGTAGTTGAACTTCTCTAATGTTACGGGTGGTGGGAAATGGGTACGAACTGCTCCTCTGTCTCCTGTGTGACAGATAAAACCAAAGAGTAAACTTGTATGAAAATTGAGTCTTAAGGGAAAAACATTCTGCTGCTTCTAGTTGAGAAAGCATCTGCCAGTGTAATAATAGCAGTGCTTGTTTATCTTCAAGGACTCATTCACAAAGGATGACAGACAGTGAAGATTGTTTATCCTCTGTCTGTCCTTTGATGATTTACTCTTTATTTCCCTTTGGCCTATTTCAAGGAGAAGTGAGTTGCTCATGAAATAACTCCTGTGTCATTTACAGTACTCTGCAGTACCTTGGTAGCGGCTGTTGACTTTGTTTTCGGGTGCTGGGTGCCTGTGCTAATTCAAGAACTGCTTCCTGAATAGTCAGGTGCTTTGTGCAGTGACTCTGGGTTAGGTGGAGGCTGTTTGTTTTTCTCAGTATGTTATTCCTCTTTCTGAGCCTGTAAAACTGCAGGCATGTCTGGGTGCTCCTCAGAGCTTTATAAGGTAGCATCTGTGTCAAAAGGTTTGGGCAATTTTCAGTAGCTGCTCAGCAAGTTTGCCATTTTCTTATACAGGTTGTGTGCAGCTGTTAGAAAGCAGGAAGCAGCAGAATTTTTGGACAGTCCAGAAACCAGGCAGAGGTAATAGGGAGCACTCTGCCCCATTACGGCAGTCTAGAGACTCTTGGAAGAGGCACTGATGTGCTAATACTGGAACAAAATCTAGAGACTGATGGGAAGGAGGAAAGGATTCCCCCACCACTTCCACGTTCAGCAGTAAACCAAGTCCTTAGGTGCCACAACTATACACTTTCTGAACTCTTTCAGGGGTGGTGACTCCACCATGTCACTGGGTGACCTGTGCCGGGGCCTGACCACCCTTTTGGCAAGAAATTTTCTGTAAAGTTTCCATAAAAAGAATTTTTCCATATTCAACCTAAACCTCTTCTGGCACAGCCTGAGGCCTTTCTCTGTCACCCTGTCCCTGTTCCCTGGCAGCAGAGCCTGACTGCCCCCAGCTGCCCCCTCCTCAGGGAGTTGTGGCCAGCCAGAAGGTCCCTCCTGAACCTCCTTTGCTCCAGGCTGAGCCCCACCCCCTAACTCCCTCAGCTGCTCCTGGTGTTCCAGAACCTTTCCCCAGTTCCATTCCCTTCTCAGGACACAAAATTTCTTAATCACCAAAAGGTAATGGCCGGTCTGTGCCCTGAAAGGTGAGGAGATAACACAACTTACAGTGGCATGACAACTCTGGAATGAATGTTCAGGTGGTTCATCTTTGGGGCATCACAGCTGTGGTTTAAGGTAGTTCAGTTTCTGATCTCTAAGTTGTTGATGATAGCGTCATAAATCAGGCTGCATTTTTTAAGATTGAGTGGCTGCATTGCCTAAAAATACATTCATTCCTGGAATAGAAAGTTATCTAGGGAGAGTCATACCTTTCCTACCACGATGTGCAGAGTTTCTTCATGAAGGTGTTCTTCTGCCAGGAAGCTTCTTGTGCCATATGTAACACTGTTCATCAAAGTGAAATGTAGCACTGTCGAAAATAGGGTTTGTCACTAAGTGTAATGGGGTTTTTGGGTTTCAGTTATAAGTGGGAATTCCGTAGCATGTGCCATCCCACAGGGCTCTGAATAAAGTGAGAGAGCTTGGAAGATGCCTACAATGCACCAGGAATTTATGAGACAAAATAGTTAAAATCTGAAGTGCTGTTTTATCTACCTCATCCTTTTATTCTCTTCCTTTTGGCTTACTCATTCCCTGTTTTGCCTTGATATTTTCATCAAGGCTTCAATTGTCTTTCCCTTGCATCTCTATTTCCAAGCAATCTCCTGAGTGGGCAGAATTAACTGTAGACTACACAAACTAACCTTGAACTGCAATTAGAGACTGGGAGAGCTGCTACTGCTTGCAGCAGGGCAGGAAACCTTCCTCTGGTTTGGCTTGGGGCACTTTGAACTGGTTGGTTTGGCTGGTGAAAACTGAAGACAGCCACATCATTTACTCAATACTGGGTGCCTGGAAGGAAACTCTGCATTTTAGTAAGTAGATGGGTATTTGGGAGGGGAAATGTGCACCTTCATTGCTTCCTTCCTCAGCCTTTGTTTATCCTACCCGGTGATTCCATGTGTCAGGCTCTGCTGCTCCCCAGAAATACTGAGCCAGGGAGCTGGCGGGGTTTTCAGCAACTATTTCCTTCATGGTAGCAGCTGGAAGTGCTGTCGCTGGTCCATTATGCTGCCCGTGGAAAGGTTCTCATCTCCACTAGAGCTGCTGGGCAGTCTGGAATTCTGGCCGCACGTGGAAAGCTCATTTGGAAAGCAAAAGTTTTTTAGGGAAAGCTTCTTGTGCCTAATGTATGCTGAAAGATTTCTGACTTGTGCAGATGAAATTCTTGAGCCTGCATCAGAGGTGGAGACCAGTTTTCCGTGCTGCATTCTTGCCTGAATCAACATAGTTTGATAAGATTGAAAGCCAGCTCAGCAAAAATGCAGGAATGAACAATGGATGCAGTGCCTGGACAGTCCCTGCTCCAGCAGCACAGGGTCCTGCAGCTCCTGCTGGCATGGCTGGAAACCATATTTGTGCTCAAGCATTTAGTACATTTATTTGTAGAACTCTAAGCTGTAACCCAGATGAAACTCTCATCATCCTGGCATTATTTTTTGCAATTTATAATGCCTTTTGGTTATTTTAATGAGGAGTGTTGGGGCTGGGATCTGTTTCTATCTCAAACCGTTTTAGAAATTTAGAATTCAGAGTAGGTATTGTGGGGCTTGTGAGATGTCACAAGTGCTGTGTTTTGTAATATACTGAGATAATAACTGACTAATATTAAAATAGGACTTCTGAGTTGGTTTGCTGGCTCCCAGTTGAGGATTATTATATGCCATCAGTCAAAAAGGCTTGTCAGACTGTGTATATTAGAGCAATCTGTTTTAAGAAGGTTGTGAGAGGGGAATATTACATAAGTGGTTGTATAAATGGGTATCTTATTCTTTCTAACTTTTGAATACAAATGAGGGCAGGTGGAGCATTAAATATTCTGAAACATCGTTTTAAAATAAATTGTGTTTGTGCAGAGGGCTGGAGTAAAAAAATGAAAGAGAAACCCAGAGCCTTTCAGGGAAATGGCAGCCTGCTATGCCGTGACAGGATCCCCAGCTGAGTGAATTGTTTGACCTAGTGGTGATGGTATGGCCCCAGCACGGTGAGGGTGCCCAGTATAAATCCTGGGGTCTGACTCTGCAGTTTATTTTGAGCTGTCCTTGTAAAGGGAGGTGCCACAGCTGTCCCTGCAATCTCCTTTCTTGGGTTGCAGCAAACTGATCTGCACTGGGAGGAAAGGTGCAACTTGCTGGAGGAGCTGGGCTATGGGCCTTAGCAGGAAAACTTCACTTGCTAGAAGTTTTGAGACTAGGTTGGATTGGGCTTTGAGCAGCCTGGTCTAGTGGAAGGTGTTCCAGCCCACGGCAGGGTGTTCAATGAAAGGAATTTAAAGGTCCCTTCCAAGCCGAACCAGTTTGTGATTCTCTGAATGAGTGATTTGGTGGGGATTTAGGTGCCTATTTTCATGAGGCTCATTTCAGCATAAATGGACTTAAGAACAAGCTCATGGTGAGTATAGTCTATCCAGGCCAGTGTAGAGGTGTTTCAAGCTGCCATGAACATGAAATGGAAGCTGTGGGACCCAGAGTGTGGCTGTGAGGTGAAGCTCCAACCTGCACAGCATCAGGGAGCCACATTTTATTTCCTCCCTATACTCTTGAGATGTCCCACCTCTTACTGTGGTGAAACATGACCTTTCTTAAATACTTAATTCTTAAAATTTTTTTCAGAGGAAATTTGCTTTTCTGCATTTCCAGACTAATGAGCACAATACCTCACATTGCTAACAGCCAGATCCCGGAGTCAGGCTTCTCTTTTCGCATCAAGCTGTTGACAATCAAGGACATCAAAATTCCTGATTTAGACACCTACGTAATTTCTTGTGTCAGTTTTCAGTCATAATAATTATAATGTGCAGTGCCTAGAAGTGATCAGTATTTTAGAAAATACTTCCATGTGTTCTCTTGTTAAATGTTTTTCTGTTAAATTTTGGAAAAATCTGTCTCCTTCTGGCTTTAAACTCCAGGCTTAAATATAGGCTTTGCTGATCTGAAAACAACCAAAATAACTGAAAATTCACTCTTGAAGAGTAAATGGTGTGATTTATTTTTTCTTTAATGCTGAGTTGTTTGGGATTTTTGTAACTTGTGTCCTGTGGCAGCACAAAATAGAAGACTCTTAACTTCTAGGAGTCTCAGTGGAAATGTTTTTATAAAACAATAAGCTGACCTTGCAGAGAGACACAAGCAGCTTCAGCGTTGCTTTTCCTGCATTCAGCCTTGTTCATATATCTTTGTGAGATGTACAGAATGCAGAGTGACCACCTGCCATTAGCTTTTTATGCGTCACTGCCTTTTCAGGGTAAAACTAAACCTGGCCCCTGTCCAATCCCCTGAGCCAGAGCATTGATTTGCCACACTGATTGCTCACCATCCATTTCTGGAATCTCTCTGAAGCCACCTCCTATTTATAATTTGTGATTCCCTGCTGTATCAGTTAATGTGATTTCGTATCAAAGCCTGATTTTTTTTTTTATATCTGAAATAGTGTGATAGCAGCAGGTCCTAGTACAGGCTTGTCTAAACTGGCTCTGTGAGGGGATTCTAGCAGTGGTTTAGGGAAGTGAGGTGACTGTGTGTGGGCTCTGCCCAAATCTAGCTTATGTCTGTTTAGTTTGGACCTGTAAATAGACTAGCATCACCCAGAGGAGTGTAAACCAGCATGAAGCTGATAGGGCGCACACAGGGAGCTGCTCCCGGTTCACCGCATGGGCTTTGTGCTCGAGTTGAAACATCCAGGAGTGCTGCTGGTTTCATTCTGAAGTCAAAGTATGAGCTATCTTCATCTTCCAGGATTAAAATTCACATGGATTGTCAGCCTTACCCAAACCCACTATTAATTATGAATTACCTTGAGTGACAATTACAAAAAGCGGGAACTTTATAAAAAAAGCAGCTTTTTACACAGACAGATAGCAACAGGGCAAGGGGGAAGAGTTTTAAGCTAAAAGTGAAGAGGTTTAGATTGGATAGGGGAACAAGTTCTTCCCTGTGAGAGTGGAGATGCCCTGGCACAGGTTGCCCAGAGAAACTGTGGCCACCCCACTTCTGGAAGTGTCTATGGCCAGACTGAACAGATCTTGGAGCAACCTGGGCTAGTGGAAGGTGTCCCTGCCCATGGCAGGGAACACAACTGGACGAGCTTTAAGTTCGATTCAAACCCAAACCAGCCTGGGATTCTGTGATCTCTGACCATTTGATACTTTATGTGAGACATGTAAATAGGGATTTTCCCTTTAGAAGATTGGTGGGACTGGGGAGCTCTGACCCAGCTGGCTGTGAGTCCTGTGCCTTGCTTTAATTGTTCTGGTATACCCAAATATATATGTGTATGAATAAGTCTATATTTATATCATTGCTCTGAGTTACAGCATTAGCAGAAGCCCTGCCTGTGCCAACAGAAGTAATCAGAATATTTATCTTAAATACTGTTGTGGTACTGAAGGATGGAATGTTTATCTAACAAGCCATTTTTTTGACCCCATTTGCTCTGTGGTTTCTGAAAGTGAGATGACATACTCAGCATAGACAGCTATGGTGTTTTCGTGGATAGCAACTAAATCTGAGCAACTGGTTGCATTAGCAGAACCAGCACATGTGCAGGAAGAGGTGCATGTCCTGAGCCTGGGTAGGAGTCTGACTGCACCTGTGACACACTTCACACTCGCCAACTGTCTGATCTAAATTTTTTTCCAAGTGTTGTGAACATGCCAGTAGTCGTTTCTGCACTAGTGAACTCTAGGCCCTACTTGGGCATTTTAATGAATATCACAAGTGAAGTTGGTATGACTGACATGTAGTAATGTAATCATTGGTGTTAGCAAAAAAATTTCCACTGCCCAAGATGCTTTCAAAGCAACTTGATGGCAGTGAAATGCTACATTCTAGCCTGTTACCAGCTCATCTTCAATTTTTGTGCGGGATGTGGGTTTTGGGAGTCTGCAGCAAATATTTCAGGCAGAATTATGAATTCTGGGCTTAAATAGTTCTCTAGAACAGAGGTAGAAAGAGCTGCTGACTTGCTTCCAAAGGAAACTGTCTGGGTTAAACCTTCAAAGCTGGTTCCATCACTTGATGCTAGCTTTTAGTTCTTCCCTGGCTTCATGCTCCTTCCCTGTGTTCTCAGGAAGCCGACTGATGTGCTCCATGCTTCAGCCAGCTCAGCTTTAGTGTGGGCTGATGTTCTCATCATACCCTTTTAGGGGAATCTGTGTACCCTGCAAGGCTTTGAAAGGTAGAAGTTGTGTTCAAAGGGACTGTTTCAAAGGCTTTTGAAAGTCGCTGTTGAGTTGCAGAGTCTCTTCCAGACAGTTGTATGGATGGTCCATAGAAGCAGTTTATTGTAGCTGCCTGGCCTCTGTTTTCCTTACTCTTCTTGAGAGTTTGGCTGGTAGTTTCCTGCAGAGCTGCTTTACAGCCAGCTTGTCCTTATCTGTGCTGGTGCAAGGGCTTATTCTGTTGTGGGGCAGGACACTGTGTGCCTCTGTTATCCTTTATAAACATCAGTGGAGTCTGTCCAGTCTGTGCAGATCCCTCTGAGAAGGATCTCCTGCCCCAGCCGTGCCAGCAGTTTGCTATCTGCAGACTTGGTGAGAGTGCTCTCTATCATATAATTTGTGTTAATAGAGTTTGTTAATGAAGACATGGATTTGTATTGACTCCATGTCAGCCCTGAGGAATGCTGCTGGTAATCAGCTGCTAGCTCAACTTTCTGCATCTGATCACTTTTTGAGCCTGATATTCTCACCAGCATCAGTCATCTGCTTTTGCAGTCCAGCTCCTGTCCATTGAAAACTCTCGCAGAGACAATGTCAAAGGTGTACCACACTTTCTCTCCTGTCTTCCACAGACAGCTTGGAGGGCAATCCAGTTAGGCAAGATTTGCCGCTGGTAAATCCACTCTGGCTGTTCCATCTCCTACTGGAAATGATTGTCAGGAGGATTTACTACACAGCCTTTGCAGGGTCTACGGTGAAGCTGAGAGGTCTGATGTTGCCAGGATCCTTCTAATGCGGTAGGGTGGTGTTTGTGTGTCATCAGGCCTCCCTTTGTCACCATGACCTTTGAAAGTTGACAGTGATTTGCAGTGACATCAGCTAGCTCCCTCTTAAGCCATATCTGCATCCCACCTGGTCTCAAAAGTGGTCCATGGTCGTTCCTTCCCCTTCATTCCCTGGGTCAAGGCTCTGATGCTGCACAGTGGAGCTAACCGGACAGGTCTGTGCTTCCTGGGACCTGCACTTAGTCTGTTCCCTCAAGCACATGTCTTGTTGGACCAGGACTGTCATCTGGAGTGCTGCTGGAGTTGTGGGCCTGCAGGAAGCTTCAGCCATGCTTGCCTCTGACTCTTTGCAGTGACTGTCAGTCATTCCTAGAGTCACAGAACTATGGAATGGTTTGGGTTGGACAGGTCCTTAAAGATCATCTTGTTCCAGCCATGGCAGGGACATTTTCAACTTAACCAGGTTGTTTGAAGCCCTGTCCAGTCTGGCCTTGGACACCTCCAGGGTTGGGATACTCCTGTGAACACAAACTAACCATTGGTAGGATATTTTCCTGATTTCCTTACCCCCCTGATTTTCTGCTCTACCAGCCCTCCCCCGCCCCCAAAAAAACCTAAGTTTCATGGGGAAGTCCATACTGGGAGGGAGATAGATGATCTTTCCACTTGTGTCGTAGTTCTTCAGCATTCAGCCTTGCAGGAGCACAGCCAGTGAGCAGTTGCTGTTGTGTCATACCTGTGGTGCCTTCCCTACTTTTTGGTGCAAACTTGCGCAGCGACCTCACCGTCAATTCCAAATGGCTTGTCTGTCAGCAGCAGTTCAGTTCCAAGGTGTGTTGTGACCTTTTTTCTTCAGGAGCAGACACACAGTCAGACATGACCAGGTCATGTCTCCCAAGACAGGTGATGACTGTGGATTTCTGCTTTGTACTACCACTTTGGTAAATGTTTCTTCCCCATCCTGCAGCACAGACATCAGTGGCTGCAAAGGTTGGATGTATTCTCTTACTGAACTTGGCTATCTTAATTTTATTAATGGGCTTAGCAATTCCTTCCAGTTGCTGAGGAATGCTTCTTGCTGCTACAGTATGCTGACACTGTAGAAAATACTGTAAAGCTGAATAGATATTTTTTGGCTTTTGGGTCCTTTCTACTTTCAGTGCAGCTACCAATTTAATCACTGCTGCACTTCAGATGTTAACTGTTGCTCAGTACTATATGAATATGGGAAGGAGGTGCACCAGGTAGGGGCTGGACCCTGGGGAGCACGTCTCCGGGTGATGGCTGCTCATGACTGAGCAGCCATAGGTCAGCAGGCTCAGCTTGGTCCTTGCAAAAAGAATGTCTTAGTCCCACTTGCTTAATGTCAGCACTCCGTGGGCTTGTCACAAGTCAGTCCCATGTGCCCAGCTGACGCATGTGCTACCCTGGGGAGCTGGGTTTGAGTAGCTTTGAGTGCCAAAGCTTGGTGCAGGCAAAGCCCTGTTCTTGCCAGCAGGTGAGGAAACACGGCTGGTAGGTAGGAGTCAGTGACTCCTGTGGTTCAGAGACCATGCACCCAGGGCAGTGTGGGGAGTACAGGGCTTGACAGCTGCAGTCCCTCTCTTGGACCAAACAGAACAGCCTCTGGCTGGGAGGGTTAGGAATCAGTGAGGGTAACAGCCCTGTTTGACAGCTTGTGTCTCTATGTTCCTTTGGATGGTCCTGGGTAGGACTGTTTGTTTGCTATTCCTGGACAGTTCTACCATTGTTGGAACCCTGGAGGGTGAAAATTTCAGGCTTTTTGAGCTGAAGGGTGCTGACCCTCCGGCAAGCACCACATTTGACTTGAGACCTCAGGACAGGCTCCCAAGATTGAGTGACGGAATGGGGGCTGTGAGTGTGTAGTTTGAATAGTGTTGTGTGATCTCACAAGATGTAAAACTTAGATTTAAGATTTTAGTGTGTAGTAATACATGGGAGACAAGATGGAGGGCTTTGGGCGTTGCCTGAGTCCTTCTTCACCTTCTTCTTCCGTCTTCTTCATGGATTCAGGTGGTTTTCTGTAATTGGGTGACAAAGTCCACATTGCGGGCCTTGGGTGGTCATTATTGGGTCAGAAACATAAATAATATAGATGTCACCTTGGTATTGAGTACTTATCGTTTGAATCACCTTGGAAAGAGTTAGAACTCGTCATTTTGCCTCGTTTTCCTAGTATGGTACGTGAGTCTGTGCATAGATAAGACGTAATAAACAACCAAGTCCAAACTCGATTCTACTTTTCCTGTTATTATTCATCCTGACCTTGGCAAAGAGGAACAGAAACCTTAAAACCCTCACACACCGTGTGTTGGCTGCTCTCCATCCCCAGGGCATCCCCAGATGCTGCTCCAGGGCTGCCCAGATGCTTTTTAGACCAAAGTGCTGCTCTGAGGGTTCAAACTGTCCTGGAGCTGTTGTGTTTGTTGGCCAGGCCCGATGTCACTTGCCTACCAAATGTTATTTGTTTCCCAGACCCTCTGTCACTTAATCTAATTAATTCAGTGGAAAGCTATAAGGCAGTGGAGTCCCCACCAGATCCTCAGGGATCCACTTTTTACCCAGGTGTCCAGGAGACCAAGAAGGCCAGTGGTGTCCTGGAGTGCCTTGGGAAGAGCATTCCCAGCAGGTCAGGGTGGCATCCTGCCCCTCTGGCCAGCCCTGGTGAACCACACCAGGAGTGCTGTGTCCAAGTCTGGACTCCTCAGGACAGGGGGGACCTGGAGCTTCTGGAGTGGGGCCTGCTCAGGCTGCAGAGATGAGGAAGGCCTGGAGCTGTTCTCCTTGCCAAGGAAAGGCTGAGGGTACTGGGGCTGTTCAGCCTTGAGAGGAGATAACTGAGATGGGATCTCATTCCTTTCTGTGTCTCCAGGGAGGGCTCCAAGCAGGGCCCAGGCTCTGCTGCCCAGGACCCAGCAGTGGCAGAAGAGGAATGGGGAGGAGCTGATGCCCAGAAAGTTCCACCTGGACATGAGGCAGAACTTCTTCCCTGGGCTGTGAGCAAGTGCTGAACAGGCTGCCCAGAGAGGATGTGGAGTCCCCCTCACTGGGGATATCTGAGACCCATGTAGACATAATCCTGGGCCATGTGCTCTAGGATGACTCTGCCTGAGCAGGGACCAGATGACCACTGGGGTCCCATCCAGTCTGACCCATCCTGTGATTCTGTGATCCCCAGTTACAATCTGAGCTGCACCCAAGATACTGCTGTAGACAGAGGTACTCAGGTATTGGTGTGTCAGCTCTCTGTGCAAGAGCTCCAGCCATGAACCTTCCAAATTTCAGGTTAGGTCACCGACTCTCCTGGTTGTACCTTTTCCCTATTCCCATACACGTGGATGTGGAAGGTGGGGTGTACAGGGAGAGGTGGGTGCATGAGTATGAGCATATTTGCTGCAGACAAATACTACTTCTTCAAACATCTATGTACTGGATCTATAAAACAGGACTTCCAATGAAGGAAATTAAAAAGTGATGATCTAGTGGAATTTAAATCCTAATTCTTTCAAAATGGGAAGAATAACATATTGTTCCTTGTGACATATCATCTTTTATATCTAGTGCATTCTCTTCTCTGTCATAAATCACTATGATAGGTGCATGCTCGATTCAGGGAGCACACAGTGTCCATTTTGGGGGGGTTGTTTTGGAGTGTATTGGGAGAATGAGTCTTGGATACTGCTCAACAAAATAGTTTCAAATGACAGATCTGTCCCACTTTTGGCATTGTGTGCTGAATAGTTTTGTGGTGTTTTTAAGTGATACCAGGACTGTGTGCTGTCAGTCTTTCCTGTACAAAGATCTCATAAGATAAAAAATTAAAATTCTGCTTTCTGAGCTTTCCCAAGCTGTAGTATTGATGGAAGAGGTTCCAGAACTGCTCAGACAAAAGAAAAGTGTCAAGTCTTCAGCATCAGTTGGAACCGGCACATGAAGTCACTGAGCTGTTATCCATTGTGTGTAAAGTATCACTTAAAGCAGCTACCAGGGGATGTCAGCAGGAAGTGATGTTTTCCAAAAGGGACTCAAAGAGGAACCTGGAAAGTGGTTATTAACCCGAAGCAGCAGCAAGCATGTGGAGAGGAGAAATCTGGTGGAGATGGTACATTTGGATTTCCATAACACTTTTGAAAACATCTCTCTATGGAAGCTGTAAGAAACAAAGCTGTTGTGAAAGAAAGAGATCTTATTAATTACTGTCTGAAAGAGAGAAAACAAAGGCTGGCAATAAAGGGTCACTTTGCAGGAGGAGGGAGAGTTATCCTGTGCCTCTCCTCCCGAATCTGTGCTGCTCTGCACACCTTTATGTGAGACAGGAAAGGGAATATAGAGTGAGGTCACAGTTTGCAAAGGTTCCTGCACAGTCAAGATAGTGAAGTGTGAGCTGGCCCTGAAAGGTGTCAATATTAGCCAATTTGCTGATAAAATGGCTGGGAAAATTTGGTCTGTAAATGGGGGGTAATGTTTATGG
Source organism: Sylvia atricapilla (assembly GCF_009819655.1). NCBI lineage: Eukaryota > Metazoa > Chordata > Aves > Passeriformes > Sylviidae > Sylvia > Sylvia atricapilla. The sequence goes on along the minus strand of NC_089164.1, from coordinate 5,956,402 downwards.
GAAAACAGTGGCTTCTAATCCAGCTGTCACAGGCTGGAAAAGCTTGTATTGTGCCCGTGTGTAGATTAGTATGTGCAGTTCTCTTTCTGCCATCTCAGAAAAAAAATATATATATATATATATAATTAAGAGAAGCAGATAGGAAATAACAGCAAGGGGATGAAAGTCATGGATTGGTTTCTATACCAGGAAAGAGCAAGGCTTCTACGATTCCTTCTGACCGAGAGAATGCCAGAAGCACAGATATGATAAAGGTTACTAAATTATATGTAAAATGGCATTAGGGATGTTTGGTTTTTTTGTACAGGGAAGAATTTAAGGGCATCAGAGTTTTAAAGCAAATATGTTTTCTCATCCAGTGTAAAATTCAGCTGTGAAACTAATTGCTTCAGGACACAGCTCATGCCAAAAGCTTCAGTGTGATCAGAATCTGCGTGGTGGGTAAAGTTCTAACTGTGTAAGTTAAGCTCTGGATTGCCAAGCTCTAGGATGGGTGAAAAATAAAAAGAGCCATTAGAAAAACATTATTTATTGCAGGTAAGAGTCAAGAAGAGAAAATAAGATGGGGAAAACTAGTAAGGTCAAAAACCTTCTCAAATGTTAAAGTTTTGAAATTAAAGTCTGATGCTTTTTAGAGGGCTCATAATACTGTCCTGCAGAAATGGTAGCAATTCTGATTTGTGCTTAGTGGGCAATTTTATTGAATTTTTGGGTAATTTTGCTGCAGTGGCATGAAGATACATATTTCATAGTGTCCTCTAAGCTATAAAGAATATGTATATGTGTGAGATATCATCTCACTAATCCAGGAGGTTTTGAGCATTTTTCTCTTCCTGGCTCCTAGTAGCCTGGACTGATACATCTGACTGAACACACTGTCCAGGTATTCCTGCAAGGGATGGATTTCTTCTTCATCTGTGCTGGCTTTTCTTTTCATTCTTGGGTGATTGACAAACAGAATTTGACCTTCACAGTCCTAAATAGTTTGTCTTTTAAATGAATATCACTTGAGTCATTCTGAGCAAGCATTCCCTCGTGCTGAAAAAGGTAAGTGGTAGATGTGTCTGTCTCTCGATGAGAGACTTCAGGGCTGTGTCAGCCTGTACAGCAGCAGAGCCAGGGTTTGAACTTCAGAGCATATTGCAAGAGTTATTTTTGTTCCCTTGTATTAATAGCTGTTATAGAAGGAGCTCCACACTTATGGCCAAATCCTGTCTTACAGTTACTCCGAGTATTGGCTTGTCTGCAGTCTAAAACTCAGTCCTCAGAATTCTTTTCCATTGAGTTTAGGTGCTGTTAATCTGTAAGAAAATTGTTCAAGGTTGCAGAAAGTGAACAAGAAACAAAGCATTGATTGTAGCCCTTGGGAGGGGATCATGTGCTGACAGCACACCCAGCTTCCTGCAAATTGTGCTTGGGATTTCAATTCAAGCCCTGGCCTAAACAAGAACTGCTGCATCTTTTAAATTACTGTGTTGTGGTGATGAAACAAGCCTTCAGAGTCCTGGAGATTTGGTGATACTTATTGTTGACAAAGCTACTAGCTCTTGTCAGCCAGACCACAGCACTGAGTGCCTTGTCCAGTTGGGTCTCAAACACTTCTAGAGATGGGGACTCCACCGCCTCCCTGGACAGCCCCTTCCAATGCCTGACCACACTTTCTGTGGAGAAATTCTTCCTGATGTCCAGCCTGAACCTCCCCTGGTACGTCTTGAGGCTGTTTCCTCTTGTCCTGTCCCTTGTTGCCTGGGAGAAGAAACCAACCTGCTAATGTGTTGTGCTCGCTTGGTCTTATTCTCTAACCATTCATCCCTTTTCCAGTATATTGTAACTTGTTTCCTAATGCTTTGGTTTCTTGGAACAGTGCTTTGATAGTTTTCCTTCTGTGGTAGGACGCTGAAAGCTGCACCTCTTCTGCTGCCATGTGTTTGGCATTTTGCTGTTTGCCCAAAAACCAGACTGGGCTGTCTTGGTGACGAGGGCAGATGGTTGCTGTTGGAGAGTTCCAGATATGGCTGGAAGAGGTCACAGAAACCCTTCTAGTTCTCAGTGCTTGTGCACTGAGACATGACCAGATTTATCAGAGCTTTTTAGAAAAGAGAGTTATTTAATCCCTTCCAAACATCATCACAAAGCACTTGTCTGCACCTCTCCCAGGAGGCAAGAAGCCCTAGTGCCTGGCAGGCTCCGCTGGAACCACGGGTGACGTGCTTCTTGCTTCAGCAGACCCCTCTGAGTCATTCAGCCAGCCCTCAGTTACCTGCTGGGGATGGAGAGGAGGGCATGGAAATGCTAGATTAAAAGTAATGGTGTCAGTCATTGATGCTTTTAACGTCTTGGTGAATGCTGAGGTGGAAGACAGAGGGCCCCCAGGAAGCAGTGTGGGGAGCTGTCAAGGCCAGCATGTGCTGCAGCACAGCAGTGCTGGGGCTGCTCTCACCTCTGAGTGATTCCCCAGTGCTGTGTCCTTTATGTTCTTGTTCTGCCTTTAGATTCTCCCACCTAAATGTAGGAATATTCCTATTTTGCTTCACTGTACAAATGTTTATGAGAGGCTGGGCTCTGCTCTCTGGAGCTCTCCACCTTCTCTGCTTTGGTTCCATCTCACAGCAGTAAAATGTGATCTCTGATTCTCTTTTTGTTGAACAAGAGAGACAGAGCTTAACTTCATTAGTCTGTGCTGGTGGGACCTTTGAAGGAGTGTTCCCACAGGGAGCTTGTCTCCCTCAGGGAATTATAGGCTGTGGATTCCCTACCCAGCCCCATCCCTGCTGTGTAGCTGCCATGGGTTGGGGTGGCAGCTGTGGGGAACAAATGTGGAGAAAACATCCTGGTTTCCCCAAACCTTTTATAGCTTGTTCTCTTTTTATCTTTCTGAAATTTTCTTCAGCCATTTTTTCCCCCAAGGAGTTTATTTCTGTGGTACCCTAGAAATAACACAAACCATATTGTGATGCCACAAAAATCCTTAAGAAATGGAAAAGGGGTTAATTATTTGGGATTTTTGGAAGTGGGTTTTGGGTTTGGTTTGGTTTTTTACATTTTTTAAGCTGAGCTTTTTCTCATTCCTGTCCTGTTTGTGTCTTGTATCTTTTTCAGTTGTGGAGACTAGAATTTCTTATGATACTGAAAATCTGGTGCATTATATAGAGACCTAATGATATTTTATGGTTTGTTTTGTTCCGCTCCAAGTAATTTCTAGAATTTGCTTTGATTTCTGAGCTTGGTTCTGATATTTTCCTACAGCTATTTGTTATAATCCTAAGAGATTTTCCCTGAACTTGGTAATAAGCTCAGAGCCTTTCATTTTGTTACGTGATGTTGGGTGTATTTTGTGCCTGTGATTCACTCTCCAGTGATCTGCACTGCTTTTCATCTGCTGTTTTATCAGCAGTTGCTCAGTACTGTGAGATTCTTCAAGTTCATCCTTTGCTTTACCTCTTGAATAGTTTCCCCAGCAAACTTCACCTCATTGATCACCTCCTCTTCCAGGTTCTTGATGTAGCACAGACCCTGGGGGAGAGGTTTCTGCAGAACTCTCTGGAAACAAGATCTGTCGCGTATTCTGGTCTCCTCATCATGAAAATACTATTAATTGTGAAAGGATCTTCTGTCTTACCTGGGCAACTCAGTGGCCTCAGGAGCCACAGTGAGGGGCCTGGTCAGAATCCTTTAGAAATTTTTTGTGGAGAGATTCATAGAATTTCTGAAGTTGGAAGGGACCCACCAGGGCCATCAAGTCCACACCCTGGCTCTGTACAGGACAACCCAAAAAATCACATCATGCATCTGAGGTGAATGTAATGTATCATATGGACCTTCCTTGTCTTCATGTTCATTTACCTTTCAGAAGATTCCAATGGCTTTCTGTCAAATGGCTTTCCTCTGTAAAAGCCTTGGTGGATATTTTCCAAAATACAACAATTTTTTTATACACCTACTCTTCTACATTGGACCATCCACTAATGTGACCCCAGCAGCTTGGTGGCTCTTGAGTTTGGTGAAATCTTTCCCTTTCCCCATTCCAGGAGTTTCCTGGCTTCTCAGTGACCTTCTTTCCATCTTAGCCATATAGTGACACACTTGCTGTTTGTCCATTTGTCTGGTGCTATAGCAGAAGAGGCTTAGGCTGGATATCAGGGAAAGGTTCTGCCCCCAGAGGGTGCTGGGCACTGGCCACACTCTCCAGGGAATGATCGCAGCGCCAAGGCTACGAGGGCTCCAGGACAGCCCTCTCTGGGATGGACAGGGTGGGATTGTTGAGGTGTCTGTGCAGGGCCCGGAGTTGGACTGGACGGTCCTTTGTGGGTCCCTTCCAGCTCAAAAGATTCCATTATTCTGATACACGTAGCCTTGACATGGTTTCCAGGAGTGCTGCACAAGCAGTCCTGCTGCCTAAGCAGTCCTGTTCCAAACCATTTGGTTTCTGGAGCCTGCCCTGGCTGTGCACCTGCCATGCCTGCAGCAGGGAACTCACCTGCATCCCATGGCCATCACCATCTGCCCAGACTTGTGCCTGAAATCCACCTGTTCATGGCCTTTGTCTCGCTTCAAGCTGGAAACTCAGCCTGCAGCCAGGGGTGCATCCATGGTCTTGGGGATGTGCAGTCACATTGCAGTGAGGCAAACATAGGATTGCTCTCCCATGTGTCCTAGGATGATTTCATGATGCTTGTATCCTCAGTCATCTGTTCTGTCTGTGTTGGATATTATGTTCTGTACTTTGAAGACTGGTTCCGAGAGCGAGGGGAGAGAAAGAAGTGTGCAGTTTGTTTTCAGAAACTGCGCTCACTCCTCTGCATTCTGCTTCTGGACAGGGTTGTCTGCAGTAGGGACAGACAGCTAGACAGAGAGATTTAGTTAGTTTTTAGTTAGCTGAGGCAGAGACTTCCCTGGACTGTTTTTTTCTTTTGTTTTCTTGGAACTGTTTAAACCTGTTCTGGACTGAAAACCCAGAAGAGCACCAGGAGCTCACCTGTGTCCCACCAGGGCCTGAGCCTTGGCATTTTCCAGCACAGGAGGGACTGATGAGAGACTGAGGAGCTGAGTTACACTCCACAACAGGGACTTTCTGGGGCTTTCATTTCTCTTCAGACAGCAAGAGGTTTTATTGTTTCTTATTATTGGATGGGTTTTTTGGGTTGTTTTTGTTTGTTTGTTTTTGTTTTGTTTTGTGTTTTGGTTTTTGGTGTTTTTTGGGGGGTTTTGGGGGGGGTTTTTTTGTTTTGTTTGTTTGTTTGATTTTTGGGGTTTTTTGGGTTTGTTTTGTTTTGTTTTGTTTTTTCCTGTTTGTGGATACTTTGACTGTTAAATAAATAGTTTTTTCCACTTTTCTCTGAGGAAGTCTTTTCCTGGACTAGTTGGGGGAGGGGCCTCTGGAATTTGCTATTCTGAAGGGACCCCATTTGGAGGTTTTCTCCCAGGTTTGCCCTAAACCAGGACACCAAGGATCATTTCACTGCTTCCTCCTTTCAGCTCTTCCTCTACAGCTGGCACAGAGATAGGGCTGCATTTTGATCCCTCTGAAAATCTTCTTGTGTTGATGCTCTTTGTGTGTCTTTACTCTTCAGCAGAAACCACAGAATCAGAGAAGTGTTTGGGTTGGAAGGAGGCCTTGAAGACCCATCTAGTTCCAACCCCCCTGCCATGGGCAGAGGCGCCTTCAACTATAGACCAGGTTGCACAGAGCCTCATGCAGCCTGGCCTTGAGCACTCCTGGGGTGAGGCATCCACAGCTTCCCTGGGCTATCTGTTCCATGGCATCACCTTCCTCACTGTAAATATTTTTTTCTTAAGATCTAATCTAAACCTGCCCTCTTTCAGTTTGAACCCATTCCTCCTTGTCCAGTCACTACATGCTCTTGTAAATAGTCTTGCCCCATCTTTGCTGTAAATTCCCCATAGGCACTGGAAGGCAACAATTAGGTCACTCTGAAGCCTTCTCTTTTCCAGGCTGAACAATCCCAGTTCGCTCAGCCTTTCCTCATAGGAGAGGTGCTCCTTCCCTCTGATTAACCTGGTGGCTTTGTCTGGGCTGAGGTGATCCACTCAGACAGGAGGTTGTTCCATGCCTCTGGCAGCCGAGCTTTGTTGGCAAATCTCACCCTCTCCTTAATTCTTCTGTACACCATCCAGGTTGTAGTAAGGTGTTGCTGAGGATTTCCTGTGTCACCCACCTGCAGGGCAGACTCATGTTCAGGAGACACAGTGCAATGAACAGAGAATTCATCGTCCTCTAGCTGGACTTCCACCAGGTTTTTGACTTACTTCAGGGATGGGTAAGTGCTGTATTCACCTGTAAGCCCAGGCAGCTTCCTAGCTAGTGCTCCTGGTGGTTACAGAGGTGGAGGGTTTGCTCCCCTGCCAGCCCTCCCTTTACTGGATGCATTCATTACTGTCACCATTTCTGGCTGTGACCTTTTTTTCAGCATCTCCCATGTGTGTGACACTGTGGAAGTCCTGTTGGGGCACTCACACAGAGTTCACAGCGGGCTGCCAGCACCTCAGCCACACGGGGCATGTGTGCGGTGCTGAGGTAACAACTGGGTTTATGTTCCTCTGAGGAATGCATAAAAGTTTATATCAGGTCTGTGTTTCTTTGATCACGGAGACCACAGTTCCTGATTAGACTTGAAATGTGATTCAGGCCACTGGGGAAAGCTGACACCTTAGTTGTGTCCATCTTTCAAACTACCAAGATATCTGGTGTCATGCTCTGACAAGTGGCAGTGCATGGCCACATCCTTGGCACACTTAGCTACCCTGTGAGAGTCTCACAGAGCAGTCAAGCAGTTCCTCTCCCTCTGCAGTGACCTTATTCCATAGGTCATTTTCTTTGACAGCTTGGTGCTCTCTGGACCATGTTGGCCACCGCTCTTCTTTTCCACGGACATCACCAACATCACCACAATGGAGTCCCTGTCCTTTCTTTGGACTGCTGATGGCAGCAGAAGTGGAATGTGCTCAGGAACCAGCAGTGAAGTGGTTTTGTTACTGGTGGCTGTGCTGAGATTTGCTTTAGTTGTTTTCCCACAGGAATAAAAAAAGCTCAAAGACACTTTGCTGTGACTGAGCAGCCCTAATAGTGTCAAATGGTTTCTTTTTCTTCTGGTGAATAAAGGCAAGTGCAAATGAGCTCTGAAAGTGTGCTTGGTATTTGAAAACGCATACAAATTGGATCCTCAAACATATGTATTTTTCCAGCATTGGGAGTTCTTGAAAAATATTTACCTCTGCTCTGGAGCCAGGCTGGTAGAGCTGGGGGTGTTCAGCCTGGAGAAGAGAAGGCTAAGAGACTAGAATCACTTCCATTGCCTAAAGGGGCTCCAAGAGAGTTAGAGAGGGACTTGGAACAAGGGCCTGGAATGTCAAGACAAGGGGCAATGGCTTCCCACTGCTAGAAGGTGGAGATAGATGGGATATTGGGAAGGAATTCTTGGCTGTGAGAGTGGGAAAGCCCTGGCACAGGTTGCCCAGAGAAGCTGTGGCTGCCCCATGCCTGGAAGTGTTCCAGGCCGGGTTGGGTGGGGCTTGGAGCAACCTGGACTGGTGGAAGGTGTCCCTGCCCATGCCTCTCCTGGAGACACTTTAGGCACAGGAAGGGGCTCTAATGTCTCCCTGCAATCTTCTCTTTTCCAGGCTGAACATCCCCAGCTCTCCCAGCCTGTCTTCAGAGCACAGGGGCACAAGAGCTTTAAGTTCCCTTCAATCCCAAACCAGTCTAGGATTCTGTGAAGGGATGTGCAGATTGTCACAGGACTATGAACTCCTGTGTTCTTCTTTACCTAGTACGCTAAAAATGCTAGCTGTAGTCCAGGCTTAAATTGCAGTGTTTAGATAGTTTTATTGGCTATGTTTTGGGAAAATACTTAGCCTAACTTCTGCTGTAATATCTAATTACATCAAGGTTTCAGCAGCATTTAAAAAAAACCACATTTCCTTAAAGCTGTGCTGTGTTAAGTGATGTTGCAAATCCCAGTGATGGTGCTAGAAATGGAAATGCTGCAAAATCGTAGCTGTGGACCTCTCAGGAATAGCATGAAATCACTTTATTTTTTGAAAGATTTCTTTATCCAGCCCCCTCTTTGTCAGCTCCATCATTTGTTATGCTTCAAAGAAAATTCTGTGTCCTCTGATTGATGTGGAGCCTTTTCTTGCTGGGAATAGTGACTGTGGCAGTTGAGCCGTGTTGATGCCAGGCTCTTGTTCAGGTGTGGGCAGGAACAGTGGCAAAACTCTGAAAAACCCCTTATTTGCTTGGCTGAGAAGGCTTTGAGTGGCACAGGGTTGGAAAATACCCAAACAAGCAGCCGCATATCTGTGTGGGGATGATTTTTTTTACCTCTAGGAGCACATGGATTGATCCTTAGAGAGGTTTTAGCTGCTGAATATATAACTGCAAAGTAGCAAATTTTAACTTTCCTGCACGCTGCCAGACTGGAAAGGAAAATTAAGAAATAGAATTACTGACTGTATGTTTTGCTTTTTATATACCACCTTCTATTTCTGGCCACAAAGGTAAAATTCAGATCTTGAAACAAAATGATGTGGCTGCAAGACAGCAAGACCAGGGATGTGCACGGAAACCAAGGGCCTGACACTCTGTTTGTGAATAAACTGACAATGAATCCCTCCATGGAACCTCCTCTTGCTCTTCACCAGTAGGTGTGTCAAGGTGTTTCTGCTCAGAGACAGTGGTTTCTAGTCACTTAGTGGTAATTGAGCATATTTGGCATTTGCAGGAGCTCATGAAACTTCTTGTACATGAACTTAAGATGTCTGTAAGGTAGAGCTGGTTTCTGTGAAAGCAATACTGGCCCTGGAGTGACTTGAATGCTTTCTGTGTTGAAAGATCCATTTTTCCCTGGTCTGTAGGCAGCATGAGCTGTCTGTCTTGACATAAGCAAGATATTATGTGGTAGCTTAAGACTGTCTCAGTCCTGCCCTTCCTGCTGCTCTTGTCATGTGCCTTTCATATCAGTGCAAGTGCTTGTTTGGTCCCACTGTGAGCCAATTTAGCTCCTGGATCTGTTCAGTGGGATATCAAATGAGTGTCAGTGCCCTTGTTGGGGGAGAGGGTCTGCTGGCAGGGTGTAAGGCAGGGCGAGGGTAGTCCTGGCTTCAGTAGAGCCTGCTGCAAAATCCTGCCATGGCAGAGACTAAAGAAAGCCTAGGGTGATCCACAGAGATTTTCCTGTCTGCCTTTGAGGTCTATAGTTAGGCAACACAGATACCTTTAGTTTGCCAAGTTGTAGCTAAAATCATTTGCAGCTGTTTTTCCATGTCTCTGCTGAGGTAAGAGAAGACCTGGAGAGGCTTTTCTGGTAGAGGATTCTCTGCCAGAGTGGAGGGGTCCTGCCTGGCCTTCCCACCCCACCTTGCCCTTCCAGCAGGTGAGGTGTGAGTGGAGCCACCTTTCCAAGTGGGATTTTACATTTTTTTCCCCCCATTATTCACCAGGAGAGTCCCTGTTTGGCGTTGGCCATACCATGCTGCTCAGCCACCATCAGCAGCCCTGCAAGGCATTGGGGCAAGAGTCAGCCCTGGGCTGCAGGACACCAACTTGGTTTGGCTGAAGCTGATCTAAGGCTGCATCTTGGAAGTTTAGGATATGTGTGTGTTATAGGGATGATGGCAGAACCATATGTATATTTGCTTGTGTTGTGAAAATGAAGTCTTTAGGAACTGCATTGAATAGTGCAGTGTAGCCCTTGATGGAGCTTCTGTCAGGACAAAGGATTGTCCTGACATTTCTCAATGACAATCTCAAAACATTTCTTTGCTAAGCGAATCTGCAGGACCTAAATTTCCATTTTCCACACAGGAGTGAAATGCTTGTGAGCTTTCTAATTATGAAACATAGTTATTTTGGGCAGGAACAAAAATTTCAGTAATTTAAGGGCAAGATTTTATATAGACTGTCTTGATCAAGTGCCAGGGAGTGCTGGCTGAGGGGGAGAGAAATTACATACTTAGCGATCAGAATGACTAAACTGGTGAAGCTTGGAAAGTCAGTGCTGCTCCACACCATTAGAAACCTGGCAGTCCCTGCTTTTTAGTGACAGAAAGACTTTATTTTTAGTGTTGGCAGTTGATCACGTACTGGACTCATTTCAAGCTCTTCTCAGATGGTACAAAGCATTAGCCTCTGACTACTGTTGAAATAATGGCTATTAAAAATCATGCTGAAACTCGTGGGATGATGAAAAGGGAGGGAGTAAAATGATGATCTAGAGTGAATTTTGAAGTCAATCCTACGTGGCCTGGTGCTGGTTTAGAGCTGTGTTGTGAGCTGTGTACACGAATAGCAAACCAGTCAATCAGCTGCAGAGGAGGAGTGCTGTGGAGGTGGAAAATCAGTGTTTTGGGCCCTGTTTGGATGAGAGGTAAATTCAGTGCAAGTCGCTGGACATACTGGAGTACAAATACTGTGAGGCTGGAAGGGTTCATAGGACCATAAAATGTCCTGAGTTGGAAGGGATAATGGAATCCAGCTCCTGGCCCTGCACAGACACCCCAGATATCTCACTCTGGGCCTGAGGGTGTTGTCTGAACACTCCCTGAGCTCTGGCTGCTCTGGGGCTGTGACCATTCCCTGGTCTTCTTTCCATAGTGATTCCATGTCTGTGTGGTCCGTGCTGAGCTTCCTAGGTTTGACAAAATGCTCTGATTAGAAATGTTAAAGGAGAGGCCAAGAGGTGGCAACCCTGCGTGCCTGTGTCTGTCGTCCTAGCAAGAGTGAAAGCAGAGCAGTTTAGCTTTATTCCCATTTCTCTCCTCTTTCAGTAACACAGAGTGTGAGTGTCCAGCTGACCTTCTCTTTCCTTCCTGCAGTGGCTTCTGTTTCTTCACAGAAGCCGAGTTGGAAGCTTTGGCATTCCAAGGGCTGCCCAGGTGAGGGCAAGTCCTGCCCAGTCGGGGAGAAGTGAAGTGTGGTGCTTCAGCCCTCACTGGGAGCACCATGACTGCAGTGCATGAGGAGTCCTGGCAGTTCTGAAGAATTCCACAGACATTTAGGCAAGCCATCTCTGCTTTAGTGAAGCAGGTATTTACATCTCGCTCCCTGTAAATAAGTTGATGGCCCCAGTGCATGTATGATGGTGTGGGGAGTTTCAAAATAGTTTCAAATTGGGATTCTATTCAAAGCACTTCTCCACCTGACATTTCATGCTATTTCGTCTTGGAAATACTACGTTCATGGCATAATTATGCCTTTGCACGGATTCCTCTCTTCCCGTGTGCTCTGCTGGGTTTTTTGTTGTGCTAATCATTGTAAGAGATTTGTTGTTGGTTTCTTTTGATGACTGACATGGATACTGCTGAGTACTTCTCGTTGTGTGTAGGGTGTGTAAGGCATTTTCCAGTGGAAAAATCTGACATGCCTCTCTCTTCCTGCTTACGTGAGAAGTATGACTCAACTGCTGTTAAAAAAATGAACCTCCATAGCTAATTAGTCAGACTAGAAAATGAATCTTTTTATCTTATTTCACTCCCTTTCCTCCTGTTCTTTTTTAAGCAAAATTTACCTCTTTCTCCTAGTTCTATTGTGGTTGTTTCAGAATTAGATTTGCCAAGGATTTTAAAGCATAAAGATTTTAAAGCTGGGTTGGTGGTATCAAAGTGCCCCTGCAGGGTACAAGGCATGAGGACACGCAAAAGCCAAGGCTGAGGAGAGAAAAGGTGCAAAAGCTCTGTGGTTTTGCAGGAACAGCAGTACAAGCTGTTTGTTGTTCCCCAAATCACTGATGAGTGTAATCTGTACTGCCAGAGATACGGTGATCACTTGGAGGTGGAATTTTTGGGCAGTGCCAATTCTGACAGAAGCCCCTTAAGAGCAGAGCTGTGATCATGGGACACCATGGCAAGGTCATACCTTCCAGTGCCGACAATCCGAGTGCTGACAGTTGCCAGGCTATTTTGGGAGCGCTTTTCCCTTTGTTTTCTGTGAACTCCTCTCTCTGTGCTCCCAGATTTAACCCTGATGCTGTTCAGCTGTCATCAGCCCTGCCTTTCTTTGTGGGTTTGAGGTGTATGTTGACATCACATATTTACCATTGCCTTGCATTTGCTGGAAGACTGACTCCCTGTATCTCCTGGCTAACCTTGTTTCATGTATTTTAGACATATGACAGGAGAGCAGTTGAGCAGTGAGTCGTGTCATTTAATCCCTTTGGCTGTGCTGTGACAGCATGACTGAATTGCCCTGCCAGTACTTCCAGCCCAGTGTGTAGCAGTTAATGGTACTGCTAGTGTCAGTGTTGGCCTCTGGTTTGCAGGAACCCTTTAACCATTTCCAAAACTTCCCAAAGTGGTCTCGTTACACCAGTCCTATAGAAAAAAGTTGTAGTAAAGAAAACCCTCTCAAAGCTCAAGGTTAAGGAGTGACCTGGTAGATCTTGGCTCAAGGAGGGTTGTCCTGTGGCTGCTGGTCAGTCCTGGAAGGTGGGGTTAGCTCACTCTGGTGTCACTGGGTCTGTGCTGGTCTGCAGGCAGTGGGAAAAGACAGGCACATCCCACCCAGCTTGGACAGGCAATGCCCTCTGAGTACATTTGTGTCTTAACATTTTGAAAATGTGGATGAAACTGATCCTGTGCAAGGCAAAGTGTGGGAGCACATGGCTGGCCAGGAGGAACCCTGGGAAGCTGAGCTTAAATCTGTTGGAGCCCTTGTGCTCATCATTGGCTGAATTCAGACTGCACTTACATGAACTCAGAAACCATTCCACTTATAGACCACTGCTTCTCATGGCTTGTATTCACTTTGACTCTTTGCTTGGCACAAAGCAAACTTGTAAATAATTTGAGTGTGCTGTCTCCCATTGGTTTGTCTGAAGAAAACCCACTTTTTTCACCCCATGTCTGATGCAGAATTTTTTGTAGCTCCAGAGGTGGTGCAGCCTCTGTCACTCAAACGAGTCTAATGTCAGGTGTTCAGCATGAGGACATCATTTAGGAGGCAAAAGCCAGAGGCTTGGGCACATAAAGCATCAGAGCTGTGGAGGTGAGTCAGGTCTGGATGCGAATGGCTGTGCAAATCTATGTCTTCTAGTCCTTCCCCACAATTACGAAGTTCCCTGAATTTTCAAGGAATAAATATGAGAGTCTGTTTATGTCTATATGAACATATATGCGCAGGCTTATGATAATCCATACACAAATCCACTGCCCAGAAAGGTGAGGAGAATTCACTGCTGACACTAGAGGCACCTAGGTGTCTCCTGAGATACTTTCCAACTGCAGTGCTTCCATGGTGTATCTGTTGCTGGACTGGGACTGGTGTGTGTTGAGAGCTGGGTGCTCTTCAGGCAGTAGCAGATGAGGATCTATCTGAATTGTAAGTGGCTTCACCATATGGAAGGCTGGAGTGGCCTTCTGGGCACACTGACGTGTGAAGGGTCCTGAAGATCAGTGCAAGAATGATGGATGTGCAGTTGCATAGAAGAATCTCAGAGCTGTTAGTCAATACTTTGACTCAAGAGTTACAGAAATTTGAATTTGTGATGGAATAGAGGGAAACTGTATCAGAGAAGGGTTGGGTGTTTAAAGAGCTTTGAAAATGATTTCTAGATTGGAGGAGAGTCTGGTAGAAGAATTAATAATGGGGGTTTCACGAGCAATCTGATTTAGCAGGAGTGGCATTTTTCACAGGGCAAGAGGTACCATAGTGGTGGGAGCCTCTGGAGATGGGTATTTCCTGGAGTAATCAAGAGCTGAAGCATGGCCTCTCCTAGCCTGGCATCTCTCATACTCAATTTCAAAAGCCAGCATGTGTCTGAGCAGGCAGTTTACATATTGCATTTATGTGTGACAAGTGGAACTGCCAAGTGGGATTTCCATGTGGGAACCATGAGGATTGCTACCTGAGGATCTGACATGGTAGGATTACAAGATATTCGCTCTTACGCACAGAGAAGTCACCGAGATTGGGTTCTGTCACAAGACTAGGGTATTCATAGTAGAAACATGTAACACAGCAGCCAAGCATGCAGCCCTTTCTGCCTTCCCCTTCCTGCATTTTCCTTGTGCCTGGAGCAAATGCATGGCTTCTGCCTCTCAAATCCCAACCAACCACATCGGGAGCACCAGGGAATTAAATACAGCCAAAGTTAGCCCACAGCAGTTATTACAAGTTTCCTGTATTACAAGCTGATTCCAAGCTCCTACATGCTGCTTTATCTCATGATTATATTACACTGACGGATGTGACATCTTATTTGTAAACTGACTGTTGGCTCAAAGGGGCTGCAGGAGCAGCACCGTTTGCTCCCAGCCAGTTTCCCACTTGTTACAGGTGTTGCTGTTGGCAGGGCAGAGCATGGCTGAGCACTGCTGAGTGGCTCTTGCTGACATCGCGGCCAGAATTGTTTTGCCTGCAAACACCTGCACTGAATATTATTCATATATTTATGTTAAACCACTGGCACTTGGGCAAGCTGTGGAGAAAACAATCACCTTCACATGGGTGCCTGTGACAGCGCTGCAGATGTGCAGTTACTGCCTAGTGTCTCTGTTCTTCTGGGTTTGTAACCACTTTTCTCCTTATGGAGGTGAGAAAGCATACTTTTTTTCCTCTCAGCTGATACCAAGCAATTTCTTAGGATTTTTTCAGGTGGTTTAGATGCTCTCCTTGCTGCTATCCTGTGTGTATCTAATATGTAGTGGAATGTAACACCAGTCCTAGGCTGGGACTTTGCTAAATGTCATGCAGCCCGAGAAAGTGAGCAGTGTCACACTGTTCGCACCTTCTTGGAGCTTGATTCCTAGTCCTCTGAATCCTCAGTCTCATCCCATCTGTCTCCTTTTCCTCACTGATCCTCCAATCTCTGTCCCAGGGGATGCCCAGGAGATATGCAAACCAAACCCTTGGCAGACAGCAGGAGCAGATACTCATCAGGGCTCAGTGGTGCTTGTGCATTCTGGGTTCGTGGAGGAAAGAGCAAACATAACACCATTGTAATAATGAGGTTTCATTCAAGATAAGATCAGATTTTGTCTGGTTGCTGGACAAGCCTTGCCAGATGAGCCAAGTTGTTCTGTCCCATTTCCTGGTGTCCCCGTTTCCTTACTGTAATGTAAACTTCATGCTCAGAAGAAGAATGCCCTGGCAGCAGCTCCTGGCAGAACTCAAATCTGCACTGAGCGTCCCTGGCTGGAAAGGGTTCCACCTGTTCACTGCAAAGGGGGAAACTAATATGCCATATCTGCAAATTTTAGAAACTGAGCACTTCCTCCCTATGGAAAAACTGCTAAATGCTGGTCTCCTGCCAGGAGCTGGAGGAACACCATGAGCTGGGGATGGAGACTTGCCCAGCAATGCCTGGGATTTAAATCCTGTGAGCCAACTTGCTTTGCGTGTTGAGTGGGTAATTCTGGGCACTGGATGCGGTTTGCATCGAGGACTGCTAAAACTGTAATACACTAGTACTGTTCCAGAAGCCCTTGAAGTTTATCAACTGCCAAGAAAAATACAGGGATGGCAAGAGATTAGCCTGCTGAAGATCCACGATGAGAGGGAAAGACACTCACCCTGTACTCCCACTCTGTCACATCACCTTGAAGCTTGTGTTAGAGCTTGTACAGAGGCAGAGGATAAAGAAGGAATTAAAAACTTAAGGACAAAATTGCTCTGCTCTGTAGTTAACCTTGCTTTTAGCCTCTCCTATGTGTGAGCCAAGCAGCAGAAGGTTAGCAAGGCCTAAAATAGAAAAGAAGTAAGCCTGTCCCTATATTTTTCTTCATGCCTGATTCCAAGGACAGTTTAAGAGAGGGAATGTTTCCTCACATGAAGAAACTATTCACCAAAAAGGCAACAGTACTTCTCAACCAACTCTTTTTCACTGTCTCCCCTCCTGTTGGGGGCTAAGGGCAGGTGTCTGCTTTGTGATTCTGCTCCCCAAGGTCGTGGTCCTTACCATGTTCCTAAGGAATGATGGATCAAATAAGAGAGGAGAACTCTGCATAGCAATAGATCCTCTCAGGTTACTAAACTTATCCACTCTCCTAAATTTAAGGTTGGAGGATTAGTAGTACTGAAAGGAGGACATATCTACTGCATTACTTCCTCTTTGTCCTCTTCTCCTTCCTCTAGTAACCTCAGGTAACCCAGCTGGCTCGGCCTGAAGGTGAGCTGTAACCCCTGGGCCCCAGTAAAGACATTTTTCCTACAGGCTGGCTCACAGTGCTTAATTTTGGTAGATTTGCACAAGAAAACACACAGCAGAAATGTGCTGGAGAGTATCAGCAGTCAGGGCTCTCAAAAATTTTAGGTGGGCAAATATGTGCCCTAAGTACTTCTAAACAGTGAGAATTTTGTTCTTTACTGCGTATCTTGGTTAAATGATGGCATGTTTGAAACTGTTAATACCGTTAATGTATGTGCAAGTATGAATTCCCTGATAACATCATGGTAATCAGTTGATACCTTAAAAGTACACACAGAAATACATTGCAACCCCTAAAAGTTGCCATTTAATCTAGTTGTAACATTTTTAAAGGCTTTCTAAAATTCATAAAGTTCAGAAGATCTTTAGAAGTTAGTGATTTTACACATTATCCAAGTTATTGACCTTGTAATTCTTGCTCGGAGTTGTGTTGAACACATATCCCATTAAGATCTGAGAAGTATCTTCTTTTAGGGTCCCTGACTAAAAAATTATGTAAATAATCTCTTGTCTGATAGTTTCTTATATGACACCATGATGAGATTTTCAGAGCTGAGCAGGAGTTAGTACTTTTTGTCAAATGCTGGTTTTGGGAACTGCTTTTCCACTTTTTCAAAACTCAGCCAATGTAATTAATGACACAACAATGCAAAAAAAATCTTGCATTTTGGTATTTGAGGCAGGCAAGGTAATACCTATCACTTATAAAACTGTTCATGTTACTCTATTCTGTCTCAGTGCCATTCCTTTGTATCATTAGCTGGTACTAAAATCAATGTTTGCCAGGCAGCGTTCCATGACTGGATCACATACGTGAAACAGGAACTTTTCATGAATTACAGAAGAGTGGAGGAGGGTTATTTCTCTTACATTTTAAAAAATACTCTGCTCCTCCATTAAGGATACTCCACCTTTGCATTTGGCTTTCTCTTGGTGGTAAGTGCAGACAACAAGTATTAAGTGATTCTGGCTCCCTTGGGAGTCCCTGGTGCTGTCAGCACCCACAGAGCCCTGACTCCTCATCACTGATTGCTCTCTGCGGGAGCCGGGAGAGGCAAATCACTGCAAATTTCAGTGTAGGAGCAGGTGGGGGTTGATACCATTATCCTGCCGGTTCTAGCATGCAGTCGTCAGAACCAGGCAGGGTGGGGACCAGCACAACAGCAAGACCAGCAACAGGCAGAAATTTAAAAGAGTGACAGGGGCTCTTCTATGCATTTAACTTTAGAGTTCAGTTTATCCTGTGGCTTGAGCAAGAACCATGCTTTTCTCTTGGCTGATTCTCAGACTATGCAGATGTAGTGGGTGTATTTGATAAACAATGTAAATATAATTCTGTGTCAAATATGTTCAAAGCTCATGCTCTACAGACATTCTTCAGTCTACATTGAGATTCATACTTGAGCTAGAGGTAAACCTTGAACAAACCCAGCAGAATAGTGAGTGTGCACAGGCAGGAACCGTTCATCCATCTCGCTGCCTTGACTGATAAAATTCCCCTGTGAGGCTCCAGTGCTGTGGGCAGCCAGAAGGAATTGTGCCCAAAAGAAAAGCACTGTGTGCGTGAACCTTTCCTGGCTATTTCCAGAGCAATGTACTTTTAGATGAAGTCAAGACTGATGGTGTTCCCAGGTCAAAATGTAAGTAACTCATCAGGAAGATGGAAAGTGCAGTTTATTTGAAGTGTGTTGGGGGAAAGCTTGAAGTAAATCACAGTAAATATGAGTGGCAGTGAAACAAAGATTAGATCTGAGTTTTGCAAGATCAGACTTGAATTCTCAAAGAATTTCTCCTTGAGCTGAAGAGGGATTATTATGGATCAATGTGTTTCCATGCCCAGCTCTGCGTGCATCACACCCTTCACCTTCTTGCGGTATTTTGGTGTGTTGGTACAGACAGAAGGCATTAATAGATTTGTTTGTGTAGTTTGCCGGATTAGGGAAATCAGGCGTTTATCCTTTCTACAGTATGTCTTAAAATTAATCAAATGCATATTGGGCACACAGTTGTTCTCCTGGACAGTAGGAATATTTGGCTTGTGTTTCTTGCCATCATCACCTGCTGACACTTGGAGGCTGCATGTGTTGCTGAAGCATAAGGAACAAGTTGCAAGAAAAACCCTGGTTAGACTGTGAGAAGAATTACCCACAGAGAGGATGGTGAAGCATAGGGAGTCTCCATCCCAGCAGACTGAGATGAAGCAGGCCCTGAGCAGTGTGATCTAACAATATTTAGCCCTGCTTTGAGCAGGGGGTGGGACCAAATAAACTAAAATAAGACCAAAAGCTTGCTCCTGAGGCTGGTGGTAGAACCTGGTTTGCATTCACATTGCTAAGATGTAACCATGTCCTGCCCCATCATCCTTGGACCTGGGGCTCCCCCAACCTTACCAGGATGCTCTTCAGTCCCCAAGATTTTTTGTGTTGTTTTGGCGCTTTTTCCCCCCAACTTTACTGCTTGAAATAATCTAAGAGAAGCCTCTCACAGGGTTTACAGGACAAAACTGGTTTGGGCCTGTGGGTGGGAAAGCGTTGATTGACTGAGCAGGGGGGTGGAACCAGTCCAGACTGGGCTCAGCCATTTTGGGTTTGGAGTAAACGACTTCTAGACTTCTGCTTGTGCTTTTCTGGCCAAGGTTCAGGTGAACTAGTTTAAAGCAGGACCAGGAAATACTCTGATGCTTCAGCACAGGCTCATTTAGGACTTGAGCCTGCTCCTGGGGCATCCTTTCCCAGTGTTCCCTGTGTTATGCCGTGTTTGCCAAGTACCTGCACTAGGAGTTAGTTATCTGGAATGTGCTTCCTTGGAGGTTTCAAAGCTGGGCTTGTGCATGGCTGCTTGTGAAGCAAATGGAGGAATGATTGTGTCCTAAGCAGGCAGTTTGGGATTTGCACTGAGAATCCTAGTGTCCTGAGCCAGAAAAGCTCCGCAAGGATCATCCAGTCCAACTCTTCCCTGCAGTAAAAGTAGCAAGAGCTGGTCGTCCTGGTCCAGGACATGCCTCACCTTTGACATAGGCAATGCAGTAGAGATGAACATGTTGATAAACCAGGATTGTTTGTTTTGGTGGTGTGTGGATATTGGTTTGAGAGGATTTTTTCATTTTTATTCCTTACTAGGACAGGAATGGATGAATAGTCAGTGCTGCCTGGTTTAGATGGATCATCTGGAAGTCACCTGACTGCTGTAAACAATAGATATTCCCACATCAAGCTATGTAAAAGGATCAAATGTTGGGATTTTGGAGGAATTCTGGACAAGCTGTTTTCCTCTCTTGTAGGAGCATCCGTGGACAGCAGGGAGAGGGAACTCTTTAAACCTGAGACACTTACAGAAACATGGTTTTATTGCAAGGGTCATGGTAACAGGGCCTGCCTACAGCCACCAGCCTCGGCTGCAGGGAAGCCCCAAGGGGAGAGAGAGAGGGGGGTAAGAAGAGATTCGATCAGTGTAATAGAGTAAGGTAAGAACAGGGTAAGACAGAGCAAGGTAAGAGGTGTAAGAGAATAAGGGCAGGGTCAGAGAGAGAAGCTAAGGGGAAGAGGTAAGAGAGGGAGGTAAGAGATGTAAGAAGGCAAGCTGAAGGACCAGGGTCCTTGTTACAATACATTATATCTCCTTCTGTGTTAATATTCTGATTTACATTGACCAACCGGCACAAGATACAAAACCTACAAACTTTGCATACAGCCTATGAGAACTGCTCTATTACCATATCATTCTGTTTTCTAAACTCTAAAGACTACTTTTCTTATCTACCTTAACCCCCCGCCCCCCACCTTTGGGGGCTACTCCTACTCCCTTGAGCTCCTTTGTTTACTACCATCCAGCCCATTACCAGCTAATCGACGTCTTCCTGCTTGGCATGCCTGCATCTCAAAACTAGCTTTCATTTCTATTTCACTCACAGGTTTTATATTTTTAGTATCTCTGGCCGGGCAGTCATATTTGTAGACTTTTCCTGTCTCGCCTTTCCCAACACTCTCTAGTAATGAAGAGTTGTGTTTCTGCCTGGGGATGGACATGTGGTAAAAAGCAGTCCTTGCACCTCCTGGCCATGCCCTGTGCTTCCCAGCAGAGGCACATGCTTTTGGATGTGTGTATTAAGTTGCCAGCTCATCCTTGAGTAGCAGATTCAAGTGAACTGTAAATGCATTACAGAACGTGCTGGAGCCAGGAATTTGAGAAAGGAGGAATTCCACCCAATAGAACTGCTGAGACTTGAAAATCAAGCTAGGTTTTCTTCTGGCAGCTTCAAAGAGCTCTCTATAAATTCAGGCTCAGGAATGACTACAGGAGCTAATCAAGGGCTGTCATTCTCTTCAGCAGCTCATGGGGCTGTAGAACAAGCATGGAAAGTTTCCTGTGTTAGACTCAGGAAAACAGAAATACTGCTGAATAAAGAAGTTATTAAGTTCTCTAGAACTCTGCTTTTGCATTGATTACCTCTGTAACTGATCTGCTTTCCCTTCTGATCCCAGCCCCTAGTGAGGCCTCATTTTGTTCACTATTACAACCTTTATTCACTGACATTTTGAGAACCAGTATAATCTAAGTAAATACACAGATTGCCTTGCTTAGAGGGATTTGATGCTGTACCTAAAACTCACACAGATCCATCATTTCAGCATCCCCGCTGTGGGGAGGGAACTATGTGGGAGAGAGGAAAGAGATCAGTGGTGAAAAGTGAAATTTGAGCAAGTTCAGAGGCTGTCCATCTGGGAACTCTGAGTTACAATTAATTTCTGAAAGTTCTGAAATAAATTTGTTTTAGTTCACAAATTGAAGTTACCCTAAGCTTTAAGGTGTGATTGCTCACAGCATGGGAAGTTTAACCCAGATATTGCCTGCTGCCAATGAGAGCTCTACGTTTGGTTTAACACCAATGCCAACTTCTTTTTTTACTCTCTCTTCCTTTTCCCTTCAATCCCTCCACCCCCTGGATATCCCCTCCCATCTTCCCTCAGGCCTGTATTGATGAGAACCTGGACATGGTGAAGTTCCTGGTAGAAAATGGAGCCAATGTGAACCAGCAAGACAACGAGGGCTGGACCCCTCTTCATGCAGTGGCATCATGTGGCTACCTGAATATAGCAGAGTGAGTGAGTTTGGGGCTATTCTGGGTATTTATAACACTTCCCTGTGCCTTTCTATTCAGACTAGGTACACGGGTGATGAATACTCTGAGCCTTGTACAATGCTTTGGAAAGCAATGCTGAAAATACGAGCTTTTCTCTTGGTATTGAATTCTCAGCTTCTGAGGATTAAGGTGAAGCCTTCAACTGGTTGCCTTTGGCTGTTGCCATTAGACTTTCTTATGATTCATTAGATACTTTAGCTGAAAGGCCAGGCAGAAAGGAAAAGAGACAGCTCATACAGGGATATGTAGTGAAGGAGCTCCTCCCTGTGAGGGTGGTGACGCCCTGGCACAGGTTGCCCAGAGCAGCTGTGGCCACCCCATCCCTGGAAGTGTCCAGGGCCAGGTTGGACAGGGCTTGGAGCTGCCTGGTCCAGTGGAAGGTGTCCCTGCCATGGCAGGGGTGGGACAGGATGGGCGTTAAGGTCCATTCCAACTCAAACCAGGCTGGGTTTCCATGACTGCATTTCCTTACCACAGACAGACTGGTGTGACCAGTGCTGTGATTGAGTGGGGAGTTTTGAGTTCAGCTGTCAATCCAGCACCACCAATGTGTTCACCATGAAACCTCAAGTGCCATATCCACTTTTTTTTTGAACACTTCCAGGGATAGTGATTCCACCACTGCCCTGGGCAGCTAGGCCAGGGCCTGACCACTATTTCTGAAAAGAACCTTCCCCCAGTCTCCAACCTGAACCTCTCCTGCTGCAGCTTGAGGTCATTTCCTCTTGTTCTGTCCCTTGTTTCCTGGGAGCAGAGCCCGACCCCTACCTGGCTGCACTCTCCTGTAAGGAAGTTGTGGAGAGTGGGAGGATTGCCCCGAGCCTCTTTTTTCTCCAGGCTGAGCACCAACCCTTTATTCTTTACCAGTCGTACCGTGCCTATATATTTCATCCACCACAGCTACCAGAAAGTTTCCAAAATCTGATTTGAGATAACTATTTCTTAAATTGCATTGAAATTAAGCTATAACATCAGACAACCTCACCCTCCTGTATTTGTGTGCTTAAACAGATACTTCTTTTACTTCTCAGAATTTTACTGATAATAGATGTACATGCCAAAGAAGATGTCTGTTGTTCTTCAATGAACTTTAAAGTTATAAAAGGACAAATTCAAAAATTGATGCTACTTGGTGAGACATTTTTTAAAATTAGAACCATGTCCTTTTCTTTAAAAAAAACAAAAGGATTATCAACCAGATTAATACAAGAACCAGGGGTATTTAACAATGGAGAGAGGGATTTTGATTGCCTGTGTCATTGCTCTGAAGCCCAGCACAGGAGGTGTGACATGCTGGGCTGGGTGTCCTTGCTTGCAGATACCTGCTCAGCCATGGGGCCAACGTGGCTGCAGTGAACAGTGAGGGGGAGGTCCCGTCTGACATCGCCGAGGAGGCAGCCATGAAGGACCTGCTTCTGGAGCAAGTCAAGAAACAAGGTAAAGGAAGGGCTTGATTATCTGAGAGCTGGCACCCCTAAGAGTTTCTGTATGAGAATTCTGCTGCCTTGTTGTCTGTTGGTGAAGAGATCTGAGAAGCAGCAGACAAATTTTGCTTTGCCAGCAGGACAGTGGAGCAGATGCAGGAGGTTTGTGGTCTCTGTCCTTGGGATTCTTCAAAGCAAGGCACCATCGTCCTGAAATAGGATTCATCAGATCTAGTTACTTTTAAAGTGAGGTTAAATTCTGACCTCTGATGTTAATGAAACGTCCTGTTTCACTAAGGCTTGATAAAACTGAGGTGAGATTTATGAGAATGCCAACGGCGGGGACCAGGAAATGAATATCCCAGGCCTGGAGTGACATGCTTTATCCTAATCTTTCCTTAGATTTCTTCTGCCGTATCCCCTTTCTCATCAGGTGTGCCTGGCTGAGGGGCTGCTCTCCAGGCTGTCCCTGTCCCTGCACAAACATCCTTGGCTATAGTTTTGGACTGATGTTATAATAAAGAAGTGCTTTATCAGTCTAAAATTTTCTTCATACTCACAGAAGTCATTTGGGAGTTTTGTTAGTTGAATGTTTGCGTGTGTGTGTGAGAAGTTTAAATCATGTCTATGAATTTCATCAAGAATGTTGGAAAAGGAACCCAAGGAATTTGTGGAACTTACATCCTTGGACATAATTGAGGCTCAGCTGCATTTGTGTCTGAGCTAGTTGATCTGGCTTTGAAGTTACCCTCCTTAGAGTGTGTATTTGGGCTGCAGACCCCCAAAGACTCTTTCCCGTCTGGATTATTTTGTTCCTGCCAGTTTTGGGGGGGTTGCTTGCATGCTGGATTGAATCCAGTCTCTCTGTCAGTTACATTCTCACACATGGTAGTGACGATTTTTTTAAGGTGTAGTTAGAAAGGAATCAGTCTCTTGCTGCTTTGTCACCTGTGTTAATGTTCCAGGGCCACCAAATTTGTCAGACACAACTTACCCTCAGAGAAGCCAGTTTGGCTGTCATCAGTCACCTCCTTATTTTCTGTGGGCCTTAGCACATTTTCCAGGAAGATTTGCTCTATGATCTTGCTGTGCAGAGGAGAGGCCTGTTTGCCTATAGTGCTCCAGGTCTTCCTCTTTTCCCTGTTCAAAATGAGGGTTATGTTTCCCATTTCCCAGTCTGTGAGAACTTCGCCAGACTGCCACAGTTTCTCAAATATGAGAGTGACTTAGGCACTTCCTCTACCAGCTCTATTGGGACCCAGAGATGCATCTCACCATATTCCATGAACTTGTGCACCTTTAGGTTCCCTAAATAGCAGTAATGTGGTTGACACCTTTCAGGACATCAAGGCAGTGATTCTGACTCACCTGCGAGTATTTTGCCTGACAATTTTTGGGATTCTGCTGGCATTGCCTCACCATGTTAGTGGCATCCTGCTAAGATGCCCTGAAACAACCATCTGTCTCCACCAAGAAGATTCCCATCACACAGTTTTAAGGATCATAACTGCTGGAGGAAATGGAGTTGAACTTTAAATAAGCATCTGTCCGGCTCTGCAGCATGTCCTCAGTGGGGGCCATGAGCAGATGCCTGCTGCAGACTGTAACAACAGCTCAAGTGTGTACAATTCCCCTCCCAGCCTCCAGCCACTGTGCCTCCAGAAATTCCTGAGCCAGATTGGCTTTCTCTGTACTTGTGAGTGCCCTGTAGCTTTCTGTTTCCTGAGCTCATGCAGCCCTCCTTGGGAACTCCAACATGCTCAGCAATTGTGTGTAATAGCTACAAACATGTCTAGTCCTTGGTCTGAAGCCAGTTTATTTCTGATCTTTGCAAAATCCTGCAACAGTGGATCTCACAGCTCAGACTCTGAGTTAAGTGTTTTCCTTGGTTCTGTTTTTAACCTAATGCCCCATAATTTAATTGGCAGTCATGTCATTCTTATACAGAAAGTATTAATCCATAGGGACACTTGCTCTTCAGGACCCTTCTTGATTTTTGAGATTTGTCATCTTCTAATTTGAGTTGGAGAGTTCTACTCTGATTAATCTTGTTTGGATTGGTGTCAGTACTTGTGATTGATATATTGTTCTTCTGTGATCTCATTACTGTGAAAACTCCACTTAGGAAAACAAGTCCAAGTTGGTTTTGCCTCTCATTGGTTTAATGACAGTTGACACAGTCTGTCAGCCAGACACACCTCCCTCTCCACATAATCCCCCTGCCTCTCCACATCTCCACCTGCCCCTAAGCAGTCACTCAGGCCATCAGAGTAGATTTCTTCTGGCCTTCTAATGCCAAAATTATTTCAAATACTGTTTTGTCAGAATCTGGGGGTTTTGCTGCTCAGTGGAATAACTCAATACTTCCCTCAGCATGCCTGTCATGAATGCCTCTGGAGCAGTGCAGATCCCTGTGTGTGTCATGTGCAGTGTCCTGAGACACTGTGAGGATCCTCAGACCTTGCCTGTAGATTATACCCTCATTACAAGTCAATTCAGTCAGTTAAGCTATTGTTCATGACTCTGTTGTTTCAGTCTAGGACACAGCCTGTGTAGAACTCAATCCCTCTACCCTTAATGCACAGCTGAGCTTTTAGTTAATTGGACTGGGTTGCAACAACTGGCCCAATTTTCAAAATTTTTAACTCAGTTTTTTAAGTCTCTGTCAATGACACAGGAGCTCTCCCAGTTCACAGAAGAGGCTTTTGCTGATCGTTTTGTGGAAGATCAGAAATAGTTTACTAATATTTCATAGCAAAGGAAACAAGTACTTCAGAGCTTTTATCTCTTGTTCATCTTTTCTTCTGTGCTTCACCCCCTTAGGTGTAGACCTAGAGCTGTCAAGGAAAGAAGAGGAGCAGCAAATGCTCCAGGATGCCCGGCAGTGGCTGAACAGTGGGAGAATTGAGGATATAAAGCAGCCTCGGACAGGAGCCACAGCTCTTCATGTTGCTGCAGCCAAGGGCTATTCTGAAGTCATGAGGTAGGAGCTCCTCCCTGGGCTGATGCATGAAATTAAGGCTAAAGAAGACACCTTGCTTTACATTCAGAGAAATTTGTTCCATACTGAGATTTTAAGGCTGTTATTTCTGAAAAGGCTCTGTGGTTTTATGTGTCCAGCCCCAGTGGTTCACCCAGAAATACACAGGGACTGGAGGATTCTCTTTCATACCTCCAGGCCTTTTTGAAGTAATTAAAGCTTTTCAGAGAGTGAGGCATAAAGTAGGAGGTCTCTAATTTTTCTAATCATGAGGTCTGATTTTCACTGTTGGGGTGTTGGTTTTAGGACTAGCAAGTTAAACAGTATTAAAGGGATAAGAGTATAATTTTGACATAAAAAGTGACAACACACACTGCATGACAGTCAAAAATGTGACCAGTCTAGTGGGAGAATGCAGTGTCCAGCCCTGTCTCACTGTCCTCTGCCCCTTCATGCTTCTGCTTCTGCAGTGACAGATGGATTCCAGCACCTGACAGCTCTGCTGCCCTGGCACTAACAAGATTATTAGGAACATAAACTTGCCCAGTGTAGCATTTCCTGGTAAAAAAACATTAATATTGTAACACATAATGTTAAATTAGGCTTTCAATAAAGCTTTCTTCTCTGCGCTTTATGTGTGGGTGGAGCTGCCCATGAACATAGAGCTCCTTGAATCCTAGACTAGGTTGGGTTGGGAAGAACCTTAAAGCTCATCTTTTCCCACCCCCTGCCTTGGGCAGGGACACCTTCCACTATCCCAGATGGCTCCAAGCCCCATCCAGCTTGGCCTTGAACACTTCCAGGGATGGGGCAGCCACAGCTTCTTCTCTGGGCAGCCTGTGCCAGGGCCCCACCACCATCACAGGGAGAAATTTTTACCCCATATCTAATCTAAGCATGTCCTCTGTGTGAATCTGTTCCCCCTTGTCTTGCTACTACATGCTCTTATAAATAGTCTTTACAAGGTGTCATGGTTTGACACTGCCCAAGGCCAGGCACCTGCAAGAGTTGCTCACCTTCCCCTCCCGCAGCTGGGCAGAGGAGAGAAAAAAATTAATGGAGGGTTCATGAGTTAAGGACCAGGAGAAAGCACTTCAAGGGCAAAACAGGCTTAGCTTAAAGTTACAAAGTGAATTTATTAGCAAGAGACTCAGAGGAGGATAATAAGAAGTAAAATAAGCCTTTAAAACACCTTTTCCCTCCCCAGCCCCTCCTTCCTTCCCACCGACAGCACAGGGAAACAGGGCATGGGGTTTTGGTCAGTTCATCACTGAGATTTTCTTCTGCTGCTCTGGGAGAGGAGTCCTTCCCCTGTGAGACCATGGGCGTCCCTTCCACAGGAGACGATTCTCTGGGAACTTTCCAGTATGGTTCCAATCTCACAAGCAGCAGTTCTCCCAAAACTACTGCAACATGAATTCCGCCCATGAGCAAACAGTCCTCCCAAAACTGCTGTGGCGTGGGTCTCTTTCCATGGGGTGCAGTCCTCTGAGGACAGGCTGCTCCAGCCTGGAAGCAGGGCCCTCTATCTCCATGAGTCTCCCACTGGATCACAGTCTCCTCCAGACATCCACCTGCTTCAGCATGAGCACCTTCCTATGGGCTGTGGGTGGATCTCTGCATCCTCCATGGATCCCCATGGGCTGTGGGTGGATCTCAGCATCCTCCATGGATCCCCATGGGCTGTGGGTGGATCTCTGCATCCTCCATGGATCCCCATGGGCTGTGGGTGGATCTCTGCATCCTCCATGGATCCCCATGGGCTGTGGGTGGATCTCTGCATCCCCCGTGGATCCCCATGGGCTGTGGGTGGATCTCTGCATCCTCCATGGATCGCCATGGGCTGTGGGTGGATCTCTGCATCCTCCACGGATCCCCATGGGCTGCAGGGGCACAGCTGCCTCGCTGTGGTCATCACCACAGCCTACAGAGGAATCTCAGCTCTGGCACCTGGAGCAGCTCCTACCCCTCCTTCTCCACTGCCCTTGGTGTTCCCATGTTGTTTCCCTCACATGTTCTCACCTCCTCCTTCTCTGACAAGAAGAAAAACAGCATGTGCCCACTTTGTTTCGATTTTCTTCTTAAATCTGTTGTCACAGAGGTGTTGGCAACTTCTCTGATTGGCCCAGCTTTGGCATGTCCATCTTCAGAGCCGTCAGGAATTGGCTCTGCCAGACATGGTGGGGGCTTCCAGCAGCTTCTGACAGAAGGCACATCTGTGGACCCCTGCTACCAAAAACCAGGCTGTGCATAACCAACACACGAGCTTATTCTATTGCCCATGTTAAAATCTATTCTGGAAATGTTCATCTATCTTGATCCTAAATTTTGTCATTTTAAGTGACATGATTTGATGTCAAAGAGCTGTTTCATATGAAGCTCAAGCATTTTATTGTACTTCATGTTCCTGATTTGTATTCGGTCATTAGAACTTATAATTGAGTGATGAGCTGTCTGTGCCTGTGCTGCACCCAAGAACAAAAATCTAACTCAGCTTACGTGAATAGAAATGTAATATCTCTGAATTTGAGGTGTTGGTCCTGTGATCAGTCAGGGGAGGGTTGTGTATCCAGTGCTCCTTGATGAAGTTCAGTGTGTGCAGGATGACTTAGTTCTGGAAAGTCTCTCCTTGGCATTAACTGTGGTAATGATAAACACATCTCACAGCAGGCTGACATTGTTTCACTCTTGTGTATATGACGGCTGCACAGAAGTTCAAATCCAGAGTTTTAGTGACTTAAATGAAAGAGGCTGACAGCCAGAAGCCAGCTAACTCTAAATGAGTTGTGGAATTTGTCTGTGACCTTGAGTCTCTTAGCAGCTCTGTTTCTCCTTTCTGCCAGCTGGAAAATCAACAGAAACTCGGCACCTAATTTACAATTTCTTTCGCAGAGAAGCCCACAGCTGGTCGGCTGTGTCTGTGTTTTATTTAGCACAGTAGCACATTGGTGTAAAGCTGCAGGAGTTTCCAAGCTATTGGTGCCATGTTAGGGTCATGCTGGATTTCTCTCATGCTGTGCGATGGTGGCTCTGGATAGAGGAATTTCCCACGATGGAAATTTTCCAGAGCAGTTTTACCAGACTTGCAGAATTCCTCAGGGATGTTCTTCAGTATTTAAGCAACTTGGATAATAGTTTTGATACAGGAACTGCTCAGTGCTCTCATCTGCTCACTGCCACACCAGTGTGCACATGGCTCTGGAGCTCCAGACTACCCCAACCCTCTTGTATTTGTTTTGGTGTTAAAAATTCAAGTTCAGGTGCTGTGAAACACCAGTGTTCTGCTCTGATGGAGAAGGGAGGGTGGAAGGGACACAGCAGTGAGGGTAAGGAAAGGAGTTGCCAGGCAAGTTCACTTGTGGAAGATTGCTTGAACTGTGCCAGGGCTACTCTGAAAAAATGCATTTGGGGTTGTTTAATCCAAATGAGGATTGTTTAGCATACAGATTTTAGCTCTGTTAATGTACTGGTGCTTCCCTGGCAGTCCTGTTGGTCTCCTTGTGGACCACCCCACACTGTGGCCTTGTGCTCTTGGAGGACCAAGCTTGAGTTCCAGTTCCCAAATGTCCCTCTCCTGGCAGGTACTGTGCTTGGCTCCCTGGCACAGGAGGGCAGTTGCAGGGATGCTGCTTGTGTGCTCAATGCCTGAGCCACACTTGCCTCTGCTAGAGCAGAAGTTCAGACTGGGTCACCAATGCCAGATGAGAAATCAAGGTGTTCTCCCAATTCAGGACATGCTGAAAGGGAGCCTCATCAGTTTGACGTGTTCCAGCAGGTTTTACATCAAAGTCCCTTTTTGTTCAATGCCCTTTCCATTACAATTTCAAGCACATCAGATGGGATGTTGCTTTGGTTAATAAACACGTCCAGAAGCTCCTGGCTGTTAGGGTGCCAGACTGCCCACTTTGTGCCTAGCAGGGGAAACTGATCTGTCAGGAAGTCATTCCTGATGGGCAGAGATCAATCCTGCTGCTTTCCTCAGACTCCTGATCCAGGCTGGGTTTAATCTGAACGTCCAGGACAATGATGGCTGGACTCCACTCCACGCTGCTGCTCACTGGGGAGTGAAGGAAGCGTGTTCCATCCTGGCTGAGGCTCTGTGTGACATGGACATCAGGAACAAGCTGGTCAGTACACACCTAATGCAGGATTCTGTAGCCAGATTAATATAGACTATTGCCTGCCTGCTGCATGATCATGGAATCATAGAACCCCAGACTGGTTTGGGCTTGGAGGAACCTTAAAGCTCACCTCATTCCACCCCTTGCCATGGGCAGGGACATCTTCCACTATCCCAGGTTGCTCCAAGCCCTCTCCAGCCTGATCTTGGACACTTCCAGGGATGGAGCAGCCACCGCTTCTGTGGGAAACTTGTGCCACGGCCTTCCTACCCTCACAGCCAAGAATTCCTTCCCAATATCCCATCTAACCCTGCCCTCTGGCAGGGAAGCCGTTCCCCCTTGTCCTGTCCTTCCAGGCCCTTGTCCCCAGTCCCTCTCCAGCTCTTTTGGAGCCCCTTCAGGCACTGGCAGGGGCTCTGAGGTCTCCCTGGAGCCTTCTCCTCTCAGGCTGAGCACCCCCAGCTCTCCCAACCTGCCTCCAAAGCAGAGGGGCTCCAGCCCTGTGGTCAGTTTAGTGGCCTCCTCTGGATTCTTTCCAGTTGGTCCAGGTCTGTCCTGGGACAGGAGGTCCAGAGCTGGACACAGAGTTCCACGTGGGGTCTCATAAGAGATTGAGCATCATGATCCACCTACATGACAAAGTCCTAGCAGTTTTCTTTGCCTGTGTACTGGATATTTGAAATCCATCAGTAGATGAAGAATCTTGACTTGACGAAGGCAGAAATTATTTCAGATATTATGGGAAATGTGACCTGTTTAAACTTTTAAGACTGAGCTTGTAAGAAGAGATAGGGGCTGATCTGTGCTGTCCTGAGCTGGTGTAACCTTAAGAAATCAAACGGCGGCAAAGAAACAATATTGGAGTGCAAAATAATATACCAATATTAAGGTATAAAGCACTGAAAACAAGTGAACCTATGAGAAACTGGCAGCTTTAAATCCTCCCTATTCTATGTGTTGGTAATAAAAAAGGAAATTATTTTTTGTGAGACATGAGTGAAAAAAAATAGGGTGGAAGAAAAGGTGCAAAACCATTTCTCTTCATTTCTAATAGTTGCAGGTTTTTCCTTGAAGAGCCCCTGGATTTTCAAGAGCTTGTCCAGGGCTGCTCTTGGTATTCTCATCCCTGCTGGGATGTTCACTCTGGTCTGTGAGCTGTTTCCCACTGGACCAGAGTCAGGTGTGCTGTGGCAGCCTCTGGGCGTGGAGAGAAGGTTGGATGTGCTTGGAGGAGCAGCAGGGGATGAGGCAGGCGAGAGGATGTGATAAGAGAGGGCCCTGCTGTTCAAGTGCATCCAGCTGTGCTGGAAACTGCTGGAACACAAATGCCCCACAGGGAGCCCTTTCAGCCTGGTGAGCTCTTTGTCACCCAAAATACAGTGAATCTTTTCTGTTTAAATGCCATCAGGTGCTTTTCCAAAGTGTTTGCGATGCGTAAAACAGCCACAGTTGTATTTGTTGCATTACTTGCTCCTTCCAATCCAGAATTGTCTCCTTGTTGGGTCAGATGGAAAAGGCTACCTTTTTTTTGGTTTTTTTTTTACCTGTAGCCATCAGGTTTCAGGTTTTTAATGAAATGGAATTTAGAGCTTTAGTTATGGTGAAAATGTAACCAATTTCTTGGTTTGTGCCCTAGAGTATTTTTTCCTGGTTTGTTTTAGTTTATAAGTGCCCATGGATGTGGAAAGGGGTCCCAAATTTTTTGGGTTGCTGGCAGCCTTTCAGAATATTTAAATACATGATGATAAATACAGAATCGGGAATATCCTGAGCTGGAAGGGATCCACAAGGACCATCCGGTCCCACCCCTGGCCCTGCACAGACACCCCAAGAGTCCCAGCCTTTGCATCCCTGAGACCATTGTCCAAACACTCCTCAAGCTCTGGCAGCCTTGGGGCTGTGATCATTCCCTGGAGAGTGTGGTCAGTGGCCAGCACCCTCTGGGGGAAGAACCTTTCCCTGACATCTAACATAAGAAGAGGTTGATCACATTCCCTCTCAGTACAAGAGTGTCCTTTTTAGAAACTTGGAAACTCAAGCATAGTCCTGGCTGTTGGATTTGAGCAGCAGCAACCAGGGACTGCACTGCCCTGGTCAAAGTTGCTCACTGAACATAAACACGATCTTAGAGGTTTTTTCCAGCCAAAATGATTCTGTGATTCCATGATCACTGTATATGGGTTTCCTTGCTCTGGAGTGTCATTCACCATTTGGGGAGGGAGGATGTGTGGCATATGCACTGGTAAATAGGACTTTCTGGAATATTACCACTGTGCCATCTCAGATATTCTTTTATGTTCTCTCATTGCACCAGGGCCAGACGCCCTTTGACGTTGCTGATGAGGGACTTGTGGAGCATTTAGAAATGCTGCAGAAGAAACAGACTGTGGTGAGTTTCTGGAGATTGTTTTCCACCTTTCCAATTACCTTTTCACACAGGGGTGTGAAACATACACCCTCCAACACATACGGTGCCAACAGATGCGGGAAGCTGAGGCCCAGCTATTTTCTTTAGTTACTCATTTGCAGTCTTTAATCACAGCAGTACTTTTAATAGCTAGAAATCTAGATAACTGGATGACTGCAGCAAGGAGGTCAGTAGTGTGATGACATGCAGAATTATGGGAACTGGTAAGGAATTTATGTTCATCTTTGTAATTATGACTATTCTGCAGTTGCTTTGTTTGCTGGCAGGCTCTCCAGCGTAAAACTGCTCTGTTCCTAATGAGTGATTATGCAAGTCAGCTTTGTGTTTGCATCCAGGGAAATACACTGTCAGTGTTGAGAAAAAGATCTGTTACCATGTCTGTCTTTCTTACAACAGGGAGGCTTTGGATTGAGGAAGAAGAAATTATACACTTTAGGGAATTATGGGCCAAAAAGTGGGTGGTTCAAAACCATACTAAATTGCCATTTTATAATGCAGTGGAGATATTGGAAGGGATTATAAGCTAAAAGTCGACATAAAAAAAGGAAAGCAAAATAATATCTTGTTCAAAGTAAGGGCAGTTGTCAAGCCAGAAAGTTGGGTTTGGATTGATTTTTTTCCTATTTCATCTGGTCTACTCAGTTATCTCATTTGGGTGCTTCTGAAAAACAAGCTAACCTTCTTTCAAAAAGAGTTGAAAATCTGTAAGTGTCACTTAAAACATTGGGTTCAGAAACAGACAGAATGGGAACACTGCTGATAAAGCCTGGGAAAGGATTTTCAGGAACTGCCAAAGTGGGTGGTTAGAACTCCAGCTCTGATCACAACACAGCTGCTGCCATCCTCAAATAGCAGCCTTAGTATTTACAGGAACTTCTTAAAAATTAATCAGCTTCTCCCTAAATGAGGTGTTGATAAATACTATCAGGGTTGTATTTTGGATTCCCTTCTCTCACTACCCAGGATTTTACAGATAACTGCACTTCTTAAAAGAAAAGCATTTTTTGGATGTCTGCTGACCCATTTTCAGGACTGCTTTTCAGAGGCTACAACCCCACTGTTCTCTATAAAGAAGCACCATATAAAGGCCTTCTCCATTTATTTAGTCAATGTAGAACTGGGCAAAAGAAACCAGATTTTATCACACTTTTTTTTAGTGGACACGATTTTTTAGTGGAAAAGCCAGTTTAAAAATGTGCCATTTTAATCACTTAAAAATAGAAAACTTATATTTGTTAAGGATAAAACAGGCAGTTCCACAACATTATTTCTCTTCCAAAATGGCTTTCAAATCAGATATTTTTTTCAGTCTAAAGGAGAACACTGTGCCACCTTTGCTAAAAGATTTGCTACCATTATTGGAAAGCAGGAAGGATTTTTGTTTGCTGGAAGCAATTAATTTGATTTGGATTTGGATTTTTTTCCCAGTTACTGAATTGTCTGTGAAGGGAGCAGGCTGTTTCCTGCACTTCCCTTTGCTGTGCTCCAGCAGTTTGATCAGTGTAACAATGTTCTGCCCCAGGTTTTTGCTCTTCACTGGAATTCATGCTGCTTTTCCCACTTCACAGAATGCCTAAAGGAGCTTTGGCTGCCCCATGCCTGGAAGTGTCCAAGGCCAGGTTGGATGGGCTTGGAGCAACCTGGTCTAGTGGAAGGTGTCACTGCCCATGGCAGGGGCTGGGTCTGAATGAACTTCAAGGTCCCTTCCACCCAAATAATTCTGGGATTCTGTGATTCAAAATTTACAGTGCTTTTACTTGCTTTGCCTGGTGTCAGCTGCTGTCAAAAGAAAAAGAATAACCTGGTGAACCATGACACAACAGTCAGCCTTACACTGAGCCCCTAACTGCCATCCCTGCTTCTGCCTCAGCTGTTGTCTGTGATTCTTGAAGGTATTAAAACAACTTTTGGGTACTGTTTTGTCCACTGATGGTAATAAAATTAATATTGCTGCTCTCTAGACAAAATCTTTCAATTTCTATGCCAGGTATTCTCATGCAATGACTTTGTGCATTTGAGAGATTTAAGAAGTGACCCATCCTCACAGGAGTTGCCTATACAGGGCACACTTGAATGCTTTCCTCTGACAGCGAGTAAACAATAGCCACAAAGGCAGCACATTTTCACTTGAATCTGGCCTGATTTCATGGACACACACACACATGTGGACGGACCTCTAGCAGAATCCCAGAATGGTTTGGGCTGGAAGTAACCTTAAACCTCATCCAGTCCCACCCCCTGCCATGGGCAGGGACACCTCCCACCATCCCAGGTTGCTCCAAGCCCCATCCAACCTGGCCTTGGACACTTTAGGGATGAGGAAGCCACAGCTTCTCTGGGCAGCAGCCAGTGTTCATCCCTGGTCTCAGCAGAGGCAGCTGCAGGTGCCTTCAAAGGTTTTATTACATGGCAGCTGCATTCCAAGGACATGCTGACTCCTGTGCCCTGGTGCAGCTTCAGTCCATGGCTCACAGTGCCACTGCAGATGTGCTGTTGTTCAAGTGGCTTCTTACACAAATCTGTGGTGGTTTTGTCTAACAAGGCTGGGGTGCAGACTGGGTTATGCTGACAGGACTGGTTAATGCCTGTCCTCATTCTCTCTCTCCCATCTTCCTGGACTTTTTAATAGCTGCGAAGTGAGAAGGAGACAAGAAATAAGCTGATTGAAGCTGACATGAATGGGAAGCCTCAAAACAGACTCTTCACCAAGTAAGTCTCCCCCTCTTAGTTGAAAAGAAGCTGCCCAGGAAGTAATGGGAGAGCAGCTTCATTTCTCACAGCCAGCTGGCCTCAGCTGGGTCAAAAACGATTCACTGCTGTTTATTTCATGCATTTTTTTTCCATCTGAGCACTCAAATATAGTTTTAGTTGTGTCTTAACATACCCACTGAGTGGTGGAGCAAGGGCCGGTGTTTGGTTCTCCAGCTTCTGCTCTGGCTGAGGATTGATCAAATCTTTGGGCTGGGAACTGCACCTTTTAGTTGCACAGAGTCCTACAGCCCAACGGCTGTGTTATGTGGCACTAGAAAAGGAGAGATCGCATTTTTGTGGGTGGAAAAATGCTTGCAGAATTAGAAAATGTGAGACTGGCAGTGGAATCTGTGGCAAATTAGCAATGATGGAATTGCTGGAGTGTTCAGTTTGTAGATGGATTTTATCCTTTGCTTGTTCTGTAACTAGTAAATCATGTGTGTGTGTCCTTGAGAAGTGCAACTCAGATAACTTGCTTGCCTAGTCCTAAAACTTTCCTATTTTGCAGCAAAGAGAAGATTCTGTATGAGGAAGACACGTTGAAGTCCATGGAAACTGAGGAAGAGAACAAGGACTCTAGCAGTTCTAGTTCTGAAGAGGAAGAAGCTGAAGATGAAGTTTCGGAATCGGATGCTGAAAAGGAGTCAGGTAAGACTTAGTTCAGCCTTGAATTTAATAACTAGCTTAACCATTATCATTATTAATGTTGTTCTTGTTATTGTTACTAATTACATAATTAGTTGTTATGAACATGCTGAAAGTTTTACTTCCAGTGTATATGTACAGAATTTGGAGAAATGTGGTGCTACTGAATCACCTAAATCTGATTCAAATGCTGACTCCCAGGTCAGTATAACTATTAAAAAAAAAAAAAAACCTCTACAGATCCTATTTTAATTCTTACTTCCATCTCACATGTGTTGAAGATAACATGCGGTCCATAAACCTTGTTCTTGAACAGGGTTTTTTTCTTGTTGGCCCAGTTCAAGAAGAATCCTTATTTTTGAAGGGAAGCAGGTGAAGGTGTAGGAAGGCAATAGCTTGTTGTGTTCAGATCAGTCTGAAATGAAGGGCTGAGGCTATGAAGCTGTTCTGGGTGATTATAGAAGTGAGGAACTTCTGTTTTCCAGGCTGTGATGAATAATGATTGCAAAAGATAGTGGAAAATAAGGATTAAGTACACAGAGTCACAGTAGCATTTACATTATAGTATATTGCTGGCATCGTACTCCCATTTTTTTTTCCATAATTTCTGTGGCTTCCTTAATTAGTTTTAGAAGTGTTCATGTGTAGCACAGAAGGTTTAAATACAGATACTTAATTTTACAGTAAGTTAAGACTTATTTGTACTTAATATTCCGCAAACACAGATGCATCTTGAACTATGATGTGTTTAATGGTTAAACTGCTTTTAACACCAAGTTACTTACTATATCCAATATACTAAGAAATAGGTCCTGAGTGTGTAGTTTAAAGCTCTATCGTGCTTCTGTGCCAGTAAAATTGTCACCTGTGTTAGGACTGTATCATGTTGGGTCAGGGTGAAAGGGGTAGAAAATCCTGTCTGGGAGCTACTGCTGCACCAGCTAGGCATGGCAGTAACACAGGAAGATGATCTTGGGGCTTTTTAATCAAGCAAGTCTAGTGGACAAGTCTGTGGTAGAAAGAGACATGCAGTACAGGTCTTATATATTTTGTCCATTAATCAGGGGCTTACCCTGATTATATACATATTTCTATAAATATAAATTATAGCTGTCTAGCTGAGTGCCAATGCTCATAATCCTTGTAAACATGGTGGTAGTTTGACCAAAACAACTCAAATGTTTCCACACCTATAATACCTGGAACTGTGTGGGGTTTAACTGAGTTGGGAGCAACCTAAGATCCTTCAGCAGGGAAAGGTCTGCAGCACTCAGCATTAAATTTTGTGTAAAGCCAGAACAGGTTTCTTTATTGCATTAATTCACTGAGCAAAGCACATTGTAGGAGTCTATGTCAAACCACTGAAGCTAATAGAAATGGGAGACAAGAAGCGTTCAGGTAATGATTCAGCTTCAGGCTTTGTTACCTGTACTCTCCTTTCCGGGAAAGATTATTGGTCCTTTGAGAAATTTCCATCAGAACTGAAATCCCACCTTGTAAACTCCTGAAATATCTGCTAAGAGGAGTCTGGACTTGCCCAGCTGGATGGAGACACAGCTGTCGCTTGCTGCATATGTCATTGGTGGATCACATCTTTGGCACTCTCTTTAAAGCAAGCTTCTGTAAGGTAACAGCATCAGCCCACATTATAGGAGGACTCCAAAGAGAAGTAGGATTTTTCATTTTGGTAATGAAAACAATAATCATCACAGTATTACTGATTTCAAAGACAGAATATGGTATTCCTGCACTGATCCCCCAGTGTGGGCAGCAGGACAGGGAAGATTCTGCCCCTGTGCCCTGCTCAGGTGAGGCCCCACCTGCAGAGCTGCCTCCAGCCCTGGGGTTCCAGCACAGGGAGGATGTGGAGCTGGTGGAGTGAGTCCAGAGGAGGCACCAGGATGATCAGAGGGATAGAGCAGGTCAGCTGGGAGGAGAGGCTGGGACAATTGGGATTGCTCAGCCTGGAGAAGAGAAGCATTGGGGTGACCTCATTGTGACCTCCCAAGACCTGATGGGAGCCTGCAAGGAAGATGAAGAGAGACTGTTTACAAGGGCCTGGAGTGACTGGACAAGGGGAAATGGCTTCAAACTGACAGAGAGTAGGTTTAGATAGGATACTAGGTAAAAATTTCTCCCCATGAGAGTGGGGAGGCCCTGGCACAGGTTGCCCAGAGAAGCTGTGGCTGTTCCATCCCTGGAAGTGCCAAAGGCCAGGCTGGATGGGGCTTGGAGCAATCTGGGATAGTGAAAGGTGTCCCTGTGCATGGCAGGGGGTAGAATGAGATGGGCCTTAAGGTTCCTTGCAGTTCAAACCAATCTGGGATTCTGTGGTTATGTGTTTATCTGGTCAACATTTTACATGCTTGGATTGTACAGGAGGCATGGGTATGAAAAGATAAATATTATTCCCTTACTCCTCTTCATTTTCTGTAATATTCTCATACCTTTATCATTCTGAGCAATGCTGGGCACATGGATTATGACTGTTGTTCTAAAGTATTCAAAGTCAAGATGAAAAAAAAAAATCTGAGTGATCTTTTTAAACCTGAAAATTCCAGTCCCTTTAGTAGTTGAGCATAAAGCAGGACATATAGAAGCTGGCAGTGTAACACAAAGTTTATTTTGAGGTGTGTTTTGAAGAGTCTCAGGTTACGATTAATTTGTTGAATTTGCAGAGACTGTGAGAGGAGGAAATTGGATGAGGGAAGCAGTGAAATTGTTGGAAGGCTTCAGAGTAGTATGTTTCTTATAATCTGTAAGAAAGTTGTGCTCTTCAGACAAAAGCTAATGGCATTAATGTCACTTTATTCATTTTGAAGGCAATTAATTTGTCATCGACCTCTTGTAAATAAGAGAAAAATCAGTATAAAATTTTGTGGTGATCATCTGTGCTGGGAACCATGGAAGCTTTTAGTGTTGTTTTGTTTAAAAACCATCCAAACAAAAACGCTTATCCAAAAACCCTTACAAAAAAGGAATTAGAAACCTAAACTTTTACTCTTACCAATTTTGTTTTGAGGAGATTGAACTCATCCTGCCTAGTTTCTCTTGTCTGGAATTCATAATGTTTATTGCTGAACTTTTGGTAGAATAAAATGTGGGACCCTGCCCAAAGCCAGTGCTGCCAGCAGAGTCCATCCGCCTTCTGCAGTCAACTGCTCCCAGTCACACTGCTCCCAGTTAGTCCTTCCCAACCTGTCATTAGCACTTTAGCCTGTGCCCTTCTAATTAGGCTTGACCCTAAAAGCTAACCTGTGTGCTATAAACTTCCAGAACAGGCTCCCAGTGCCCATCCAGCCCAGCCTGGAGTGCTGCTGTCACCTTCCCTTCCCTCAGTGCCCTGTGTTTTACAGGCCCCAGTTACAAGAATGAGCAGCTGTCAGCAAATGGCAGCGCATCCTTCCTTGTCCATGGGCATTTCCATGGACTTGGATTCCAAGTATGGCAGGCCAGGTCTGCAGGGAGGAGTAGGGGATTATCTATTGTCCCTTCCCCAGGGGTGGGTGAAAGTGCATCCGAGGGTTCAGCTCCAGAACTGAGATCTGCTGCTTCACAGAGAGAGAAAAGTGGCTGAGAAGCCATTCTTATGCAGACCCAGAAACAGCTGGAGCTGTGCCAGGGGATAATTAGGCTGGATATCAGGAAAAGGTTGAGCCTCCAGAGAGTGCTGGGCACTGCCCAGACTCCCTGGGGAATGGTTGCAGCCCTGAGGCTGTCAGAGCTCCAGGAGTGTTTGGACAAAGCACTCAGGGATGCACAGGGTGGGATTGTTGGGGTGTCTGTGCAGGGCCAGGCGTTGGACTGAATGATCCCTGTGTGTCCCTTTCAACTCAGGAGATTCCACGATTCTTTGTCTCTAATTCAGGCTCTGTAAGTCCTGCTAACTTCCTGTTATTTTAAAATGATTCTCTTTTTTCTGTGTCCTTTGAATCCTTATTTTTCTAGTACTGAGAGTATTTGTTACAGAAAGATCGATCTTCATCCTGCAAGGTGCCGTCCTCCCAGATGCTCCATTCCAAATGACTCCAAATGTGTAACAGCAGATTTTTTCTTCCCTGCACATACTAGTCCAAGTATGATATTTGCTAGGACTGTTTGGGTGCTTATGCTAAAAATTACTTTTATTTTTTTCAAGCCATGAATGTGTGAGCCTCATAGCTATAAGGAAAGCTTTGATTGGTGGGTGTAGGTACATCATCTCTCAGGCAGGTTTCGTGTGCCTGGGTTTATGGTGAATAGCCTGTCTCCAGTCTGTGCTCTCCTGTCAAATGAACCTATTTATTGCCTATTTCTGCTTACTCTCCCCCTGGTAATGTCTGGTGGATGTTCTTCTGTCAAGCATGTGCATAGATACAAAAGATAAACGTGATACTGGGCAGCTGCATTTGCCTAACAAGCAGGGAGCCAGCTGTGAGCTTGGACAAGGGTTGCTTGGCTTGTTTGGAGCCCAAGTAAAGGCTTTTCTTGGGCAGCAGTCCTGGCTTCCTGTAGAAAAATGGATTTTGCTGCAGAAGACCAGAAATTCTGCCCAGCAGCACAAGCAGTGCAGAGAACTGTGCAGTGAAACCCAGCACTAAGCACTCAGAGCTCTGGGCTGTACCACACTTTTGCTACAGCAGAAACAGCATGTGCCCCTTTTTATCCCAAGATTTACTAGGGAAGAAATTCCCAGAGAGGAAACAAATTCGTGAAAACCAAAAATCCTGCGTGTCCTTTTTATGGTGCTTTCTGCAAAGATTTTGCTTATCTGTGAGGATCAGGTACAAAAGCTTTGCCTGCCAGTTGTATCCATCCTATTCTTTAGGAAATGGGAAGCTCCTTGCAGAAAGCCATGACATCTGACAGTGCAGAAGGCACTGATATCTCTGTGATCCAAGGAGACTGAGGTCACACAGCACTGGAGTGCAGGCCACACTCTGTGTAAAGAAGGGGCTCGGAAGCGCAATACTGAAACGTTTGGTTTCTCTTCTTGTTTAAAATTGTAGAGAGAAAGGAAGAGCCCTTTGCCAACCACTCCAGCCGTGAATCCAGGCCCAGCATCACTGAGCAAATGCCACCACCCGAGCCCAACTCGTTCACTGCATCTGCCAGAAGAGTAAGTGAATTTGGAATCAGTGGGGACTCCAGCAGTGCTCAGAAGCAGAAGGTGTTATTGGGAGATGGATGCTCTGAAACCAGTCTTCAGAGGACTTTAAGACTTGAATTTAGAAAAGTTCGGTAGTATGAAATTCTGATCAAGATGTGTGTTAACAGCAGTGTAGGGACAATACAGTTCCTCTTGTGTCTCTGACCCTCCAAAGCAAACTGTGGTGAAGAAACCCAGCATACAGCACATGCTCTGTGTGCTGTCAGTTCTGAGGGGATTGGTGCCAGTGTCTTCTCAGCAGATCTGTCACCAGAGCTGATTTGTGCCCGTGTGCCAGTAGCGAGTTCAGCGCCATTGTCCAAGGTGCCTCTGACTTGCCAAAACCAATTGAGTCACTGGTGTGATGTTACTGCCCAGCAAGCAGAGGCCGGTTTGCATGTGACTGGCCAGCTGGGCTATAAAAGCTTTGAAAGGTGAAGTGGTCACTAAAATCTTACGTGAATCCTCCAGCTCTCAGATCACTCAGCTAAATGGCACCAGGAGACTCTGCTCAGCACAGGACTCCTGTCATGTGCTGCTGCTTTTTGCACCAGACTATGGAGAAAACAGCACAAACACCTGGCTCAGGGTTGAAGCACTCAGTGCTTGTCAGAGGGAAATGTTTCTTGCTTTAGTCACAGTTTTTTATTTTTTGCGTGCAACTGAGTGTAACCAAGATCAAATGAAACAGAACTCCTCTGGGCATTGTCCAGGCTGGCTTACCAGGGGAACTGTTAGAGGTAGAAGGATGCTGGGAAGTGTGAGCACATCAGTTAACCTTTTCCCAGCTGCAGAGGTTTGGTTTCACTCCTTTGAGCTGTTTAACGCAGACTAAGGGTGTTAGGGTGTAGAAGCTGGCCTGTGAGCAGAGCAAATATTGATTTGACCTCAGTCACTTAAGACCAGCTTCTTTACCATCTCTCACCTGTTTGGTTTTCTGTAATTCTCTTTGACAGACTGGGCTTTAGATTGTGTTTCCCTCTATTAGAGAAGTTATTAGTATGTGCTGTTCCTGTGTTGTTCAGAATTTACAGATGGCAGCTTTTGCTGTGGTTTTGAGCATTCTCTGAGGAAAGCATCAAAACTACATGAAAATGTAGTTGGAGCTGTGTAGCTCAGTAGATTGGCAGTGCTAGAAGTGCTGGAGTACAGATTAACTCTTTGCATCTACATTGAAATGACATGAGCTGAAAACATTGCTCAAATACTGCAGGTGTAATTTTAGCTTGGCAGTCTTCAGACAGTGAGTCTGAGGGCAGAGCTCCCCAGTAGTTCCATTTACTCTGAATAGTGTCAGATAGTTTGTGTCAGATAGAATGTGGTATAATAATGCTTAGATCAGCTTTGATCAAAAGCCTTGTCTGCCCAGGGACCATCAGAAGCAACTAGAGAACACAGTCTTACAGGAATTCCCTACGATATTCCAGCAATTGGCGTTTCAGGGACTCACTGAACCTGGTGTACTTCTCGTCTTCATTAGCCCCTGTTGGACTTTTCCTCTATGCTGTCACTTTTTGATTGGGATGTCCTCTAATGTCCAGTGGTAAAAAGAGTCCTTCAGCTTAGTTAAAAACTCTACAAAGCTCCCTGTCCCATTAACCTACCACACACTGGGTCTGTTTGCTGTTCCTTTGTGGGCAGGACCACCCTTCTGTGTGCCACTGTGGGTTTCATGTACCTTGGCCATATATCAGCCTGGAGACAGATATACTGAATGTCTCCTCGTGCAAAACATCTCTTGCTCTACTCATTCTTGCTGCCTTTCCCTGAACTCTTCCCTTCTTGTTAACTGCTGCTGAGCCCTGGAGCTGAGCTGTGTGTGGTACCAAAGGTATGATTGTACCATGCAGTAACACAGAGCCACAGTGGTTATGTGTTTTGCATTCTCTACTTTTCCAATAGTTCCTAATAATGTGTTTGCTTAATTTCCTGTACAACTTGGTGCTTAGCCCTGTACAAGTATCTCTTGTGATGCTTTGGCTGCATTCTTGAATAGCAGTGGGCAGCCTTTTGAAAGACTTAGTTAACTGTAGCTAAAGTCACACACTTAAGCAGTTGTACATTTAAGCAGTTGTGTATTTAAGGACTAAAATATGCAGATTGGAAGTGCCTCATGTAACAAAAAGCACAAAGGCCCATTCTATGGATGTACAGTTAACTGCCCATGGAAGGGGCTTCTGCAAGGCTGTTCTGTTCAAAGTAGGATTAAGCTTATGTCATGTTGCATTGTCCTACCTGAGCTCAGCTGAGTATAAAAGGTCTCTGAGGATAGAGATGCTGTACTCCCTTACTCCCTATCCCAGTGCAGCTTCACTCCTGCCAGGAGTTATGTCTCCATGTCAGCTGGGATTTCCCAAGTGGAAAGTTGTCTGTTCTCCTCTCTTCACTGTTGACTGTAGAGAAGATTGGTTCCATGTCCTCTGTAAACCTACCCCCAAGTAGCAGAGCAACTGAATCCTGTCTTTGCTTTCTCTTTTCCATGCTAAACAATCCAAGTTTCCTCAGTCTCTTCCTTTACAGTGTTGTTGGCTACAGCTCCCTGGTGATCTCAATGGCTTCTCCTGGACTCCACTGGTGTGAGGGGTTTATTTGCAGCTAGTTCTGTAAGACCTGAGTACTTGTTTTTGGTTTTCTGCCTTTGCTGAATAATTCCCCTTTCCTAAATGGATGATAATAAAAGCTTCATTGTTCCTTACATTCTTTCCTCAAAGCTGGAGGAGGGCACTGTGTAGGCAAAGACCTGCACAGTGACAGAAGATTCCTTTCATTCTCTGTTCTTGAGGATGAGGCACTACAGCAATTTGCATCCCTGTGAGTTCACCTTGAGCTCTGTCCTGTAATTTAAGTGAAGCAGGAAATAAGTAATTCTATCTTATAAGTCTAGCCCAGCAAAAACTGGAGCTTTTTGAAACGCTTTCTGAACTTATTTCTGCTCTTCCTTTTTCTGAATGTCCCTGTTTCCCCTCCACAGTTCAGTTGGCTCAGCAAGTCAGACGAGCAGAAGGATGAGTCACCTTCCTCATGGCGGCTGGGCCTGAGGAAAACTGGCAGCCACAACATGCTGAGTGAAGTTGCTGCCACTCGTGAGGCACAGAGGGATAAAACTTCTTCTATCTATCGCTCCTCATCCAGCCCTCGGATATCTGCGCTGTTGGACAACAAGGAAAAGGTTTGGCTTTCAGCAAGGATGTTTTAGTGTATCCACTTTACCACACAGGTGTAAACCCTTTTCTGTTTGAGTTATTGCTGGGATTTGTATCCATAACAAACATGGATCCCTTTCAGTCTTACTTTCTGTTCTTTTGAAAAATATTTTCCT
This sequence comes from Sylvia atricapilla, assembly GCF_009819655.1. Classification (NCBI taxonomy): domain Eukaryota; kingdom Metazoa; phylum Chordata; class Aves; order Passeriformes; family Sylviidae; genus Sylvia; species Sylvia atricapilla. The sequence continues at coordinate 5,912,306 of NC_089164.1, read as the reverse complement.
CCTATCAGTTGTTTCTCCAGAACTGGAGTTTGGTGCCCCTTTGGCTTAATTCCTGCTCAGTTTGGACCGGGCTGGCACTGAACAAGGGCTGTCAGACATGTTCTTTACCAGAAAATGTCCAATCCAGAAATTGTCTGAATAACAGCATATACCTGCAGTGGAGATTGTCCTTCCCTGTAGTTTACATGGATTCCTCCTCCTTACACCAGCTGCATTTGTAAATCCCGTGTCACGTATTCAGTGACTGTAACTTCTCTGCTGCTGGGTAGATGCCTCATCCCTGGAGGTGTTCAAGGCCACCTTGGATGGAGCTCCAGTCTAGTGCACTAAAGATCCCTTCCAACTCAAACCATTCTCTGATTCTGTGATTGACAAGTTATTCTCTAAGTGAGAACATGCTTTTATTCACTACCATGGTCATCAGGAAATCCCTTTCAGAACTGATATTTCAATGCTGTGGTATGTGTTCCCCAAGTAAGTTGCCTTAAACCAGCTGGTAGGAGAATGCTTTCTTAGTTGAAGAAATTTAAAAATTAATTAATTTGCCACTGTACGTGCTGGAAGGGTAAAAGATGTAGCTGAAGTTCCTCTTTTGCTTCACCAGGACAGAGACAACAAGAGTTATCTTGCCACCATAGTCCCCAGAAGACTGAGCAGTACAAGTGATATAGAAGAAAAAGAAAACAGGTGAGACTGGCTGAAGTTAATGCTCCCTCTTCCATCCTGTCAATACTACTTCTGGAATATAATTATTCTGTAGTCATGCTTTGTGTATTTTCTCAGCAGTCTCAAGTACACAGGAATTCACAACAGCAAGAGCCAGCTCTGTCTATAAAAGTTCTGGTATGTTGGTTTTCATTTAGGTGAGCAGGAATCAGCAGACTGGTTCCTCCACCCCCTATTCACACAGGCACAGCCTCCATCCAGGCAAGCAGATTTTAGGATCCTTTTTCCTTTTAATATGCAAGTGCCTCATTTTGTAGCTGCCACCTGCACTTGTACTTGTCACTTGCTCAGCAGTCACCTTCAGTCCCTTCGTTCACACCTCTGTCACTTGAGATTCACTCAAGCTTGTGAACTCTCCCATGTAGGAACTGTTTCATTCCAGGGCTGTTTTTACAGTCGGTGTGTATAGATGTCCCTGAATAGAACCATAGTCTAAATGGTGTATATATATGCAGGATTTCTAGATGTATTTGAGGAGTTGGTCTCTATCAGCAGCTTCTTCAGGGGCCTTTCAGTGCCTAAAGGGGCTCCTGGAGAGCTGGAGAGGGACTTTAGACAAGGTGGTGGAGTGACAGGTCAAGGGGGAATGTCTTCCACTGCCAGAGGGCAGGAATTGGGAAGGAATTTTTCCCTGTGAGGGTGAGGAGGCCCTGGCACAGGCTGCCCAGAGAAGCTGTGGCTGCCCCGTGCCTGCAGGTGTCCAAGGCCAGGTTGGATGGGGCTTGGAGCACCCTGGGCAAGTGGAAGGTGTCCCTGCCAGGGCAGGTAGTAGGACAGGATGAGCTTTAAGGTCCCTTCCAATCCTAGCCATTCTATGATTCGCTTTTTACTAGAAGGAATAAAATTTGACTAGAAGGAATAAAAAAGTAGCCTCATTTCCAGCTGCTTCCCCAACAGAGGAGGACAGGCACATGAAGAGCAGTGGCTGTGAACTGTAGTTGTTGGGCAGGAGCTGTGGCAGATGACAGCCTGGGAGAACTTCATCAGAGCTTGAGATTCTTTGCTGATCTTTTGCTGGAACCTCCCTGCTGTGTTCTTGTTCACTCTCAGGCAGTCTCTGAGATCCAGAGTTTAGCAAGACAGTTTGTGTCTGTTGATGGGCTCAAGAAGGTTTGGCAGAGGCTGCTCCTGAGTGGCACATCCCGCTGTAGCTGCTGACAAGTGTCCTTTTCTGGGTGGAGTGGGGACTGGCTGAGGACAACTGACCTTCAGGAACAGATGGTACCAGGCATGCTGTGTAGTACAGATTTTTTCCCAATATTCTTTCCTTTCAGAACATTTGGGTTTTGCTTTCTGGAACCCACAGGTGTCTTGAGAGAGCATCAGTCTGAGCATGACAATTGGAAATGAGAAATAATTGCAGGCCAATGGGAGAATGGATTGGTGCTGCATTACAAGCTCCAGGTCCTGTCCAGCACCAGGAGAGAGCAGGATACACTGCCTAAGTGTGCATTAACATTAAGGAAAGAGCCCTGTTTTCAGATAACCAGGGTAAATAGGATTACTAGGAATTTCTTGATAAGTTGTCAGGTAGCTTTAGGTACTGTAAATATTTTTTTGTTGTTTTCTGCTTCATGATTTTGTGGTGGACCTGGTAGTGCTGGGTTAATTGTGGGACTCGGTGATCTTAGAGGACTTTCCCAAGCCTGATGATTTTATGAAAGGCTTTGCTGTGCTGAATTGCTTTTGTCCTTGCCTGGATACCTTGAAGAATAAAAGTTTCCTTGCAATTCCAATATCTGCCCATTTACACTTTGATACAGACAGCAGTGACAATATTAAATGACACTATTTAATATGTTAAATTACTTTTATGGACAATCTGAATTTCATTTGCAAGTTTTCTGACTAAAAAGGATCTTGTTCCTCTTTATGCAAAACATTACATCATCTGTGGTCCTGAAGTGAGCTGACAAGAGCAAGAGCTGATGTTAAGGCCAGAACAGGTGTTTCTCTGAGCTGTGTCACCTGAACAATGAAGCACATAGGTGTAAGGGAAGGGTCTGTGAAAGTGCAAAGGAACCAAAAGCAGACTCAGAGTTTTTTCTAAGCAAAGCCTGTGCTCTCTCCTGCTTCAGAGAATCCGCTGTGAACCTGGTGCAGAGTGGCTCCTACAGCCGGCAGCCCTGGAGGGATGAGCCAAAGGGAAATGAAGCTCCCCACTCTGGTGCACCTGCTACCTATGTATCCACTTACTTGAAAAGGTATGTCCGGGTCTAAGACAGACCTGTGGGTTCTCAGGCAGTTTGAACCACTCTTAACATGCCTCCCAGATCTCACCTTCCTGCTTGTTGCTTCCTGCGTCTTGTAACTGGGCTTGGGACCCTCTTCTGCTAAGAGCAGGGAAGAAAAATTATGATTTTTGATATTTGTCATGCTAAATAGCGTTTTTAAAGGCTATAATTTTTATTAATTTGCAAATTTCTGGACTTAATTTAGATACTCTTGTTCCCATAACTTAAATGCAGTGTTTTCTCTGTTTAATGCTGGTGTTATGGTTAGAGAATAAAACCAAAATTGATCATAAAAACAGATTAATATAATAAGACTCCAAAAGCATTGTTCAGATAGCTCTTGGTGAGTAAGTTATAGCTTACCTCTAGTTTTGGTTTATATTAGTCCATGTTTATGATATTATAAGAAAGTAGCAGTGGTCTTGTGCATACTGTACAGCATTTGCTTAGGAATAAAACTGATGCTTCCTCTGTTGTTTTGTAAGGCAGTAAAGAAGCAGTTTGTTCACAGTGCATGTGAAGTTGTTGAGGCTGATTATTGATAAAGAAGCCAGGCAGAAGCAGGAAGTTCTGCAATTCCAGGCAGGACTCCTGTGACTGCCGTGTCCTGGACCCCCTTGGGAGACAGAGCCTCAGTGTCCTTGAGGTACCAGCTAATGGCTCTCTAAGTGAGCTGAAGTAATGTCCTGCTCTGCTGAGGCAAACAGTGTGTTGCTGGGTTTTCATGTGAGCAGGAGGATCAGCAGTGCCAGCACCTCACTTTTATTTCAGCTAGTACTGGAGACCATCAAAACAGCCTGTAATAAACTTGTCACACTGCAAAGCCGCTTTGTTTCTGCTAAAGGAAAACAGCAGCAATAGCTTAAGGTTTTAGATTGAGCGTCACCAGATTCTGGGCCTTGAGGTGAATAACTATCCTGAAGAAGGAACAATTGCTTGAGATACTTGGGAAGAGGCAATTTGTTCCAGTGTTAGTGCTGTACAGGTAAGTGGTGCTCAAGGTGGTGTGTGGCTAGTTGCTGGGCACATACACATCCATTGCCACAAAAGGTGAAGCAGCCCCTTCAAGCAGAAGCCTTCTGCTCTGCTGGTCCATTCCCGTGATTTCACAGCTATCCTGGGATGTGATGACAGCCCAGCCTCCATAGCTTGTCTCTCTCTGAAGCTGGTCTGACAAGCTGCAGCTGATTACATTGGAAAACTTTTGCCCCTTGCAGCTGGCACACCTGTGCTGCTTCCTGAGCTGAGAGACAGCCCAGTCACCCCCAGGCAGTCTTAGAAACATTGCTGGTTTATCCCAGCTAATCCTGCACCAGAGTTAGTGTTGCACTCACTCACTTGGACTGTATTTCCTTGGTTAAAGGGTACAGAGAGTGGGAAAGGTTTGGGCTGCAGTGAGATGTCACTAATACTGAGTTCTTTTCACAGAGGCTGAATTCTGGCCTTTCATAAGAGAATGACTGGTTCACAAGCAGGTACAGAGAATAGCTTTGTCAGGTAGGAATAGATACGCTTCTAAAGGAGAGATCAATGGGTTCACATTTTATATATAAATAATAAAGCCATGATCAATTAGTTTTCTGTAGGAGAGCAGAGAGAAATTGAATATGATTGTATTGAACTTTTGATTTCTCCAGCCTTGTGCATCCACACCTAAGATAAGGAAACGAACCTGGTCAGACATAAGCGTTTTGTCATTTCCAAGTATTAGCAAAACTCTGAACACAGCTCCAAAAGGTGAAAGCTTCTTCTTAGGGAGGAAGAGTCCAAGGGAATATGACACGCTTGGATGTCACTGAGGCCATGACTGTGTACATCTGCAGCTCCCCTTTGCCTCAGCATTTGACTAATCTCCATAAAGATCACAGACTGGGTTGGATTGGAAGGGACCTTAAGTCCCAACTCCTTCCACCGCCTGCCATGGGCAGAGACGCCTTCCACAAACCTGGCCTTGGACATTTCCAAGGATGGGGCAGCCACAGCTTCTCTTGGCAGCCTGTGCCAGGGCCTCCCCACCCTCACAGGGAAGAATTCCTTCCCAATATCTCATCTAACCCTATATGTGTTCTTTAAGTGCTTTATATGACGCCTCAAACATAAAATGAACAACAGCAACAGACCCTCTTAAGATGGGGCAAAAGCAGCTTTTTTATTTTTTTAAAGCGAGGGGCAAAATAACTTGCAGCAATGTTACTAATGTTCTTCAGCTTTAGTTGAAACAGATATCAATGCTCTCTCTGTCGTGGTACTGGCAGTTGTTTTGCTTTATTTGTGTGTACCACTGGCCCAGAAATCTACAGAACCCTGCTCTAATATGGTGGTGTCCATTTTAGTGTGTACTGGCCTTCAAAAATCCAGGTCACTTGGACTGTAAATGAAAGGATGTGGAGGAAAACTGGCGTAGCAGGTTGGAGTAGTTCAGCATCCTACATTTGACATCAGCCAGAAGTGCTGACTCCCAGGAAGGCCTCACACCAGAATGAAATCCTTCAGCCACACAATTTCTCCTTCATTTCACATTTTTACATATACTTCCATGCTGGTTCTGGTTCCATAAAAGCCATTGCAGTGAGCCAGGAAAACAGTCCCTGCACCCCAAACTCTGTTTCTGACAGCAGCTGGTTTTGAAGGAGAAGTTGAAAAAGCCAGAATAACTTCAGAGCAGTCTTCTACCTCCCACACTCTCCTTACTTCCAGCAATCAGGAATTTAGGAGCCGGGAGTTATATTTAACCATTGTTCTTAATAGCCACCACTTCCATACCTAAATCCTAGTTTGATCTCTGCAATACACCATGGCAGTGTGTTTAAAAAAGTAGTTACGTGCTTCGTGCAAACCTTTTTTATTACCACATGTAGAAGCTTTTTAGGAGAGTGAAGGTACTTAAGTTAAAATTTTCAATGGCTTACAAGTATTTCTTTAAAGTCAGAAGTATTTCTTTTTATTGGTTTGAAATGTTGCTTTACATTTCATTGCACATTCCCTGATGGTTCTGTTGTGGTGATAGTGTTAGAGAATGAGGAGCAGTGTGTCAGTGCCTTTTTTTATTTTTAATGTTGAGTTCTTCAGCATAATTTCATATTCCTCCCTTTCACAGACTCCTATGGACACAGCTGTTAATTAACAGGATTCCCTGACTAACCTTTATATTGCAATTTTCTGGTCATATTCAGATCGGATGTGAACAATGGAGTAAATGCCTTGGAGTGCTCCTCGCACTGTTCAGTGCCACCCATGCAGGAGGACAGGCTGGGAGGTGGATTCTTGCAAAGGTGGCGATGCCTTGGCTCCCTTGGGAGCAGGAGTGTGTTCCTAGTGCCCCAGCACTACATTTCTATGCCCATGGGTGTGTTGGAGCTGGAACAATGCCATCCCTGTGCCCTCTTCCTCCATTCCTCCTCCGCTTTCCCTCTTATCCTCCACATTACTGCTCTCCCAGGCACCTGGTGCTGCTTCCATCTTCCTCACCCACTGCCTTTCCCTTCTGAAAGACAATCCTTGTCAAGGCTTTCTTGATAACCCTCCTGCATCCTCCCCTCCTGACCAAGTTCCTTCTCTCTCTTGCAGCCACCCTCGTGCCACTGCCTCTCTGCCTCGGGCTCTCCTAGGATGGTGCCACATCAACTCTGTTCTGCTAGGGCTGCCACCACCCTTTCCCCTTTTCCCCTGCTGATCCTCTCCTTCCTTCCCCAGACAGAGGCTCCACTGCCATCCTCTCCTCAGGACACTCATTTATGCAACTCCACGACTGCTTGCTCCATATGCCCACCCCAGCCAGGTTCCTCTTCCCACTCCCACCCTCCTCCCAGCCCATCTCCGGGGCTTGTCTTTTCCCTCTGGAGCAGAGAGCCAAGAAGGGAGGGACTTGTTTCCAACAGGACTACCTGCTCCTGCATGCTCCAAGCAGGACCAGCATTCCGGAGGAAGTTCTGTTTAGGCTCTGGCAGAGATTACTACCTGGTGACAATGACTGGCTTGTTCCTGTGTGACCTGGATATGGCAGGCAGCCATCAACTGAGGAGCCCAAATGGGAGGTTCCCCCCTCTGGAGGCCTTCCAGGATGCTCTGGAGCAGCTGGTCCCCTTTGGCTCCCTAGGGACCAGCTGCTCATACTGGGTGGGCTGGGAGCCTTGGCATGTAAAACTGGCTTGTAAACTGGGTGCCAGGGTGAACAGGACTGGATCCTTTCTCTGGCCTCCTGTCCTTGGCTGTGGTCCTGCCCCTTCCCAGTGCTATTTCAGCCTCAGGCTGCTCTCTGGATTCTTACTCTAGAACTGACTTCCAGTTCATTCTGTTGTCCCTGGCTTTCCATAAGACCTGCAGCTCTGTCCTGGCCCGCTTCTTTCCTCTAGGACAACTTTTATTCCTGTGCAGCCACTTCGGTCCATGTGTCCTGCCATGGGAGCCATTAGTATGCAGAAGGTGAGAGCCAGCCTTCCTAGCCTTTGATCTTTCAGACAGTCCAGTCTGACCGGTAGCAGCCGGGCATGCCAGATCCTGGGAAAGGTGTGGCAGGGCCCTGGGACCCACTAGATTGCTCTGTGCAGGCAGTGAGTAGCTTGTGTGCACGGCTTGGGCATGTGCAGGAAGGAGATTCTGCCAGATTTCATCAAGTCTGTTTCCAGAGATATGCAGCTTTTCCCACTAGAGTGGATTTTCTCTCCCATTAAGGGTGGATTTTCTCTCCCCTTAGGCTGGATTTTCTTTGAAAAAGTGAAAGGGTCCATCCTTGTGTAAGAGCCTTTCTGTCCTCCTCCGTCTTATCCAAAATATTAACTCAAACACTGTGTTCCAGTAAGATTGGTTTTCAGGCCTTGTTTTAAACTGGCAGAATATTATTTCCCTTGCTCATTCTTGAATATTTTTTGACAGCTGTGCTAGGTATTTTCTAGAAATACAGGTCTTAAAGAGAATTAAAGCCTGAACTGACCATTGTCTTTGCCAAAACTTTAAGCCACTGGAAATAAGTTCTTAAAACTGGAAGTCCTGGACATCCTCAGGGATGATGCAGCCAGACCAGTTTATGTCACTGTCTCCTTTCCTGCTTTGAGCATCCTCATCCTTGCACCTACCTTTCCCCAGGGCACAGGGTGCTCCGTGTGTCCTGCTTTCACTGCAGCAGGGTTTTTTCACTCCCTGATTCTCCCCAACTCAGCCCCATGCTGTTATTTTCTCACTGGAACTGAGCTGGGCTTAGCTAAGCAGGGTTCTGCTGGCACTGGCCTGTGTGGGCAACCAGCGACAGCTCCGCCTCTCACTGATCTCCTTGCACACGTTTTGCTGCCATGTGGTGCCTGCTCCCTTCCCAGCTGCAGGCCCAGCTGTGGGATGTGCTGTTGAATATTTACTGTGCTCTGAAGGATGTGATTTTGTGATGTTTTACAGTGCTTCATTTGGTAGAAGTAGTGACCTGAGCAGTCCCTACATTTCAGCCAGTCGCAGTCCATCTCTAGCTACCTCACCCACTGCCATTGGCTCATCTACCTCCCCGGGCACCCCGTGGCAACCTGTCTCTTGCTGTCCCACATTTCTCGGTGTGAACACTCCTGCTTCAGCCCACCACAACACCAGGTAATGGCTCCCAGCGGAGATAACACTCCAAAAGTCAGTGTTTGGGTTGGAAGTTCTGGAGCAGATTAGGGATTTGAGGTGTGCTTCCACGTGGGAAGTACTGATAAGCAGTTCCAGAATGCTGTACAATCCCAGAATAGTGGTGTTGGACAGTTTCAGTGGTGGGTGTGACTGGCAGGCAGGTGACAGCCCGCAGTGTGTCCCTTGTGCCCTCTGTCCCTGTGACACAGTGCGTGCTCACGCTGCCCTCAGGTGCTCATTGTACAAGCTCTTGGAGTTCCTTCTGCTTATTCACCAGATACATTTTACTGGTCATTTTTGCTACTTAACAGGGATGTGAAGGCTTTTAATTCTTCCGGCTCATTCTTCTCCCCAGTTTTGTAAAATTCATTTTACTGTGGCTGTTCTCTACAAACAGATGAGTGTAATGCGAGGAGGATGAACTGTCCATACTCCATCGAGGAGGTTGGGCTTGGCCAGCACTGGAGTTCACTTGCTTTGCTTTCCATATGTCTTCTCTATTTCAGAGCCCCTTTCAGGCAACAAACTGATTCTGCTGTAGAGAAAAACGCAGAGGGCAGCTGTGCCAGCACTCCTCTAGGTGTAATCACAAACCATGCTGTGCTCGGCACTGCCAACGGCACCGGGAATGCCGGGGCTGCCTCCGCCCCAGGGAAGGACCTCTCGGCTGAGGAGGCCAGGGAGCGCAGAAGGTCAGTGAGGAGTGGGCTCTGGTGGCCCCCTCCATGGGCAGCTGCCACACGGTGGTGATGGTGCGGGTGTAACAGGTGGTTTTTAGGTGCTCCAGGAAGTTCCCAGGCTGCTGTCCCTACTCTGTCTGAGGGTTTTGAACTGAGTCATCACTGACTTGTAGTTTTAATTTAGTTTCATAATTTTCTGCTTGTCTCTTCAGCATCTCAGCCTTTTTCTTCAGTACTAATCTCAGCTCCTAATCTCAGCCTGATCCCAGTGTGTTTGCAGGGACACAGCAGAGCAGCCACTCGCAGTGGGTTCTGTAAAATGAATCCCATCCTAAAAAGACCATTGTACTTAGATACATTCGGATAAAATCAGTCCCTCTGATTCAGCCCAGTTGTGTTTGCTTATGCCCTGATGGAGTCATCTGTGCTGCACAGGTCCCCCAGATTCCCTTTGCAGTTAGTGGGAGAAAACAAACATTCCTGGGGCGTATAGGTGTGTGACGCAGTAGGAGATGGACTCCAGCAGCAGCTGTGGCTTTTGATTGACTGGAAAGGCCAGAGGTGGAAGACTGCCATGTGCAGCTGAGGCCGTTCCAGCAGTAGCAGCAGTGGGAATGACTCCAGCTGGTGGTATCTCTTTCTTATCACGTGGTGTTATTTTAAGACTGGGGAAATACAAACCTGGGGAGACAGAGCTCTTTTTGAAGGAACTTTGCCCTGTACATTAATTAATTACAGAATATGAAATGATCCATATATTCTTCCTGCAAACAGGTTAACTTTTACAAAATCTGTCTCTTCCAATGGCATCAGTGAAAGCAAATACTAATGAATAAAATACACTGATGAACTGGGTGTTTCTAGCCAGCAGTGAGTTCATGCAGAGTATCTAGTGCTTGGATTCTTCCAAACTGTCATAGTGATTTATTGAAATACAGCCCTTCCTGAGTGCAGATAGTGCTCTGACATCTTAAATGGCCTGAGGCCTGCAAAAGCAGTAATGGGAATTACCAGCTTCCAAGAGTAAAGGTGGTGGGGCTGAGCTACTGCTCAGCTTCACCTGCAGCACATCCGAGCAAGGTGGGCTGTGCTGTTGGAAAATACTCAAACCTGTAATGGTGTTTAGGATTTTTTTTTCCAGACCTAGTACAGGGAGCACTTGGAAGGTATTAAAATGTTCTGGAGAAGCCACATTCATCAGCTTTGTGTGCAGGGACAGTTTGCACTAGCCACTGTAGGGTTTCTTTCGTGTGAAAACACTTGGGTTAGCCCTGGTAGTGCTTCTGTGTGGTCCTGTTGCAGTTTCTGGAGGTCACTTGGCTTGGGGTCATTTGTAGTTGAATCGAGATGAGCTGCCAAAAGATACTGGCAGCTCCCATGAGGTTGTGCAAGAGGACAGAGTGAATATTGTGCTCTTAGTTCTGACTTTATACCTTTCACAATGATCTCTCCATTTTAGCAAACCCAGAATCAAGTTGCAGAAGCAGATTTTTCCCTGCAGAAGTGGGCTGCTCAAAGTCCTCCCATACTTCTGGCACTGTCTGCAGATAGAGAACTGAACTGGGCTAGTTACTTGTAGATGCCCAAAAAAGCATCCATTAATATTACTGCATTGGCATTTACTGCCAAATCTGTTTCTATAAATAATACTGAAGATCTGTTTGTCTCCTGCATTTTTATTAGAGAACCATCTCCTGTGAATTATGGTAATGTAAAGAGAAAACACCAGAAAATTCCTCCCACCTTTAATTGATGCTTTGAAACTACTAAGAGGAAGAAAGCCCAGAAATTTTGTATTGTGTTCATGGGGGAGGAAACCGTACTGATGAATGTACATCTTCTCAGTGGGATAAAGTGACTGGGAGCTGCCTGCACATTGGAACTAGGAAACATGGACCCAGGGAGATAGGAGGCTGGAGAAGTCACCTGAACAGGAAACACTTATTAGAGAAGGAGACCAATTCCAGTAAAATAAAAAGGCCAATGGCAGACAGTTGTCAGGGCAGTGCTGTATGGATTTCACTTCCCAGCAGCAGCTGTTGCAGGAGTGTTTGGGCTGCTTCAGTGTTTCCAAAGCACCAGCTTGCTCTTAGCAACAAAAACATAAACAGGCTGATCATCTAATATTAGATCATAGGGATATCTCTGAACTTGTGGCCCTGCAATTATGTATGTGAAGCCGAAAGGTTAAAGCAGAAGAGGCTGCTTAGGGCTGGGAATGGCTGAGTGCTCTGGAGTGCTGGTTTGCATACTGTGGTGGCCAACAAGTCTTACTCTGCCCCATCACGATGTTTGACCCGTGGTGGTTCACCTGCTCCTTGTTTTCCAGCTGAATTGATCAGGAAGTTCTCCAGTAAATGCTGGGAAATAGTGTAAATTACAAGGGGGAGGAAAGAACAACCAGCAGAGGGACAGCGGAGCAGAAGTCTGTTTGGGGTGTGTGATGCCACATGGTGCCAGCTGGACTGTGCCCCATCAGTGCTGGGGCTGGATGTCCCAGGGGTTCAGCTTGTCTGCTGCCACATGTGCTCCATGTGTCCTGATGCCCATCCCAGCCTCCCAACACTGCCATGTGTGTTCTGTGTGTCCTGCTGCACATCCCAGCCTCCTGATGCTCCTCTGCAGCACTGCAGTGTGCTGCTGCCCTGAGCTGGAAATGTGCCATCTCCCACAGCCAGTGCTTGTGTGTTTGTGCCAGGCAGCTTCTTTTGGGGTTTTTTTTTCTGGGAATTTTGGAGCTGCTGATGAACAGTGCAGCCTGGCCGTTTGGATGATCTCCTGCCAAAAGCAAATTGTCTCCCATTGTCAGTGTGTTTGTCCACTGAACTCAAACAGCTCTGGCTCTGCCAAGAGTGGATTTCAACTGTGTGGATGTTGTGCCTACAGTACCTCACACAGACCCTGTTCTTCCTGGGGCAGAACTAATATCTTGCTCATTTCTGCTGGGTGCCTATAGATCATGGGGAATGGGGGGTCCTGTTGGTTGGAGCCTAGTGCTGGATTATCCACCTTCATCCAGAGTGACAGCAGCCACTAGTGCCACCAAAGGTTCTTCCCCAAGTTTTCTGCACCCTTGTCTGTGCAGGTTCAGTCAGGGTTCTAGTCATAGCTTCTCCCAGGAGTCCTGCACTGCAACTCCTGCAAGAGTATTCCTGGTGTCACAGATCTGGGCTGCTTGAAGCTCTGTTCTCTGGGCTTAGAAAGGGGCTGCAGAAGATCCTGCAATACTGCAGTGTCACTTAAGCCATGAGATATCTGTGCTGGAAGGAAAGTCTGGGAGATCTGGCTGAAGCTTTTCATACTCTGGAAGTTTTGGTTCCCAGAACAGCTGCAAGGTAACTGCAGCCCACAGCTAGCATGTGGGGTGAGACATGCTTTGCCTGAGAACTTCTGGAAGGCATATCTGTGCTCTCAATTATGTGGCCAATTTAAGAGGACTCTTGAATTTGAAATATCTCCTCGTTCAGCAAGAATTAGGATTTTAATTTTTTTTACCCCCTCCACCACTGTGTTTATACAACTGAATTCTGCCATTGTGTCTGTTCTTCCTGTTCCTCAGGAAGATTCCAGCAGGGTGGTTCCAGCCCTTGCCATCAGATGTGCTCTTGGAGACAGGAAACTCATCTCTCTCCTCCTTACTTTTTAATTTATTCTGACCAGTTTTTCATATTACTGCTCAATCCCTGGAGGTGTCCAAGGCCAGTTTGGACAGGGCTCGTCACAGCCTGGTCTAGTGGAAGGTGCCCCTGCCCATAGCAAGGGATGGAACTAGATGAGCTTTAAGATCCCTTCCAACCCAAACCATTCCATGATGAATCCAGAGTAGGAGTGAGGTGGACTTGTTTTCTTGACAGCTTTAGGGCTGGCAGGTCTGCTTAGCACATGCCTTCTTGCCCTCTAAAGTCTTCCCTAGAAATGCTTTTCAGCTGAAGGAAATCCACTGATATGGCAGGTAGCTGTGTTTGACAAACACTTCTGTTTCCTGCTTCATTCCCAAGAGGAATTTCTTTCATTCTAAGGATCTAGCTGCTAATTATAGTAGCATATATTATTAATATATTAATAACTCAATCCTCCTCCATCAGTGCTGTTAAATGAACAGTTTTTGGCAAGTCCTTTTACCTCGTGGTTCTTGTCCTGTGGTCATTCTGAGTGTGCCTCCTCTAGGAAGAGCATGGATGTGTCACCTTACATGTCCCTTAACTCTTATGATCTGACAAATGGAATAAGTGTCCCTGATCTCTGTGAAAGTTAAACTATGAGATTTGTATTCAAGGGGTATTTAAGTGTTGCTTGGGAGGAGCTGGCAGAAAAGATTGTGAGCAATAGCTCGCTGCTACCATTTTTTAATAGCATTTGACTCTATAATCCTTATCACTGACTGATGTAAAGCTGAGTGGTCCTAATCTCCTGGGAAAGGTCCCTGGGGAAGCAGAGAGGTGGGATGCTCATGTAAGGAGCTGCTACAAGGTAAGGATTCCTGTCCTCACTGCACAGTGGACAACAAGAAGTTAAGAGGTTTCTCTCTGCTGTGAACAACAGAACAATCATCTGGCACCTGCTGTGACAGCATTTCCCTGCCACTGTCTCTGCAGTTAATCGCTTTCAGATAAAGTTGTCCCTTTTTTCAAAGGCTGCTGGTGCAGATGACGTGGGAGGGCAGGAATTCTGCTGGCCATGGGATTGTCCCTTTTGGGAAGAGGCGAGATTGCTCCTGCTGGATCAGAAATCGAGCTGCATTTTTATTTGGAGTAAGGTCGAGATGTGGGCCGGGGTCAGTGCAGTTTCCTGTAGGGGCGGCAAGCAGGTGTGTGCTGCATGCTCAGCCTCCAGGGCTTTATCCACCCAGGGCTTGGGGGAAGGGGGGTGGATATTTTGGCATTTGCTTTAGGCAGGGCAGCCCAGACTGTAGGTTGGCCTGCTAACAAAAGCAGGAACCCATGCAGGATCCTTCAGGAATGGTCGAGGAAAGAAGGCAGGGACCACTTGAGCTAAGCATTGTAAAAGAACTGCAGCTTGGGAGCATGGAGCAAGCAGAAGGTAAATCTGCCTTTCCCCAGCCCCATCCATCGGGAGTGTGTATGCAATTCCTCTTGGCTTACTAATGGGAACCACTGCCCTGCTGCACGCGCTTCACCCTCGCTCTAACAGCAGTAATGGCTCCTTCTGGCTCTGGTGTCATCCCAGTGCCACTGCTCGGATGTTCAGGGGCTGGGCTTGACTAACTTGGACTAGTTTAGCTACTTCTCTGCATCCAAAATGGCCGTTAAAGCCAAGGATGTACCTGAAATATTTGTAGAGATCTTGTGTATCAAGAGCTGAGAGCTAATTCAGCACTAAATCAGTTAGTCTGTTAAATTCTGTGCTCCATGGTATTGACCTGGGGATGTGACAGGTGGAGGAGCCAAGGAAGCAAAGTAACCTCCTTGGTATTTCTATTTGAAAAATTTTTGTGCAGACTTAATGAATCTTCTGTCCCTGAGAACAGTGGACACTGGAAGTTGAACCAAAGCCACAGGCTAAGGAATTGAAACGTGACTCAGTAGGAGATGGAAATCTTTGATACATTACTGACATTCAGTGATATTTTGCTGAATTCAGCTGGGGCTGAGCTGTGATCCTGTTCCTTGGAGTTGCTCAGGCATCTCCTGCTCCCACAAGGTGGCAGTGGAAGGCTGTTGAAAAGCACTGGCAGGCGAACATCGCTCCCCGGGCTTATCTGGTTCAGCAGCTAACCTTATCACCACCAAGTTTCGATTTTACTTTATTTTTTAGTTGCAAAAGACAGATTTCCAAATACTCACAGTTTTGCCAAGTTAATTTGGTTTTTTTTTCCCCAAGGGATTTTCTGCCCTAAAAAATTTCCTGTTTCAGACCATAAACCAGCTTTTGGGAAAGCTGTAACAGGTCTGCTTAAAGTTGTTGAAAATGTCAAATTGTGTTGGTTCAGTTTCAAATGAGAGGGATGCTGGCAGAGGCAGGACGTTGGTTTCCTCTGTCAGTAGCAAAAAGTGGAGTTCCATCTTGCTCCAGGTCCTGCAGCAGATTTTTAATGCAAGGTTGCAGCTCCTGAGAACTGCAGACAGTGCACAGTGACAGCCCACTCAGTCCTGTATATAAACACCTGAAGCTCTGTGCTGAACACAAACAGTTGCAAAATATTCCATCCTGGTAAGCTTTGCATTTGTGATAGTCACAGCTGACACATTCAGTGTCTCAGAGGCAGGTCATACTGTCAGTTCAGGTGTTGTTGGCTGCCTCTGCTCTGGGGTTGCAGCACTCTTTGCTTTTCTCTTACAGAAAGAATTTCTGGATTCTTTTTGTTTTTTAAACAAGTACATGTTCTCCTCTGCTGGCAGAATTTTAAAGATCTGAGTTCACAGCAACAGTTACTGCAGTCAGTTTAGGGAATATGATCACTGTCATGTTTGTTGCATTTTTACTCTTCACAATAATGCTGAGTGACATTAATGTGACAGGATTACATTGATCATTAAAAGCTTCTCATATATGTGCTGACTCCCCCAGCCTCAAACTTGGTGAGCTCTCAGGAGTACCAGTGGTGTATTTTATTCCTCTGGCAGAAGGATTGCAGGGCTGTGTTCCCAGCTGGATCTGCAGCCCAAGCACTCCTCACCTCGTATTGGAGCAGTCCAGCCTGCCAAGGAGGCACAAGGAGCTGCTGTGGGGACATGGTGGGGACACAGCACAGAAGGAGCAGCTCTGCTGTCTGAGAGGCACGCACACAACTGGACATGGAACCATAGAATGGTTTGGGTTGGAAGGTTGGTCAGGATGTTACAGCTCATCTTATCCCACCCCTGCCGTGGGCAGGGACGCCTTCCACTGGACTCGGTGGCTCCAAGCCCCATCCAAACTGGCCTTGAACATTTGCAGGGACAGGGCATGGGAGAGGACCAAAATTGTCCAGAACTCCCTGATGGGAAGTGTTCTTGTAGCCTCAGCTGTCATATGTGTAACCTCACCCCATTGTAAACGTCCCGTGGAAACGAGTTCTGCAGGGATAAAGGGAGCTGGTTGTTTTGATTAACAAGTGGCAAAGATCACAAGTCTCTTAATCTCTTGGATCAACACCTGAACATGTCGAGCAAAGCAGAGCTGTGGGAAATAAAGAAGTTAATCTGCTGCTAGTGAACCTGCTAATCAACCTGTAACCAAAGGGCTGAAATTCAGACAAGAAACTTGCATGAGCTGAGAATTCATTGTCCAGGTTGAAACATGACAGCTCCCAGAAGCAAAAGCCTGAAAATGGGGAATTCTCAGCCAAGCCTTTTCAAGCTAGCTGTGAAAGGCTTTAGTACTATGATCTTGTTATCCTTCTGTCCTCAGCTCATTAAATAATGGCATTGTCAAGTTGTCCCCCCCCCTCATTCCCAGCTCCAACACTCACAGTCTGATGTGTTATCCTTCTCTCCTTCCTGGAAGGGTCTCTCAGAGCACATCCAGCTTCTGGCAGTTTCTCTGATGACTATTTCCAGTTGCAGTGGGCTGGTGGGCTGGTGGGTTAGCACAGGGATAAATTCAGGGAAGAACCAAAACCTGTTGCTTGGATAAGAGAGCAGGGAAGTTTCTTTTTCTGACTGTTTCCATGTAGTTGCCAATGACTGACTTGCTGCTGGGGACATAGTTCATTTTCTAACTTAAGGAATTGTATTTTGGGAACTGCTGTCAGCATTGTTGCCTGCAAAACTTGCAGTTGCTTATCCTCCCTCCTCCAGCTTACAAATAGTTATTTGCTAATGGCAGCTCTCCAGTTTGTAGGAATGCATTGCTGGGATGCTGTATTTTTCCAGTTGTTTCCAGGGGAACAGTATCTGTACTTGAGGCTTTTTCTGACTTGTCTTTTTCTTATCTTCCTTTTTTCACAGTGTATGTGAGTTTTATATATATATATATGTAAACATATGTGTGTATGCCTGAGAAATAGATATATGTGTGACAAACACTTTTTAAATCACTGCAGTGTTTGGAATAGGGATACTCTACTCTTCTTAAGAAAAGAAATTTCAAACATTTTAGGTCTGAGTAGCCATGTTGCTTTCCAAGTGCTGAACACCGCCTTGTGCACAGGGAGCCAAACCTGTGCCTGGCTTCACTTACCTGTGTTACCTGGATTTGGAAGAGCCAGAAGTCTGTCCTGGCTTCCAAGAAAACTGTCACTGTTGGTTCTAGTCTAGTGCGTGTAATTCAGAGTCACTTCTAAGCTAGAAAGAGGTGAGAAGATTTGGAGAGGGTCTAGGAAGAGATTTTCTCCAGAAGAGCCTCATCAAACCTAGCTCCAGTTCACGACCAGCAGAATCTCATTCCCAGAGGCTGGGGACAACTGCCATGATGAGCCAGTTACTGTGTGTAGTTCATGTTCTTACTGTGCTGGCTGCAGGACCTGGATTTGTTTAAGAAGAACCTGACAGGGATTGAGGGAACCTGTCATAGCCCAGTGCAGCTCATGTGAGAGTGTATCTCAATTTCCAGTCCTGACGGTAGAATGAAATTCCTTTAACCCAGTCTGTGAAAAAAACCAGCTGTAGAACTTAGTGAGTGTTTAGCTTCCATATTTGTTGCCAGGTGTTCATTCTTCATAGAATGCCAGAAAGGTTTGGGTTGGAAGGCATCTTACAGCTCATCTTATTTCACCCCCTGCTATGGGCAAGGACACCTGACACTATTCCAGGCTGCTCCAAGCCCCATCCAACCTGGTCTTGAGCACTTCCAGGGATGGGGGAGCCACAGCTGCTCTGCCACATGTAGGTGATACAAAACTCAAGTTTTGCACCTTCTTGGTGTTGCCTCTGGGACTTGGTGATGTTATGCTAAAGGACTCCGTGGTGGTGAATGATGTTTGCCAGAAACACTGAAAGCTCTGAGTGCCTGAAGGAGTTCATGATGGCAGGAAAGAGACTAGTGTCGTAAAAGGATTATCAGAAGACTCTGTTTCTTGGAGAGTTTAATCTTTTGTTCTTGTTACCTATGCACCAACCAACAGGGCATTGTAACTCTCTTTTTTGAATCATTCACCCTTGGGAAGGGTTGAAGGGTTGACTTGGGAGGGGTTTCTCCTCAGAATATTTTCTTTTCCTCTGGCCAGCATTCTCTAACATACAGATTTGCTCCTGTATTCCTGTTTTACCAGCCTGTATGTCCAGCCTTTCTGTTTCCTGGGTTGAATCTCCCCTTCTATTGGTATTGTATTGTAGCTCCTTTTGTCTTGACGTGGGATCCATTTGAGTTTTACACTATCTTTGATGAAAGAGTTGACAGACGAAAATAGGTGTTTTCTTGAAAACAGGCAGAATTAAGTGGGAGCAAGGTTCCGCAGTCAGTTACCATTTTCTTTTCTAGCTAATACACAAACCAGAAGCCTGTAGCTCTCTCCGGGCAGCAGGACACACTTGTCTCTGTCTGTGGGAGCTGTAAACCTCTGCTGTGGTTTTGCTGACTCTCACATACACATCTTGAACAATTTCTATTCTTCTCCTTGAACTTACAGCCAAAACTCTGGTAAAAATCTGTTCTGCCTTATACATGCCTTGAGCTTGCTATGACGGCTGCTCTTATTGCAACTATTTCTCAGAGAAAGCTTATTGCAAGGAAACAAAACACATAGGGCCTTTCCTCTGAAGATCTGATTGGACCCTGAGATATTTGCTTGAATTATAGAATGACACAGGCATGGCACTTAAGCAAGCAGCATGTTCCTTTAAAACATAATTAAAAACTCTGTGGATTTTTCAGAGGCCACCTCACACCCCATTTGGTGCTTGTGCCTTGCAGCCTTCTGTGCTCTGCAGTGTTTCTGCTGTGGAGAGCAGCATGTTGCTCTGCCTGTGCCATCCAGCCCAGCCCAGACCTGAGCTTCATCCGACTTGCCATCTTCTTCCTGGGCATTTGCTCTCTCTGTCTTCCAACCCATTTAGCACAATTCATTTTGTAAGCAAAGTGACGCATTGTAAAATCTGTCTTTTCCCTCCCTTCCCCTCAAATCAAAAAGCAAGGCACACAGGGTCCCAAGCAGAGCACAGTGGGGCAGATATAGCTACTGACAGCACAGCCCCTCCTTCAGCACCTGGAACAGGCTGTTGCTGCTCCCTTGCAAAAACCAGCTCTGTCATTGTGCAGTGGCTCTACTGACTTGCCTCAGAAAATTCGGTTATCTCATGCTATAAATGGTTTTGGGTGAGCTCCAGGAAGTGATGAATTGTGTAAATGGAAAGAACCCAAAAGTTAGTGATCGACTGCGGCTGTAGCCCAGGCTGAGCCATGCTGACCTGCAGGATGTGCTCAGCTGAAAATCAAGTCCCACTTACAGGTTGGACTCCCAGAAATTGCTAATGATGCTTTAACATATCTGTATTTTTATATAAATTCTGGGGCAGCAGAGGGGGAAAAGCCTGGGAGAATGATGGGGTAAGAGATCCAAAACTGTTTTTCTCTTGCCATACCTATGAAGCAAAGCTGTGGCTGCACTGCACCAAGGGAATCCTGCAGCCTCCTGGGCTGCCCCTGCTGCTGAGCCCCTCCCCACACCTGGGGCTGACCTGGTCCCCACAGATTGGCCAAACCTTTTCTGAAATTCATTTGAAAACCTGTTTTGCCTTCTCTATACCTGTAGCTCCTACATACCTGTGTCCTCATTGCAAAGTAAATTCCACTGGTTCAAATTCCACCGATTCAAAGCCATTGCAGTAAACTGCCTACCATACTGAGCTACAAATTTAGTTGGTTTATATTTTTTAGGAATTCATATTTATTTTACTACTACTCTGAACTTCATTTGCAGTATATTTTGCAAATGCCTTCTTGCTGTAGGTGGCTTATTGCCTCTGGCTGCTGGGCAAATAGCAGTGATTCTGCTTTTGTCAAAAACTGCAGAATATGCTTATTGTTTCCTTAATGTGCCATTACCTGGACAGTGCACACACTGCAGCAGAGAAAGGAGGAGACCTCCTACTCTGCAAAATTAGGAGTTGCACAGCTTTTACTCATTGAACAGTAGCTTTTTTTGTTCATGAAACAGCAGATTCTTGGGAGACAGTCATCCCTCTGAAGTGTAGGCGCTTCCCGTGTTGGTATATCCATCACAGCTCATGTGCCTGTCTGGATAATCACTGGGAAGAAATGAGCTCCTCTGCAGTGCATCAACATGGGCTGTGCTGGAGGCTCCTTGTGAAGGCGATAAATCACGCCCTGGGAGTGCAGCTCTGCAAGCCCTCAGCTGGGGACATCTCCATTGCAGGCAGCTTCCAGGGCACAGTTCAAAGAATCATAGAATCTCGTGAGTGGGAAAGGATCTCAGGGATCATTGAGTCCAACTCTTGGCCCTGCACACACACTCCAGTCCCACCCTGTGAGCAGTGTCCAAACACTCCTGGAGCTCTGGCAGCCTTGGAGTTGTGCCCATTCCCTGGGGAGCTTGGGCAGTGCCCCAGCACCCTCTGGGGAAGAACCTTTTTTACAATATCCAGCCTAACCCTCCTCTGACACAGCTTCATGTCTTTCCTTCGAGTCCTGTGCCTGGTCACAGAGAGCAGAGATCAGTGCCTGCCCCTCCAGGAGTCTCTAGTGCAGTATCCCTGGCACAGACTCAATGCTTTGCACTTTCCATGGCCTCTGGAGACCAGGGATGTTCAGGGCATTAGATATCAGGTCAAATCCTTGTACCAGTTTCAGGTAACAAGAGCCCCACAACACCTGAGGAGCTGGGAGGTGACTGTCTGTACCTCCCACAAGCTAAGAAATCCCCTTGAAGGGGATTCCTCTCTGGGGGCCAGGCTGCATTTGCTGCACAGCTGAACCAGCACTGAATGCAGGTCCTGAGGGTGGATAAAACTCACCATGGCAGATTATTTTAGAATGATCCAAATTTCCAGATTCTCTGTGGTTTTGTCACAGTGCAGCAGTTCAGTGAACTTTCTAATAAGTTCTTTAACATATTGGATCTGATGCAAATCCTCTTCAGCCTTTCCCATGAAGGTGGTTGACTAAAACCAGGATGAGTCTGGGGAGAAAGTAAGTGTTCACCTTCATCCCTCACTTAGCTCACTGCCCTTTGAGCACATCCAGACCTCTGGTGCAGTGTTAACCTGGCAGTTATAGACGTGCAAAGAACATTCCAGCACCCTCATCCATGTACAGTGGGACAGTGTAAATAATCATTCCATATTAACCAGGCTGAAGTCAGGTTGAAGTTTAATTCATAAGACTGAAACCTCTTATCCAGCATGGAAATAATTTACTGCTGTACACTCCTTGACTCAAAGTACTCCCCAGTTCCACACCAGTTCTTCCCAGTGAATGCCAGAGCAGAGGGTGCCGTTTATGTATTTTCATGTGAATAATTCTTTTGAATTCTCCCAGCTTTGGTGAAATCTAGTTGTGCCCAGGTCTGTGTTTTAACTGTGGGTTTTTCAGTGTTAAGGAGATTGGTTTACACAGAGTGTGAAGGTCATTTCTTTAATTCTGTGGCTCTTTCCAAGGCGTGTGTCTCTGTGATGCATGCAGTTCAGTGGGTCGTGGGTTTCATATTGATGAAGGCAGCGGATTGCAGGAATATGATCGTGACTATAATGATAGGAAGGAGGGTCTGAGGAATGCACCAGCACAGTATTTCTGTTCTTAGGCTTTTGTCTGAATGAGAGGGCGTTTATGAGAAGTGGGGTTCTTTTTCTAATGATGAAATGATATGGAATGGAGCAAATAATGTAGAGAAAAAGGTTTTTAACAGAATATGTCCAACTCTAAAAGGTTTATTGAGAGGCTCTGGGGAGAAGGTGCTGTGAACATGTGTATGTGTATTGTGTGCTCATGGGGAAGTTGTCCCAAGGAAACAGCAATAGCAGATGGAGCTAAAATTAATTTTTTTCATGAGAAAGAGAATAATAGCTCAGGAGTCTACAGAGACAGGAAGGCAGATCATCTGCTTTTCTTTTAACCTCTTCTGCACCTTTTGTTTTTTCCAGGTCATATCTGACTCCAGTGCGGGATGAGGAAGCAGAATCACTGAGGAAGGCACGATCAAGACAGGCCCGGCAGACTCGCAGGTCCACCCAGGTGAAGAACAGAAATGCTCACATTCATGTGTAGGATGAAGAGAGCTGATAATTTGGTTGCCCAGAAAGGCTGTCACTGCCCCATCCCTGGAAGTGTCCAAGGCCAGGGTGGACAGGGCTTGGAGCCACCTGGGATAGTGGGGGGGTGTCCCTGCCCATGGCAGGGGTTGGAATGAGGTGAGCTTTAATGTCCTGTCCAATCCAAACTATTCCATGATTCTGTAAAGAGGCGGGATTTTCTTCTGCTCTCACATTATTTTTTTAGGACAAGGGACTTTTCTGCACTCACACTCACTGGCAAAATTTCCTTCAAGCAATTATTAGTTCTGGCAAAATTTCCTTCAAGCAGTTATTACAAAACCCTCCCACAGACATACATGAGTTAGATTTCCAAGCTTTGCTTTCTGCAGTGTACCTGTGTCTTAATTTGTATTGTGATCATGTATATTTGGGTTGCTTTAAGTCAGTGGTTATGCCAATAGGCTGAGAAATACAGTAAAGGCAACAGAATTCTTCCCTTTCTCTTACCATAGGGATGAAACATGAGCCTGACCAGATGGGAGTCTGTCGCATTTTAAACTGACCTGGAAGACTGAAAATGCAGTTTCAGGCTGCAGAAGTCTCCAAGGAGACTTTAGGGCACCTTCCAGTGTCTAAAGCGGCTCCAAGAGAGCTGGAGAGGGACTTTGGACAATGACCTGGAGGGACAGGACAAGGGGAAATGGCTTCCCACTACCACAGGGTGGGGTTAGATGGGCTATTGTGAAGGAATTCTTGGCTGTGAGGATGATGAGGCCCTGTCACGGAGTCCCCAGAGAAGCCGGAGCTGCCCCATGCCTGGAAATATCCAAGGCCAGATTGAATGGGGTTTGGAGCAGCCTGGGCTAGTGGAAGGTCTCCCCGCCTGTGGTAGGGGTGGGATGAGATGTGCCTTAAGGTCCTTTCAAAGCCAAGGCAGTGCGGGGTTCGATGGTGGTGTCTGTTTCCCTGCAGGGCGTGACCCTGACGGATCTGCAGGAGGCCGAGCGCACGTTCAGCCGGTCGCGGGCAGAGCGCCAGGTGCAGGAGCCGCAGGGCGACGGGGCCGACGACAGCGGCCAGAGGCCCGAGAGCCGCACGCGCTGGGGCCGGAGCGCGGAGGACGAGGTGATCCTTCTGCCCCAGCACCCTTGCCTGAGAGCTAACCAAACTGTGCAGGAGAGCTGACAGCAGGAGAAGTTCTTTGGGTGTTATCTTTTTATTCTGAGGGGGACAGGCTAGCTGGTACTAGAGGTACTGCTGACTGAAGAGCAGCACCTCAGCACAAAATGTGGAGGTGCTGCAGCTTAGCTGTGCCTTTGCTCTCCTCTGGGAATTTCACCTTTCTGTCTCTTGCCAGAAAATAAAATGCTGTAAATCCCAGAAAGTGTAATGAGAAGGCTAATGATAGAAATGTGGCCTGGATCCATCCTTGCTGTGCAGCCTAGGCAGAGGCTTTGAGTTCACATTTTTCCGCAGATGATCCATGTGTAATGGAAAGCTGGAGAGACCAGTTTTCTGCCCCCGACACCATCTCTGTTTTTTTCACTCGATTAAATCATATATTTCTATTAGATAGGTTGTATCTCCTGCCGTGAGCTGTATGGACAAAGGGACTGATCCCAGATCTCACAGCTGTGGAGGGTGCTCTTACAGTGTACCTGTGCAGTTTAACATGCATCCTTATCTGATAGAATGGACGTGATCTGGCAGGCACAGGTGATCATTTCCAGCAGCAGTGAAGAAAACATTGCACTTGAAAACTTAATGCATTCCCTGAAATCCAAATTCTGCTACTTTCTTTTTTCATTGTACTGTTTTTATGTCATGGCTCTTTCTTTCTAGACCGTCTATCGGCGACTGAGGGGCCCAGCACAGCCTGACAAACCCACGACACCTGTGTCTCCTTCCACAGCAGCACCTCTGCTCTATACAAGTTCATACCTGACTCGAACAAATAAATACCTAGGGCTGGACTCTGTGAATCCAGCAGATTTCAGAGCAGCAGCCACAGAGATGGAGAGAAATGGTACGTACCAGGAGAGTGAAGAACAGACAAAGCTGAAGGGTTTTCTTGTGGTTTAGAATTTCCGGTCTGTAGAGATGGAGAGAAAAGTTTACTTGGTATTCTGAGGGAAGCTGCCACATCCCAAAACAAATGTTATTTGTTTAAATGAAGTTAAACAAATTCCTATTGCTTGTAACAAAGGGATAAAAGGATATTTTCATTTTTGGATAAATAAATGAGACAGTGATCATGGAGAATTTAGGTATCAGAGCTGGGGAAAGAGGTTCCCCTAGTACAATTTGTCCTCAGAACAAGAGTATGTCAGGATGACTTGGAGGAGAGCTGGCAGCTGAGGTAACCTTCCTGGCTCTGATGAGGGAAGGAGTGTGAGTATCCAGCTGTAGTAGGACACTGAGATTCCATTTCATCTGGTTTAATAGCTCCTTTGTAATACAACACAAGGCAAGATGACCTTGATCAGCTTGGAAAGAACCTCAGAACCTTAGCAAAAGCACAGATGTAAATCACTGAAACCAAAGCAGTCTTTCTTTGCTTGGCCAGAGTGTGAAGATCAGGATTCAGACGACAGATCCCTGAGCAAACAGTCGATCCGAGAGCGGCGACGGCCAAAGGAGAGACGGAGAGGCACCGGCATCATCTTCTCAACACAAGATGTAAGTTTAAGTTCCTTAGAAAGAAAAACTCCAGGATGAATTTTCTTCCAGTTCCCAGCTTCATGGTTTTCTTCCCAGTCCACTGATTTCCCATTAGTTCTTCCCTCTCCAGCTCTCTTTTAGACTGGCACATCCAAAGGTCTCACATCCCTGTGTGACCTGCGTCAGACCGAGCAGCAGGCTCTGGGCAGCGTATCCCTGGGCCATATCATGGGAACCCTGTAAGACTAGGAAAGGGCCCACATCGGAGAGGAGAGATTCAAAGTCTAATTCCTTTGGAAGGAGGGCACGAGCCACCTGAAGTATTTTCAAATTCCTTTAAGCCCAAATTTGTCTGCTCTTTAGGCCCCTTGAAAGAAAGACGATAGGAAGAAAACCGGTGTCTTGGGTCCTCTCCCATCACCAGGGACCACTCACAGCGTAGGTGCAGAAGAGCTGTCTGTGTCATGGTCATTTCTCTTAGTCCTGGTCTCAGAGGATTTCTTCAGTTGAAGGGAAGAAATCCAGCCCTCCAAACTTTGGTTAGAGCCTCAGCTAGGAAAATAGGTCACCTTTTTCAGGAGACGAGAATTATGTAATTATGGTTAACAAGTTGTGTCCAGAGTCAGCTGGGATGCCATGATAGTTCACATTTGCTCTGTGAAATCCTGGAGCAGTTACAAAGGGCAGTGGCTTAGAGAGGCTATGCAAGTGCAAGATACTTGGGATAACAAGTCTTTTTCCACCTGGAGTCTAACTGAACTGGAGATACTTTTGGAAGTCAATATTATATTAATATTTCAGATGTGCAGTTTTTCCAAGTTTTTTTTCCCCTCAGTGTATTAGGGACTTCCTCCTAACTCCTCAGGAGTATTGAAATCCTCAGAAGCATGAGCCATCTCAAGAGAGTAATTGTGTCCTCAATACCAAGATCTTCTAAATGGCCATTGGGACACCAAACCTGATCTGATGATTAGCCAAAAGCATCTGGACAGGCATTTGTTTTGACAGAAGTTTTCTTAACATTAGCATCAAATAATTTTTTCACTGAAAGGGTGACTGGGGACTTGTACAGGCTGCCCAGAGCAGTGGTGGAGTCACCATGCCTGGTAGGGTTCAGAACACACATAGACATGGCAGTTTGTGCTATGGTGGACTTAACATGGTGTGTTTGGTCAAAGGTTGGACTTGCTGGTCTTGGAGGTCTTTTCCAACCTCAGTGATTCTGTGATTCTATAAACAGCACATTACCTTCTTGGGATAAAGTTTTGTTGTTGCCAGAGCTGCCTAATTACATTGTTTGCTTTTCCTCCTAGGATGATGATGAAGTTGATGGAAACGAGGAAGTGAAGGAAACTCGGGTAAGTGAGACAGTCTGTCTGAATCCCTGATATGTCACTCTTGGGTGTTGGTGGCAGAGTGTTCGGTGGCTTTTACTCTTGTCTGTAGGAGAAGTTCAGGCTTTGCTCAGGAGTATGAACAGGGAGGTAATTCAAAGCAGCAAATTCCTTACAGATTTCTCTTCTGAACGATCAGGTATATCTGCAGAGTGCCCTGAGTTCAGTGTTGGCTCCTAGAGAGCTGCACAGGAGTTGTGGAACCTGGAGGGAATGCAGCGGGGGGCTGCGCTGCCGAGGCAGTGGGACCTCAGGTGTCCTGGGGAAAGTGTGACCTTGGATCTTGGAATCGCTGTTATTTTGGACAGGATGCTTTGTATTTCTGAAATCTGCTCTCCTGTCTCCTCACGGATTTGTTTCCTTGTGGGAAATGGTCTTCGCAAGCAGCACATCAGAGGTTGTTCAGTGTTCCCCTGTTCTTGAAATAGTCTCATGCTTTGAGGCCCTTTCTTTCCTTTTATGATAATTACTGAGTCTTTGCAAATTACCTTGGTTTCCTTTGGTTTTGTTTGTCTTTGTCTGAAACACATTTGAGCCTGACAACATGACTGACTCTGACAATGTCAAAGCTAAATACATTTCCAAGTTATTAAAGTGCAATGTGGAAGATCTGGGAGAAATAGCAAATGTAAGGTTGCATAGGGGTCAGCCTGTTTGTGGGATGTTTCATTTTTGCTGGGAAACGTTGAACTTGGGGTAGCCTTTTCCTATACTTTGCAACGCAGTAGAGTAATTGAAGCATTGTTTAGTTGGAATTAACAGGTTCTTTGCTGAATATTTGCAGTAACACTCTTCAGGCTCTTTTTTCCTTCTTGTAATATTCAGCCAGAATGCGGCAAAGTCACAACAAGCCTTGCTGGGACCAGAGACTCACGTGGTACTGGGATGGCTTTTAGCATGTGCTTATCTTTCCATGCCAGCCATTGCTTTCCCAGTGCTTACTCTGCACTTTACTCCACTTGAAATGTGAGATATTCCTGTTCACAGAAGCATCACCTGCTTCAAGGAGGCCAACTCTTCCCACAGGAGTTTCTGCTCATCACAGTGCAGAGTTTCTTCAAATCTTTACTGGACCCTGCAGGAAAGATTTGGCCATTTGTCATCATTAAAATTGTTTTGACATTTCTGCTGCCTCACAGTAAGACTGAAGGAGGGGAGTTTTGTAATATGTGAAAAGTAATAATCATAATAGGGACACCTTGTTTCCTGCAGGCGTCTTGGGGACTTGCTGGGAATGTCTTGTTCTTCTTGGGAAGTTGTCCCAGATTACCTAAATTAAGACAAAAGAGCGCTGAGGCTGCAGGTTTGGAGGCTTCCTGGAGTCTAGTCCTAAAATTGCTGAAGATTTTACTGAGCACATTCCTCACTGCTCATGTAAATAGATAAGCTGCACTTTGGGAGAACCCAGCTGCCCAAAAATTCAAGGTCACCCAGTCTCTTAAAATTGATAATGCTGGTTTCCCCTAAATTAACAGTAAGTAAGGATTCCTTTTGTCCAGCACTTCATGTGATTTTCTTGTGGGATCCATCTAACAGCAGAGCAACTTCCTTTCAGTTCCAGCAGCCTTTTTGTATAGGTGCTTCAGGGCACCAGCACTGTGGTTTCTTATGCACCCAATGTACTTTAGACCTGGGTTAGACTCCCCTCCCACTCTGCCAGAGCTGTTTTTCCCATTTTCCCAGTCCTCTTGTTTTTATCCAGTTCCCAGTTTATTTTCTTGGATGCATGCCTCCAGCATCATGTCATTTGGTCAGTCTTCCCTGGATTTTTGAGATCCAAATCAGAGATTTCTATCCTAACTGACCATCACTTTGGCATGACTCATGGAACAGCTCTCTGTTTTCAGTTCTAGTGCCAATAAGAAAGTACAGTTAATATAAGAAAGAAAAAAATAAAGTTCAGTAACTATAGTTCTAGAATGGCCGGTGCTGAATGTCACCAGGCTGTGAACTTGTACAGTCTGGAATGTCCTGTTTTAGAAGCAGAACCCCAAAGAATCTGATTTTATGGGAACATTTGCATTTTTCCTCCGGTGTTTATATCTTGGCTGATATCAGGAGGATTTTCATGGAACCCAAAAAGAGGCCTTACTTGAAATCCCTCCTCCAAGCTCTGCAGTGCTGGAGAGTAGCACAGGAAAGGTCAAGTAGCACAGGAAAGGTAAAGACAGTTTTGAGGAAAAAAAATAGGAGCAAATACATGTTGTTCTGATTCTCAGAAGTGGATGAATTATTTTGCCTGAGCTCATGAGCACTAGAGTGGGAAACCAGCCCAGACACTTTGGCTGAGGTTTAGGCAACTAAGAGGTCTCGTAGTGGGATGTGTCAGGATCCTCCATGTGTTCTGCTCCCACCCCACCTCCTTCCTTGGGATGCAAACTGCCTGGATGCACTGTGGAAAGTTGGAAGAACAGATGAAGTTTTATTGTGGAATAAATGTTCAAGGGTACCAGGACTTCAGCTGGAAAAGGCCCCTGGGGAAGCAGCTTTAAGAGAGATTTTTCTGTTGTTCCAGTGGGAAGGAGCTGCAAATGAAGGAGTTTTTGTGTGGTCTAGGGAGACCTGAGCTCAAAACAGAGGTGGGGGAAAAGCCTGGCCACAGTCTTGTCTCTGTTTCTCAGAAAATAAAAACTGGGAGAGTCTGAAAGCTTGTGTCAGACCCAGATTGAGCCAGGGGGAGGCTGGAGCTGGGAAACCTTCCCTGTTTCCTTAAGCCACTGATTGCAAAATACCACTGGGATTTCTAGTTTTGGTGAGGGCAAATGCAACAGAGTCAGTGTGGATAGGGATCAGTGGCCTAGTCTGAGGTGCAGCAGCTGGAGGATGATGATGAAGACTAAAGAGAATGTTCCAGTGTTCCATTTCAGAGCAGGTTTTCTTTATCCCTGACTGTGCTGGCTTTGACTTGGCCCTGACTTAAAATAATAGAATCTATTACAGACTAGTGTGGGTTGGAAGGGACCTTAAATCCTATTCAGTCCCACTCCCTGCCATGGGCAGGGACAGCCCCCACTATACCAGGTTGCTCCAAGCCCAATTCAGCCCCCAGGCTGAATTGGGCTTGGAGCCCAATTCTTCAACACTTCCAGGGTTGGAGCAGCTACAGCTTCTCTGGGCAGCTTCTGCCATTGCTATTTCACAGCAGGAACAATTAGGAACAAATTTGGAAGAAAAGTATATTTTAAATGACACTGCATAGGGAACAAGTAGAAAATGTTTATAATAATTTAAAGGATTGTTTCTCCTTTCAGTTCTCTGCCAGAGCATTACAGAAGTGCCTCATCCACGGGAGAGTTTGTCAAATGAAAACTTTAAATTCAGAGGAAGACGCTGAGTGTTGTGTTCGTAAAATAGAATTTCTGGGCAGTAAAAGTATCAAACAAAATGTCTGTTGTCATGAACTGCCTTCAAGGCAGTCTGTATAGCCCAGTATAAACCCCAGACACACTAATGGAATTAAGTTTTATAGAGGAATAGCACTGAAACGTTTGATTGTGAATTGCAGTTGCAGTAAGTGGATTAAATAGGCTCCATTCCTGTCTTCCTGCACTTTGATTTATGGAATGAACCAGGCTCACTCTGGTTTGTAAATGAGTGTTCTGCCTACTTGTACTGTTACCATGAGATCACCAGATGCAACTGGATACCAATATAAATTAAATATCTGTCTTAGAAGGGCTGAATTTCTAAGCTTAATTCCATGAGTTCTAAGGGAGGACAAATGAACTGGAAAATTCTTTATGCAAACTCAATGTCTTAATGTTATTGCTGATTCAGAGCTATGACCTGGGAGTCCTGATTTTGGTTTGTCCTATTTTTCACCTATTTTTTTGCTTTTAGTGCCACTTTATCCTTCCACAGGGGCTTTAGTTCAGCTTTTGTTGCTGTGTGTTTGCCTTTTTGTGAAAGATAGATGTGATGAACAACTACAAGATCAGGAAGAGCTTTTGTTGAGTGTTTTGTGAATGTCCTGTTGTAGCCAGACTGGGTGTACTGGGAGCCCTGGGGTCCCCAGTTGTTACTGCCCCTTTCCCAGTGTCATGTGGCCAACCCCGTGCCTGTGGACTGTGTTTGGAAGCCAAGGAAGGCTCCGAGTCCTCCACTTTCAGGACTTACATTGCCTAATATGGTAAGGTATGTCTGCAAGAGCCGAGTTGTTTTGCTGGGATACAAGGGAAAGTTGACCAGTAAAAGGAACAAAATAGGTGAACTTCTGGCCAACTGATAAGAAACTAAAATCCTTTCAGTCCAGTCAGAGCTATATGGTAGTGTTCATCCTGTGCTTCATTGCTGCTGGCCCGGGGTCCCTTCTGAGGATTAAGGATATATGTATTTTCCCTGGGTTTTACCCTTGAATGTTTATTTCTAGCAGAGATGTGGTATGATGTGGGAGGGAAACCATCTGGCTCATGTCCAAGAGCACGTAGGTGGCACCATGCATCACTTGCATAGTATAGTTAAATTAGAGAGCATTTAATTCTGTGTAACATAAGGCTGGGAGATATTGGCTCTGTTTAGTCCTGTTTATAAACAAATTGCTCTAATGGGCTGTGTATGCTGCAAGGAAAGATCTTTAATATGTGTAGCAATATGAAATAGCAGTAAAGTGCTGCAGGAAGGAGCAGGAGCTGAGGCTTTGCCATAGAGCTTGAATGCGATGAAGAACATCCTCATCGTGTTCGGCATGCTCTGGATTCTCTGGGAGATGGAGGGGGCACACAGTAGAGAAATTAAAATTCTTTCTTCAAATATTCCTTTTATTTATTTATCAGTTTATTGTGAATGCTTCACATCTGCACAGAGGATTTGCCTTGTGAGTTCTCTGGCCTGATGTGCTTGTGTTGGTTTTTCTTAGCTTCAGTTTGTGGAGAAGGACATCAGCCTGGGAGGCTGCTTTCCCTGTTGTTACAGCACTTCACTCCTCAGCCTGGCTCTGAGCACCAGTTAAGAGCTCTGGGAAAACGTTTTTCTTGTGCCTAAAGCCAAGTGACCCAAGTGGGTTATGTGACTACAGGGTTACAGCTAAATGCCTCCAGGTGAATTCCTCTAACTCAACGAGTTGCTGAATTAGGAAGGTGTAATGTGAAGCAGTGATGGGGAGGGGGATGAGTAACACAAAACCAGCTAAAATCCGTGAGTCCTGGGAAGATGAAGCAAAACAGCCAGTCCTCCAGGAGTGATTCGCAAGGTCACAAACTCATAACTGTTTAAGGTAACTCTATGCTTTAGCATCTTGTTTAGTAGATTGCTGTCAGACTTGTGGTGCAGTCTGAGGTGACTGATCCTTCTCAGTTGTCAGCAAGTCATTCCCCTGCAGCCATGGGGCTGGGGTTAGCCCTGCAGCAGCCACCCACAGCTCCCTTGGCTGTGATGGCAGAGCTGGGAGGCCTGTGCCGTCAGTTCACCCCAGGCTCCTTTTCCTTTGCACTCATGGCACTTACTGCACACAGTCCCAGCATTCTCTTGCTTTCTTCCCAGGAGCTGGGAGCAGTGTGATGAATAGGGTGGCAGCAGGATCGATGACACGTGTGTGCTTCTTTCCAGTGCTGTGTGGACACAGCACGGCCACTCCAGGAAGTGGAATGCTCTCTTCAGGGTGAATGTTAGCCCAGACCCGCTGGCCTGAGGAGCAGCATTGCTCCTGGACCATATCCCATAGAGACAGAATAAATCTCACTATAGTTTTATGTCTATTTATGGCTGTAATTTTTGACTTTTTAAAGGTTAACAGTGTATGGTTGTTCTTACACATGTAACAGAGCATGCCATCACTTTTTGTAGGAAACTGTCAAAATCCGTCTCCTCGTGACATGTTCAAAACTGTGGAAAGGAAAATATCTCTGCTGAACTACTTGGAGGAGGTTCTGGGCCCCTCTGGGAGCTGATGATCCTACCTCAGTGTCAGTCATCCAGTGCACTGGGGAAGGATGTCTCTCCTGATGTGATTGAAGTCATGCTCCAAAAAATCCAATCTGCTGAATTAAAACTCCTGCCCAGAGCAGCAGATACCTGGGTGGGCCTTGATGGCTGTGTTGTGGTGACACAGGTGTCTGCCTTGGCAAAAAGGGATTGGGGACAGTGGGAGGGGCCGTAGCACATGGAATTAACATGTGTCATGCTCAGGCCCTGCTGTCCAGCCCTTCTCCCCAGTATGAAAATCTGCATCCAGCCCTGGGGTTCCAGCACAGGGAGGACGTGGAACTGCTGGAGTGAGTCCAGAGGAGACCACGGAGCTGCTCTGAGGCCTGGAGCCTCTCTGCTCTGGAGCCAGGCTGGGAGAGCTGGGGGTGTTCAGCCTGGAGAGGAGAAGGCTCCAGGGAGACCTCAGAGCCCTGCCAGGGCCTGAAGGGGCTCCAGGAGAGAGACTGGGGACAAGCATGGCATGACAGGACAAGAGGAGAATGGCTTCCCACTGCCAGAGGGCAGGGTTAGATGGGATATTGGGAAGGAATTCTTGGCTGTGAGGATGGGGATACCCTGTCATGGGGTCCCCAGAGCAGCTGTGGCTGCCCCATGTCTGGAAGTGTCCAAGACCAGGTTGGACAGAGCTTGGAGCAGCCCGGGTTGGTTGCAGGTGTCCCTGCCCTGGTAGGGGTGGGATGAGATGTGCTTTAAGTTCCCTTCCAAGCCAAACCATTCTGTGACTCCAGTATTCCGTGGATGCTTCTCTCTGGCAAAGCCCCTATGAATCCGATTGTCTTCATCTCCTGCCATCCTGTGCAGGCTGGTGCCATCACACATTTATGTAGTAAATTATTTGTCTCCCAGACATATCCAGAAGGAACCAAAAGCCGAAGCTGTATTGCCTCATGGCTAGCAGAGAACTTAACAGTAATTTAAATTTGTTTGGAAAATTGGAGTCAAATTCTCTGGCAGTAAAATATCATTTGGAAACAAGCACTGTAGGAAAAATGGTCTGTTTCAGTGATAAAAGTGTGGTGATGTTGTTTGTCCCTTTTGTCTTTAAAAGGTCACTTTCTGTTCGGAGTTTATATTCTCCCACGTGCTTCTCTTCAGAAAAAGCCTCATGTTAGGAGTCAGTTAGTTTTTTGTTCTTCAACATGGACTTTCCCTATGAAGAGTAATATTATTTGGCAGAAGCTGCTTCATTGTTTGATATGTCAAGATGTTGAGTCCTTAAGCTGCAAAACTCCTTCTGGCAGGAATTTCCCACCTGCTCTGACCAGATTCCCTCGCCCCTGCAGTCCAGCCCTGGCTAGCAGTGGACCTCGGGGGGAAATCTGGGCTAGGACAAAGATAAAAGACAAAAATGTGCTCTTAATCCTCACGGGACAAAGTCCCCCAGGTTTCATGTAGAACCTACACCATAGAGCCCAGGAAGAAAAAGAGGACAGGATCCCTCATGTGGGGAGTTTTCAGCCCTAGGGAAGACGGGAGGGGGTCTGTTGACCAAGGGGAATGACCCAGGGGGAGGGGGGACATAGGAAGTATCAGGTAAGGGAGATGCAAAGGTTCATGGGAGGGTGCAACCAGTATTTTGTAACAAAAACACCCAGTGCAAGATAACAAAATTAATTAACTACTTAGTGCAATACAACACTGATCTAGTTAATTTACATCCCATTGCTCATTAAAGGGAACCTATTAGAAAGATCAAGAGGGACTTTTTACTAGAGCCTGTAGTGACAGGACAAGGTGAAACAGCTTCCCACTGTTAGATGAGAGATTTAGATCTGGTATTTGGAAGAAATTCTCCCCTGTGAGGGTGGTGAGGGCCTGGTGCAGGCTGTCCAGAAAAGCTGTGGCTGCCTTATGCCTGGAAGTGTCCAAGGATAGGTTGGACAGGGCTTGGAGCAACCTGGGATAGTGGAAGGTGTCCCTACCCATAGTAGAACTGGATGAGCTTTAAGGTTCCTTCAAACCATTTGTGATACTGTAGTAGGTACCCAGCAGGTACCCAGTGCTGAGCACTGCTGTGGGTGGGTTTGAGTGGATGTTTTACCATATGGGTAGACTTTTCATTGATCTTAGATTTCACCCTTGGCAATGGACATAACCTTCTGCACCACAGCCTGCTCCTGGTGAGGGGTGGTCAGAAATAGACTTGAAGCACAGTTAGATGACAGTGTGTTGAAGTTACAGATTTGCCTGGGCAGTGGCACTGGAATATGGTGTGTCAGCTGTTCACTTCCCCAACTGAGCTGACAGGTTTTACAGCCATGGAGTGGTTGTGGTGGGTAGAGAATCTGATGAATGTAGATAAAGAGCAGAATGGATCATGACTATTGTGAAGGCCCTGAGATTTTTATTTCTCAACGTCATACTTTGGAAAGTCCCTTAGCTTGAAATAGCTGTTTCCATCTGGTTCTTGTACTGCTGTTTGCTTTTTCAGCTTCCCTGACATGGCCTGTTCATAGCTGTGCAAATTGCTGTTGGGTTCCTCCTTGTAAGAAACCTGAGTGGGAAGAGGGAACCTGTCAGAAAACACTTGCTAAGTGCAACTGCCAGACGGCTTCCTCTAGAAAATACTATGTTCTAACACTACTTTATCCTTAATGGTTAGAACTGGATGAAATCTATTGATTTTTTGCATGAGCAGTGCTCAAACTGGACTTGTGAATGAATGGAGCAAAGTATCTCTGAATTTGCTGAAGCCTGTCCAGAGAAGGGCAACAGAGCTGGAGAAGTGTCTGGAGCACAGGTCTGATGAGGAGAAGCTGAGGGTGCTGCAGAGGCTCAGCCTGGAGAAAAGGAGGCTCAGGGGGGACCTTGTGGCTCTGCACAACTCTCTGCCAGGAGACAGCCAGGGATCATCAGGCTCTGCTCCCAGGGAACAGGGACAGGAGGAGAGGGAACAGCCTCAAGTTGAGACAAGGGAAGTTCAGGTTGGTTATTAGGAAAAATTTCTTCCCTGAAGGGGTGATCAGGCCCTGGCACAGCTGCCCAGGGCAGTGGTTGAGTCCCCATCCCTGGGAGTGTTCACATCCCTTAGAGTAGATGGGCCTTGGGTTAGTGGAGAACATGGCAGTGGTGGGGAAACAATTGAGCTCGATGGTTTTTCCAACAGTCCTTGATCCTGTGGTGCCTTTTTTGAACAAAGCACACTACTGAGTTCAGGAAAGAACCCCACACTGAAAAGGCAGGGCCAGGTTTTGGATGGACATGAAGCAGCCTCTCCATAGCCACCAGACCAATCTCTGGTGTACAGACCCAGCAGCTGATAATAGGGGTTGCCTCAGGGGTTGTGCCCATGGCTGCGTTTACAGCCTGAATGGAATCCTGTCTGTGATCTTAGACACATTTATATTTTGCAAAGCTGCCACATCTGTCCCCTTCAACATGAGCCTTTTGTGGTGCTGGTTTGTTGTTTCTGGTTATTGCCACTGTTGCCACCCATTTCTGTAACCTTTCACCACCAGCCTGTGTCAGGGGAGAGTTAGACTGGATCTCAGGGGGAAAGGTTCTTCCCCCAGAGGTGCTGGGCACTGCCCAGGCTTCCCAGGGAATGGTCACAGCCCCAAGGCTGCCAGAGCTCCAGGAGTGTTTGGACAATGCTCTCAGGGATGCACAGGGTGGGATTGTTGGGGTGTCTGTGCAGGGCCAGGGGCTGGACTCAGTGATCCCTGTGGGTCACTTCTGACTCAGGGAATCCTGGCCTGTGCTCTGCAGATGGAAGCTTTCTCTCCTCCGATTCAGATTCCATTTATAGAAAACTCCAGCAGAGCCTGCACATCCCATTTACAGAGCAGCTACTGCCTGACCATGTTGCTTTGCGCCAGTCCTGCAGCCCAGCATAACCCTGGCTGCCTTCTGCAGTGCTAAATAAACCCTGCAAGCTGTAGTTGACTCTGGTAAAGCTTGAGGTTGATTTAAAAGTAATTTATTTACAGTAGGTTTATATATCATGTACAGTTGCTGTATAGCAGTAGTAGTAATAATAATATTAATAATTTGAATTATTAAATCTTGAGATACAAAGTTCCGTTAAATAAGCTAAATCAAATGCCCCGAAGTAAAAATTGTAGACTAGAGTACAAGTAATGTTTCAGTAATTTCTTTTGAAGGTAATAGGTGTTGGCATTGTTACTGCTAAAGGAATTCATACGTATGTTTTTAAACAGCTGTATACAGACAGTTCCTTGGCTGTTCTGTACACACAGTTCTTTGCTATACTTGCTGTATAGCACATTGATTTCTGTAATCCAACAGGTCCTCAGCTGCCCATGACTATACCCTAGGAATTAAAATCTGTATCTTGGAACCAGTTTTTAGTTCTGTCACTGTACAAAGACATACTCAATCAAAATTACCCGCTCAGGTTACCTAGTGTCATGAAAATCTGACTGTTAGTAAGCAATGCAGAGGGTAAGAGTGGAGCTGAATCACTACATTTTTTAGATTGAAAAAGACCAATTAAACACAAAGAACAACCAACCAACCAGGACCATCAACCCCTGAACTGGTGTCCAGTCCTTCTCCTGCTCCATAAGCATCTCTGTAGCCAAAGCAGAAAATCCTTGTCAGGAAAATACACAAACACCACCCAGAACACAGAATAGGTGAGAAGACTTGTGATCTTTTCCAGACTTAATGACACTGTGATTCTCTGGGTTCTATGATCACTTTTGAAGATTAGCTTTTGGTCACATCCCCTAGGATAAGTGATAAGATTCACTCATTATGCACCAAAATGAGGAGTTTCTCTCCAGAACAAGCAGAATTTCTTTGCACAGAAAGCGATGGGGGCAGTGAATAAGAGGTGAGAGCAGGATACTTAACAAGGCTGATCCTTTTCTTTCCAGGTGAATTCCTTTCTCAGTGTTTTGGAGTAGGATAGGATAAGATATGATAAGGTATGATACAATACAGATAGTTTACCACAAGATGCCATGTGGAGAAAGCAGTGACTGGTTCCCTGGTGCAGTGGCCCTGTGGGTGTAACCCTTACTCTGGCTGTGGAACACTGTGTGTTAAACCAGAACTGTTCATGGTTGTTGGAGCCACCCTCAGGCTGGTCATGGCTTCTTCATTGCAGATAACAGCTCTGAGTCTGATCTGGATGTAGTGGGAGACAAGTGTAAGGCAAGGAAGGTCCCCTTCCAGGACCAAAGCAGTGGTACCATGAAGGGTACACAAAGAATAGCTGTTATTTTGGGCTGAAGTAACCACCAATATCCTGTGGTGATGCTGATCACAGGATTATTAAACTTCGCCCACTGTAGCAAAGGGGTGAGGTACAGAATTATGGTGCTATGGATTTCAGCTTTGTGGGCCAGTCCAGTGACATAAAAGCAGTGGGAAATCTAATTCTGACTCTGTTCTCTAGAACCCATGAGAGTAGTTCGATGGTAAATGGGTTTTTTATGTTTAACCTGAGTTTCTGGCAGAGGTTGCCAGAGAAGCTTTGACTGCCTCATCATTGAGTGAGGAAGTGTTCAAGGCCTGGCTGGAGCAATCTGGTGGAAGGTGACCCTGGCCATAGCAGGGGCTGTAACAAAATGGGTTTTAAGGTCCTTTCCAACCCAAACCATTCCAGAATTCTCTTTTTTTTTCCTGGATATTTTACAGAACTACTTCACACCTAGAAACACTATTTTCTGGATGTATAACTTTGGACATATGACTTTGTAGCCTAACTCTTGGAAGCAACTGCCCACTTATTTTGTTCTATTTCTTCAGAGAAAGTGTCATGAGAATAGATGCAGTTTTACAGTTTATTTAGTTATTGCATAAAATGACAGATTTCATTGATTCCCTGGACCAGTGCATGACTCGACAGACAAACAGCACACTGTGCTCCTGCAGTGGGAAACCCAGAAGGGGAGGATTGGGAAGATTTGTTTACTCGAACAGCAAACAGTTGAATTCTGTAAGGAGGTGCCAGCAGGTATCAGAAGTGTCTGGAGTGGCATGATGTGATTATGGAGGTTCTCTACATCTCAAAGAAAAGTGAGCAAAGTGGGCTCAGTGATAGGCTGGGGGGCTCAGCCTGGAGAAAAGGAGGCTCAGGGGGAATCATCTGGCTCTGCACAGCTCCCTGACAGGAGGGGACAGGCAGGGGCCATCAGGCTCTGCTCCCAGGGAACAGGGACGGGAGGAGAGGAAAGAGCATCAAGTTGTGCCAGGGAAGGTTCAAGTTGGAGATTGGGGAGAATTTCTTCCCTGAAGGGGTAGTCAGGCCCTGGCACAGGCTGCCAAGGACAGTGGTGGAATCAGCATTCTTGGAAATGTTAAAAGTATGTGTGGATGTGGCACTTGGGGCATGGTTTCGGAATGGTTGGATGTAATCTCAAAGGTCTTTTCCCACCTTGGCGATTCTGTGACAGGTTCAAAGGAAAACTGGAAGCCTGTTGCCTGCCTCTCCCTTTTCTGCTCATCCAGTTGGGTTGTAATTCACAGGTAGCTGTGCAGCACCATATTCTTCCATCACTTGACCCAAAACAGGAAAGGATCACAGCAAGGGCTGTGCCGCTGTTGAGACCCCATCCTTAAAGGCTCAGTACCACAGTGCTATCTTAAACTGTAGCTAGCCCTGAGGCCAGCTGGGAAGGAAGATTCATCTGTGTGACTGAATCCTCCCAGGCTCTGGGTCAGTGTCCAAGGTGCCTGTTGGAAATGGTCCCCTGGAATGCCCAGTGGTACCTGGAGGAGCCTTGGTTGGCCAAGGATAAGGTGGTGCCAGAGACCTTCCCCCTGCTCAGTGATCACAGGGTTGTGTGCTGAGGCAGGGGGGTCCCTGGCTGGGATTAATTTAGCAGATGTAGGCAGGGAGGCCCTGAGGGAAGGTCACAGTGCTGAGAATGTGCTGGTGCTATGTGGGCCCAGTTTGTATTTTCTGCCCCAGCTGAGCCCTGTGTAGCTGGAGACACCACTGTGCTCCTTGGGACGTGCCTGCACTGGGAGATAGGGGAGGTTTGGCTGCAGATGAAAGAACTCAGCTGGATGGGAAGGAATTCATTGAGGTGTATGGTAAACCTGGTGTGAAGAATGACAGCTGGGACTTTCAAAAGATAGTTTTGGGATGATTTGATCCAAAAATACCAACTACTCTCATTCTTCAAGTTGTATTAGAATTCTGATCTCCCAAAAGGGTTTCTCCTCCTCTGCACTCAGGGAATATGCTGTGGGCTTGCACCACTCCTGAGCGTCACTGCAGCACTGGCTTTAATTCACAGATTGGTTTCCCATTTTTGTCTGCTGCAGGTTGGAATGTTGCAGTGCTGCCGACATTTTTTTTTATCAGCATCATGTTCCATAGGTGATGATTTTCAACACAGATAAAAAGGGTGTATGTATTTTCCTCTCAAATATTTAGCTCAGGGTTTCATCCTAATTCTGGTACATCATTTTCGTGGATATGAGTTCTCCTGTCTAACTAATTTTAAAAATTGAGTACAAACACAGGTGTCATCACTAAAGGAATAGAGAGGACTGACATCTGAATGGAAAAGGAAGTAGCAAAATTTGCCGAGGTGGAAGTGACCCCCACAAGGACCATCCAGTCCAACTCCTGGCCCTGCCCAGGATGCCCCACCCTGTGCATCCCTGAGAGCATTGTCCAAACACTCCTGAAGCTCTGGCAGCCTTGGGGCCGTGCCCATCCTGTGGGGAGCCTGGGGAGTGCCCCAGCACCCTCTGGGGGAAGAACCTGACCACTTTTTGGGTGAAGGTGTGTGAAGAGTGATCATAGCCAAGACCACAGCTCTAACTATGGGAATACACTCTTTCATGTATGTATAGGAAACGCATAATACTACGGCATAGTTTTGCTTCTGTAGTCTGAGGTGAGAAGAAACTTTAAGGTGATTTTGCCCAGAAATAGGCCAGAGCATGAAGTCAACATTTGGACAGCCTTGGGGGATTGTGTGCAGTGGTTGTAGAAATGCTCGTGGAAGATGATTTTTGTGCATGTCTTTCTGAAAGCTGTATAAATATTCCTTAGTAAAGTACACAGCACCATAGTTAAAGCGTGGACTGGCCTGGTTCTGACTGAGGAATCTCCTGAACAGACAGGAACAGTTGGATCTAAACAAAGACCTTAAACATGACAAAGCTGAGGCTGTGCAGAATAGCAGCACAGTAGAGTCATGTTTCATACTTCCACTGGGACTACTTGAAAGTAAACTGTACAGACCAGCAGGAAGAAAGCCCTAAATCAGGCATTTGTTGGAATAGTGCTGAAACGTGGCGTGTTTTGCCATATTGCATCTCTTGCTGCTCTCTCTTTCTTGGCTAATCAAGCCTCCCCTTCTCTCTAAAATGAGTTACTGGCCACCAAGCTATGTTAGTCAGTCTGTGTGAGATCTACACTAGGTCACTAAATAATTAGTATGGAATGGCTCAGGGTGTATTTTGGATTTGGGCTGTGAGTTCTGTACCAAAATGTTGATTTTGGAGCTTTCCTGCCCCTCCTCAGCAGAAACGTGACCGTGGAGGGATGTGAGAGTGTTGTATTTGGGACTGGATGGGCAGGGAAGCCAAACTCTGCAATTTAGAGCTGTGTAACTCTGCCTTGGTGACTAAGCCAGGCTTTGTCAGCCCTGGAGCTGGGATTGGGACACTCCAGTGCACAGCTCGCCAGTTTGCCCAGTTTCACTTACACTGTTTTGAAACTCCAGAAACTGAGGCTGGTGCGAAAGGATCACCTGTGTGCAGGGTCTATAAATATGCCTCTAAAGTGTCTGAATTACCTTGTTGCACAGCACACTCGGGCTCCAGGCACAGGGAGAGGTGTGTGATGAGTGCGGTAGATGGAGGCTGGAAGGATCAAGTCCTGCCCCAGCCTCCTGGAGCAGGGGGGTGCCTGTCACTGCCGCCTTGGGTGTCTGGACTTTATTTCCTTACCTTGAAAGGGGAATGCAGAGATATTACCAGGCAAAATTAGACCTCTCCAAACTCCTTTTCCCCTCTCCTGCTGTCAGTGCATGGTTAGTCCCCTCCTTCCTTGCGAAGAAGTATCGAGAAATCTGATCTCACTGTGACTTTCTTACAGCAGGAAAATCTGGCAGCCCCGTCTCCTGCTCTCCCTGGTTACACATGATGTTGCTTTGCCCCTGAAAAGTGAAGATGCTGGATGGCAGGAAGAAGTACTGTAGCTGCTATTCCAAGCCCCTTCCCCAGTTCTGTGCCAGTTAAATTACTCAGGTGCCAAGCAGGGTGCAAAAAGGGGCAAAATTTCAGAGCAATGCAGAGTGGGATAATACTTTTAAAGTATTTTTATATAGATACTATTCTGCACTTCACAGAATAGTCTGAATTTGAGGAGACCGTAAAGCTCATCTCACTCCACTGCCATGGGCAAGGACACCTTCCACTAGAGCAGGTTGCTCCAAGCCCCATCCAACCTGGCCTTGGTAGCATATGTTTGATAGTAAGCAAATGTGAAGCTGGAGCAGGACATGTGCTGCGGATGCAGTGGCAGGACAGGCACATGCTCTAAGTGACCCTGCCCTGACAAGGGGGTTGGACTGGATATTTCCAGAGGTGCCTTCCAGTCTCAGCCATTCTGTGATTCTCTGTGGTTCTGTGAGCTTGTTGGAGGCATTTTTCAAAGGAACATCCCATGGACTTACTTGAATAGGACACAAGGCACACATGCTCAACCTTTGCAGGGAGCCATCTTGCCACTTCCAGTGAGCTTGTGCAGCAGCAGAGCTTGGCAGAGAGCTGGGAGTTTGGGAGAGGTACATGTTCTCCACACCCTCTGTCCTTTCATCTGAGCTCCTCTCCCTCCTCCTTGATTGCAAATGCTCCCTTGAACCGGTGTACATTACACAAGCTCTGTGCCGCCCTTCCACAGCTCAAACAGGCTTATGAGCAAACAACAAAAATCCTGTTGTGCTGCCCAAGTGTGTCCTCCCTTTCACGGCATGAGCTGCTCCATGGTCTTTAAATCATCTTCCTTTGTTGCAGCCACAGACACCTTCTGGAATTTAGCCTCTACGAAGTGCCGTCATGTCACCTCCAACATCCCACTCACAGCCCACCAGGCCTGAGAAGCTTGAGAAGGATTTTCTCTTCTCCCCCTTTCCACTTTTTTTTCATTTTTTTTCCTGCCCAAATCCCAAAACCAATCCCAAACCCAATTTGGCAGCCCAAATCCCAAGCTGAAAGTGAATCGCTGCTGCTGGCTGCCCTCCAGCATTCCTCTTGGAGCGAGTCAGGATCTGGAATGTCAGAATGTCAGAAGGCAGTGCAGGAGGGACGGGAGAAGGCTGTGCGTGGTTGAGGGCGCCAGAGGGGGTGGAGGAGGAGGATGGAACAAAAACCAACTTCAGCTGGACTGCCCCTTTTCCAAACCAGCGTTTGTTCCTGATTTATGCTTTTGTGTTTCACTTAAAACGTGCAGCTCCATGCAGCAAGGGCAGAGCTTGCGGCTGAGCTCCGGAGTAAATCAGGGTTTTTTGCTTTTCCTTTCCTTTTTTTAGCTTTTTTTGGCAATGTCTAGATAAAAACAGCCAGTTTCCAGCTCTCTCCTTGAGCCGGGAGTTCTGGGCCTGTGGCACGCTCTGGACGAGGGGAAATGTCCTTTTGCGGAGAAGTCGGGACGGGGCCCAGGCAGTGAGGCTGGCACAGAGCAACACCCGGCACTGGAGCACAGCAAGTCCTTGACACCTTCTCTGCTTCTGCTCGAACAAGAAACATTGTGGAGCCACAGCTCTTCCTGCAGCAGATTATTGCTTAAA
The DNA here is from genome assembly GCF_009819655.1 of Sylvia atricapilla. Taxonomy (NCBI): domain Eukaryota; kingdom Metazoa; phylum Chordata; class Aves; order Passeriformes; family Sylviidae; genus Sylvia; species Sylvia atricapilla. Next base: position 5,869,285 of record NC_089164.1, on the reverse strand, counting down.
ATTATCCACCCTAAACAGGAGGGTTTAATTACCAGAGCTGTGAATGAATAGTTTAATTAGTTTGTTCTGACCTTGGAAGAAGGACCTGCCCAGGACCGTAGAGCATCAGGAGAGCAAGACTGGTGTTGCTTCTCACAGACACCCAGCCTGCGAGGCCATGTCGTCCCTGTACACCAGGAGTAAGGAGTACACTCGCAGCAGGAAGGCTCAGTCAGACTCTCCCCCGTCCTCTCCTTCCCCGATCGCAAAGACACTCAGAGTAAGCACCTTTTTCCTTTCTGTATTACCCTGCTCAGCACATGCTCTGAGCCCGGCGGTGGCGGTTTGTTGTCTTAGCCTTGGAGACCTGTGGCTGTGGTTTCCTTTGGAAGGAGGATGGTTTAAATGAAACTTGGGATGGTGCCTCTGCAGCAACAGGTTTTAAGCAGCTGCCAGAGTCCCTGCACGGGGATTAGCTGTGTTAGTGCTGTAGGGAATTGCTAGTATGGTGGTTTCCCCCCTATCCTGGAATATGGCTCTCCTGGTAGGCTCTTGCTGGACAAAAACCTCCCTGGTAAAAACAAGGCAGAACCTGACCAGCTTGTTAAACTGCACTTTTTCCATAGACACTTTGATACTGCTGCTGAAACCAGGTTTGTGTTCAACTTTCACCCCTGAGTATGAGCTGGCCTGTGCTGTAGTTTAATAATTTCAACACCACAAAAGAAAATGAAGAAAACCACCTGTAGCAGGAGGCCCCAAACCAGAGCTGGTATCCTCCTCTCCCAGGGTGTTGGAAAGTTAGGAATGCTTCCCAGCAGTACTTCTGATAGCTCCAGAGTCATGGGAGAAGCTGTAACAAACCCTCTGGGTCTGTATCGTTGTACAGGCAGCCTCTTCACCATCAAGAAATATTATCATGCTGGAGTCAAAGCCTGGAGGAATTCGTTTTTAACAGCCAGGCTAATTTTAGATGGGAGCATTAAATTAATTCCAGCTCTGGTATTTGCTCAAATCAGATATGCATTGCCTGCTCTGTTGGAAGGGACAGATCTTGGTCTGGAAGAAGTATTGCCCAAAATATTTGAGTTTTAACCCACTGTCGTGGCATTAATGGAAGCAGATCCTGACCTAGGGAACTTCAGCCTCAAGGCTTCTTTGGCTGCTGGTTGCCCTGGGCTGTTAATTGTAATCAGGAGCAGGTGGTTTCTTCCTTCTTGAGCTGGAGTCTCTTTGGGATGGTTCAGATAATCTAAAACTATCCCCCGTGGGTCTGGATGGGCTTCCCTCATCATTTGAACTGCTGCGCTTTACCATTCCTCCCTAAAGGGCTGCAGTATTGATCACCAGCCTGATAACAGGTGGGGAGCCATTCCAGTGTGCTGAAAGTGATTTCATTTCTTCCAAACCCCAAGCTTTTAAGGTCAGACATGTTCAGACTGACTCATTTCTCCCTCTTATGCATCTGAGCATACAAGTGAGTGACACACATCTCACAAGAGCCCTGAGCTGTGCCTGGAGCAGACTGACAGGAGGGTCTGGTTTCTCTGTCCAGAGCCATGGGGGAACTGCAGACTTCTGGGGGTCTGTGGGTGTTGGAGAAGGTGGTGGGAACTCTCAGGTGAGTAGAGGTGGTGGTTGTTTCTTTGTCCATCACTGCAGTGAGATTTGCAGGCTACTGGGGAGCTGTGGGTATTGGAGAAGATGGTGTGAGTTCTCAGGTGGTTACAGAAGGGTGACAGGTGGGAATGAGAGGGCCTGGAAAAACACTTCCTGTGGCAGAGGTTTTGATGAAAACCAACACAGAAGCATGGAAATCCTTGCAGTGGTAAGGAAATGCCAGCTGTGACTCCACAGCATCTGTAGGGAAAAAAAACAGGTGGGGAATGCAGCAGCATTGACTCAGTCAGTGTAGGAAACAGCCCTGGTGCTATCTGGGTTATGGAAATAGCCCATGCCTTAAAAGGCTAATTAGGGAAAGATTGACTTCAGGCTAAAATAAGGATCTGAGTTAACTCTTTTTCCAAGACAATGTAGTTTTGCCACAAGCAAGAGAAATAAGGGAGCTTGGTTTACTCTGGTTTGTCCCATGTGTTTGTTCTTCCCCACCCACTCCCCCATGCCCACAGTAACAGGCCTGTGCCATGAGCAGCTACCACCCTTCATAAACCAGATAGGAATGTGGCATCTTGGAGTCTTTTATCTTTCCATCCAGTCTGTTGATACCAGCAAAACTGTGGGCTTTAAACATTCCCAGCTGAGCAGGGGTGTGAGCACACACAAGCAGGCAGAAGCCTCACACATGCTGCTCACAGGGAGAACTCTTTGAGAACCAGGCAGAGCAAAGGCGGTTTGACTTACCGAGGTATCAGTGCCAAACAGCTGCATTCAATGTCATTTGCCAAGCAGTTTCCCGTGGCATTCCCTCTGCACTTGCACTGCTGCTTGGAATGCTCCTCCTTAGGAGTTAGGGTAATATTGCCTGGGGTTTTTCTTCCTTTGGTTGATGGGAAGTCCCCAAATGCACAGCTAAGGAAGGGAGGTGCTTTGCAGTGGACTCACACAATCTATAAGAGGGAATATCCCTGCACAGGAGCTTATGGTGACAGTGGGGTGTTGGTCCCTGTGCCACGTCATCACTGTCCCATAAGCCTGGACCCCCACAAACTAAAATACCCAGATCCTGTTAAATCCCCTAGGGTAAATGTTGCTTTAATCTTGAGGATATTCCTCAAAGGAAACTCAAACCCCTTTGAAATCAATTCAGATTGTCCCATTGTTTGGCACAAGCTTTAAGTGTTTGACGATGGGTAGCTTGTCATCATGTTTTCACCATAGTGATTTAGCCTGAGGTTTCTCCTCCTGAAAAGAAATAATATTCACTTCCAAGAATGTAATGGGCATCCAGTGGCATGAAACCTGTTGTGTGCATTTAAACAAATAAATGACAGGATTGGGAGGGTAAGAGTAAAGTCAAGGACTGAATTTTTGATTTTTAATTTTTTTTTTTTAATATATATCTCTTCCCCCCCCCCCCTCCACTGCTGGGTTGGTCACTTTTTCATAGGAAGTACCATGTAGTTTGTGTTTAGGCTTATCCATCTGTTTGTTGTGGTACTTTGTAACCCCTGTGCTTCTTCATGGGCTATTGGTTAGGTGGGAAAATATAAGTTAAGGAGAAAGCACACTCCCAACTTACTGCTGAGATTCCAATTGCAGCTTTTCAGTTGTTTCCCATCTCTTTGTCAAACTCCCCTTTTTTATAAACTGCTCCTTCTTGAGTGGTTAGCTGATATACTTTGCTGTAAAAAAGACCATCAAAACTTAAAATTGTCATCGATGTGTGTGGGCTGCTAGTTCAGTAGTGGCTGCATCTGTGTGGCTGCCATCACTTAGAATCCCAGAATGGTTTAGATGGGAAGAACTCTTAAAGCCCATCTCGCCACATGGGCAAGGGCACCTTCTAGTAGCCAGGGTTGCTCTAAGCTCTGTCCAACCTGGTCTTGGACACTTCCAGACATGGGGCAGCCACAGCTGCTCTGGGGACCCCATGACAGGGCCTCCCCACCCTCACAGCCAAGAATTCCTTCCCAGTATCCCATCTAACCCTGCCCTCTGGCAGTGGGAAGCCATTCCCCTCTTGTCCTGTCATGCCATGCTTGTCCCCACTCCCTCTCCTGGAGCCCCTTCAGGCCCTGGCAGGGGCTCTGAGGTCTCCCTGGAGCCTTCTCCTCTCCAGGCTGAACACCCCCAGCTCTCCCAGCCTGGCTTCAGAGCAGAGGGGCTCCAGGCCTCAGAGCAGCTCCGTGGGCTCCTCTGGACTCACTCCAGCAGTTCCACATCCTCCCTGTGCTGGAACCCCAGGGCTGGAGGCAGCTCTGCAGGTGGGGCCTCACCTGAGCAGGGCACAGGGGCAGAATCCCCCCTCCCTGCTGCCCACACTGGGGGATCAGTGCAGCACTTGGGGGTTCTGGGCTGCCAGAACACGTGGCCAGGGCACACTGAGCTCCTCATCCACCAACACCCCCACGTCCTTCTCCCCAGGGCTGCTCTCAGTCCATTCTCTTCCCAGCCTGGTTGTAGCTGCTTGATGGTTGTTACTCCTCGAGATTCTCTATAATTCTCCTTCTTCTGTTCATGCTTATGCTTTCACTGCAAGGCTCTTAACCTCTGATGTTAGATCACTCCCTCGTTAAGCCACCTTCAGAGTACATAACCTGAGCTTTCTAGCTGAATTTTTATCAGGAAGAGCTCAGCAATAAAGCTCCAAGTGTATGCAGTGGTCTGCACTGATTTATTACATTTTGCCTTTCATTGGAGCGTCTGAAGGAGCCATGCTGGGTGAAATACGGGATGCAGAAGCATCACCTTTTATGGGTCGTATGTTTTCACCAAGTCACTTGATAGTAATACTTGAGTATAAAAAGCAGCAGTTCCCAAATAACCGTGTCTCTTAACGAGCCCCCACCCGGAGCCTGTGGTGCTCTGAGCAGGGCTCTGAGCACTGATCACCATGGCAGCAGATGCACCAAGGCTGGCTACAGCCGTGTGCACACGTACGTCGGGAAGGCAAAGCGAATCTCAACAGCAAAAAAGAAAAGCTAATGCCCAAAAATGTGAGTGGCTGAGCTGCAGGTGCTCAGCATGCAAATCACACTAACAGGGTTGGTGTTAATGTTTAAGTGATCATAGAATCACAGAATCCAGAGTGATTTGGTTCAAAAGGACCTTAATGCTCATATCATCACACCCCCACCAGGGGCAGGGACACCTTCCACTAGCCCAGGTTGCTCCAAATCCTGTCCAGCCTGGCCTTGGACACCTCCAGGGATGGGACGGGAAGAATTTTCTGCTGATATCTGATCTAAAACTTTCCTCTTTTACTTTAAAATCATCCCCCCACTTGTCCTGTCACTTGCCCGTGTAAAAACTCAATGTCTCAGGGTGCTGGGAGGTCGTTAGAAATGCCTGATAGGATTACAGCCTTCCTCAAGTTTGGAACATAAATGTGTCAGATGGTCAGGTTTTGCTCTGTGGTGTATTTGCAGCAGGTTCCACCCACTTCAGATATTCCTGGTCACAGGTTTATTCCCACATGGGGTTTTCCTCTACAAATCATTTAACTTGCTATGCTCCCACTGCCAATGTGTTAGAAAATAGAAAGTCTTAGGAAAATATTTTTTCTAGGAGCCTTTATGTTCCTGGGTTTCTATTTAGTGGCTTGGACTTGTTTGGTTGTGATAAAAGTGATGCTGCATAAATTGAAATGGGATCAAATAAGTTGTTTCATTACCGTTTTCATTTAATTTCTGGGTTGCTGACTAGTTACACAGTTTTGTGGAAATGCTTCTCTCCCAGCAGCCAACAAAAAATGTGGGATACTGAAACTTGAGTGTTCAGGCAATTAACCTTTGTCTGTGTTGTCCAGCACCCTGCTTTGTTTTATCTCTGGTTATTCCTCAAGCATCGTGTTTCTCAGATGGGTATCAGGATGGAATCTGTCTACATTGTTTGTCCTTTGAGTTGGTTTTTTTTTAGTTTTCCTCTGTAATGTCCATATCTGGAAGCATATTGGGAAGTTCCCGGGGCACCACCCATGAGATGTTCACTGCTGTGACTCAGTAGCCAGATGATGCTCCTGCATCTGGATGTATAAACAAGATGGGTCAGGGCATGTGCTGTGACCTGTGGGCTGAACAGCTTCTGTCTCTGAGGCTGAAGTTCCTTCAACTCTCCTCCTTCCCAAGCAGCAGAATTGATCCAAGCCAAAGCTGGAGCAGGGAGTCTGTTAACTATTAAAGGCTCTGAGTGGTCGTGTACGATTTGGAAAGGACGTGATGTAACGCTACAGCCTCATTAAAGCTCCTGTTTCACCCTCAGCTGCCTGGTCAGAGGTGTTGCCTTTGGAGAAGCCAGTTAAACTGCTGAAGAGCAATCCCTTCGGATAGCTCAGCCTTGAAACCACAGCTCGTTGCAGGAGTTCACAAGGTCAGGGGCAACTTGAGGTTCCACCAGAGCAGGGAATCAGCTGGGGCTGTAAAAGGGATGAAGGGAGGAGGAGAAAGATGATACCCTTAATTTGAGTCAGTTAATGGTACAGCCACAAAACCAAGGGCAGAGAGAGGGGGAAGTGCTGCAGGATGGGAATGAGCAGCCACAGGAGTGATGGGGGGAGTGGGTGGAACCTCTGTGAGCAGGAAACCACTTCATCCTGCTGAGCTGGAAATCGGTGTCTGCAGCCCTGCAGGAGGCCACTAAAGTTGTTTTTCATAAAATGAACACAAACCCATCAAAAATAGGACTGGAAGAGAGAGAGAACCCAGTTCATCCATTTCCCTGTGTACTGGCAGCTCTACTTTTGCTATTCATGGGAGGTGGTGCATAGAATCATAGAATCATGGAACCATTAAGGCTGGAAAAGTACTCTAAGATCACTGATTCCAAACATTAACCCAGCACTGCTGGGTGAGGATCATTCTCTTTTCCAAGGTAACAAGCAACAGGACAAGGAAATGGCCTCAAGTTGCACCAAGAGAGGTTCAGGTTGGATATTGGGGAAAACTTCCCTAAAAATGTGGTCAGGCACTGGCTCAGGCTGCCCTGGGCAGAGATGGAGTCACCATCTCAGGAAGTGTTCAAAAAACATGTGGATGTGGCACCTGGGATATCACACCTGGGGACATGAATTAGTGGTGAACGTGGCAGTGCTGGGGTAACATTTGGGCTTGATGGTCTTAGGGGTCTTTTCCAGTCTTCACAGTTCTGTGATTTCATGATTCCAGTCCCACTGCCATGTGCTGCCTGTGCCCACAGTGCTGTTGCAGGAATGTGGCTGCTGACTCAGGAGCTGTTCACTGGATTTTGGAGTGAACTTCACACTGAAAAGTTGCCAGGTTGGCTGTTGGCAGCCCTCAGTGGTGGTTCAAGAGGTATTTAAGTCCCTAATGAAACACCTGAGAACATCCTGCCAGAGTTTTTGCAGGGCAGGGAAGGGGTTCCTGCAGACCTATGGCATTCTCATCTGGAAGAAATTTAGAAGTAGAAATCTTTTCCTCTCATGTCACTTGGCTGCTCGCTTTTTATTTCCACATGTCTGGAGAGTTTTGTCTAAGATCATGTCGCTTTGCAAAATTAAATTTTTCACCAATAAAATTTGATCCCTAAGGAAAGAAGGAAAAAAGAGCAACAAACCCTGTGTTTCAGAATTATGGCCTTTACTAAATTAAAATACTATCCAGCCTGATGTTTTCCGTGGTGAGTTTTATCCCCAAGAGACAATGAGAATAAACTGCAGCTGCTAGAAAGCCCGTGGGTCATGAGAGAGCTTTGGAGCACAGAGCCACACGCTGGCCATGGCACGCATGGCACAAACCAGCATCTGACTGTAGCTTGTTTGGGGTGGCAGGAGATGTGGCCATCAGTCTCTTACAGCCCTGGATGTTTGTTTCTGATTAAATATGTGCTGTTTGTACTGAAAACGATGGGATCTGCTGCCGCAGCTGCAAAAGCCACTACTCCGTCTTGGAGAAGCTTTTAATGTTATGCTTCAGTAATAGCAGTTTTTCTTAAGCAAAGTTTATTGATTTATAGTTTGAGAAAACATATTTTGCATCAGGCTTTGGGGAGTTTGAGGTTACATGGAGGTAGTTTGGCTGCACTGGATTATTAATCATATCTATGGGATTTTGGAATCCTTGCATTTGCACGATTGCAGGCTCGAACTGGAAGCAGCACATCCATCACGCCAGTGGAGCTAATGGGATGCTGCACAAACTACAGCTCTCAGGTCAGAGGAGCAGCTTTCTGAGGGAGGCAATGACCTCACAATAACTCTCAAAAGCAGAGTTCAGCCAAACCTTCAAATTACTCTGCGCCCACTGAAAAACTAAATTTGATCCAAGCCATTCCTGACTGGAATGACAAATGCGGCTGGAGGGGAACACCGACCTGAACTGTAGCCACTGGGGATGGTCCAGTGAGGTGTTCCAGGCAGTTTCCTCCTGGCTTTTCTTCCTTCCAGCTCAGGTCTGGCTGCACCAGCTCCTGGAGAATTCCTGCCCTCAGCAGTGCCCTGCTCTGCCCTGGCGTGGCCTCACCTCAAGTCTGGAGGGCAGCTTTGGGCACCTCCATATAAGAAGGATCTGAAGCTATTGGAGAGTGTCCAAAGGAGGGACACAGAAATGGGGAAGGGTCTGGAGGGGCCACACCAGGAGTGGCTGAGGGCACTTGGTCTGTTCAGAGGTCAGACCCCACTGGGGCTGCAGCTCCTCAAGAGGGGCAGCTCTGATCTCTGCTCTCTGTGACAGTGACAGGACCCAGGGAAGGGCTGGAGCTGTGCCAGGGGAGGGTTAGGTTGTATATCAGGAAGAAGTTCTTCCCCCAGAGGGTGCTGGGGCACTGCCCAGGCTCCCCAGGGAATGAGCATGGTTCCAAGGCTGGCAGAGCTCCAGGAGTGTGTGGACAATGCTCCCAGGCACAGGGTTGGGGTGCCCTGGGCAGGGCCAGGATGTGGGCTCGATCCTCCTGAATCCCTTCCAGCTCAGGACATCCCATGCTCCTAAGAGGGAGAGGTTGTCCTTTGGAGCACACATCAGCCTGGCCCAGCGCTGGAGCTTGTGTGGGAGCAGCTGAGCGACGTAACTGCAGGATCATGGTGACTTTTGTTTATAAAAGGGAAAGAACCCTAAACCAGCTGGCTTTATTTTACATTTAATTTCTAAAATAAACTCAGTTTATCAAGAGGATATTTGCCAGCACAAGAATGAAATTTGAGGGGGTTCTAAAACTTCCCCTGTTGCATAAAGGAAGACAGAACTGGAGCTGTTCCCCTCAGTCTCATTACATGGTGGTTAATTAATCGTAGACATTGATCAGGATTTCTGAGACAAAACACACCAAAATAAATTCCTTGACAACTCTCTTAAAATAGTGTACACTGTCCTGAGATTGGCCAGTTGGAGATAAAGAAGCATAAAATGTTCCCAAAGCATCTAATTTCTTCTGGTTTTTCCTTGTTTGTTTGGGTTTTTTTTTTTTCTTTTTTCTTGAAAAAAATGTAAATAGTAGGGAATTGTGCCTTCACTGGTTCCAACCTCAGCCACAGAATGCAACTGGAAGCAACTATGGTGGTTTCTGCCTTGGCAAGAGCAGCAGCCACTACCTCTTTTGGCACTGCAGTTCAGGGCTGCATTTTATTGAAACCTTCCATGAGGAATTTGGTTTTAATTATTCATCGCTGAGCTCCCAACAGCTGCAAAATTTTCTGTTTTTAAGGGAAGGCTCCTGCCCTCCACATTCTGAGTACATTTTTAAAATCAGACCTGGATTGTATTCTTGGCACAAGGCAGCATCCCAGCACTCTGGGTAGGTGGAGCCACAGCCAGTACCCAGCTCTGCCTTTTCCCTGAGAGTGAGCAATGTCAGCACCCTGAGAATCTCTGCAAGTGTCCAAGGCCAGCTTGGGATAGTGGAAGGTGTCCCTGCTCATAGCAGGGGGATGGGATGAGCTTTAAGGTCCCTTCCAACCCAGAGCATCCTTTGATTCCATTCTCTGGTGCTCTTTGCCCTTTTTCTTCGTTCCCATCTCAGATCCTTATGATTTTCCAGCCCACCCGTGTTGGCTCATTTCTGAGCTGGCAAAATGGGCTGAACCCCTTCAGTGTCCTCCACCACCCCAGTACTACCTGGACATGCTGCCCACCATGAGATGGATGGGAGGGAAGGTGAGAGCTCTGAGACCTGAGGATTATCAGAAGCTCGTGAGCATGGCTAGAAGTGCTCTGTGCTTTTTAGTTTTCCTTCAGAAGTGACCCCCTTGGGTGTCTGGGCTGCAGTTCTGGGGCTCAGCTCAGCTGCCGTGCTGGATTCCAAATCAGGCCAGCTCCCTCCAGCCCCGTGTGTTCCCCCCACCCCAACCCCTGCAGTGCTCTGACCCTGTTTAGATTATGGAAGGATAATTTCACAACTTGATGCTTCCCTGGCTGTTGATGTTTTTAGTTGAATTTTTAACCCAAGGGAAATAAAGGAATCTGGGAAAAATTGCAGTGCTGCTCCAAATTTGCCAGGGAAAGAAAAAAAGCCTACAGTGCATTTGTTGATAATGACTGGAGCAGATACTGCAGTTTCTCAGTATCCCGTCACAAACCCTGACAATTTCTTTAAGGAACATCAGGAGGGAAAAGATCCTTCTTGCACCAGCTCAGTCAAGTGCACATGTGATGCCTCAGCTCTTCATTCCCTCTGTTCATTCCCATCTTCTCTTCCCAGCAATGAAGGAAGAAGACTGTTGTCCTTCACCTTCTTACTCTGACCTTGGAATTTCCAGCTATTGGTTGGCATCTCTTAGCAAACGACCTTCTTCTCTTCCATGGGCAGTGCAGGGAGCCAGCCAATGCTGCTGAAATTGCAGTGAATATTTGGTGGCTGTTTGAGAGGCCAGGGCAGTGCGGGCAGGGCCAGTGGGGACTGCACTGATGGAGGAGGTGCAGGCTGGAAGCACATGGAGAGGTTTCCAAAGGTGCCATGGTTAAGCACAAGACAGAACTGAGCTGGAAAGAAGCAGTTTTCTGCTGAAACTGTGTCTCCTCAGTGGCCTCTGAAGATGTTTGTCTCTTTGAACAAGTGGCAGGCTTGTCTCACTTAAGCAGCTCCTCCAGTGTTCCACAGAATCATGCAATCACAGAGTACTCTGGAAAAGCCCTCTAAGATCATTGAGTCTACCCCTGCCATGTTCACTGCTAGCCCATGTCCCAGGTGCCACATCCACATGTTTTTTAAACACTTCCAGGGATGTTGACTCCACCATTGCCCTGGGCAGCTGTGCTAGGGCCTGAACACACCTTCAGGGAAGTAATTTTCCCCGTTATCCAACCTGAACCTCCCTTTGAGGCCATTTCCTCTTGTCCTGTCCCTGTTCCCTGGCTGGCCCCTCCTGTCAAGGAGTTATGCAGAGCCAGAAGGTCCCTCCTGAGTCTCCTTTTCTCCAGGCTGAGCCCCTCAGCTCCCTCAGCTGCTCCTGGTGCTCCAGTCCTCTCTCCAGCTTCATTGTACTTCTCTTAGAGGGCGTTTCAAACCTTAATGGTGCTGTCATTCCATGAGTCCAGGTTACTGCAGGGTGGCTTTGCTCAATGCTGACAGCAGCAGGAATGATGCAGGTCATCCTCTCTCATCTGGCATTTTGCTTCTCTTTTAACAGAGACAGTCACATTCTGAGCCAATCCATCATAGGAAGGTTGTAAATCCAATAAACCTACAGGGTTGCCCCCTTTTTGCTTTGTATGTTTAAAGTGATTCCTTTCATACCCCACCCTTCATTTGTGGAAGCATGTCCCTGCTCCCCCTGTATATGGACATTCTTATTCTAAGAATGAAAAATAAGGACAGAAGTGGTTTTTCCTCTTACTGCAAGCACCCTGGCTGGCTCGGAGACCTGCTTGAGTTCATTGCCTGGTTTCCATGTCACCTTGCCCAGCCACATGGTGTTTCCCAGGACTGTACAAATGCATTAGCAGGTGCGTTTGCTAAAGTAAATTCAGGCTTGCTAAGGAGTGGATTACTTGCCCAGCCATTTGTCATCATAGTAAAAGTTGCCACTGAAGGGGATTAGCATAAAGTGCACAAATATCTTTCAATAGGAGCCTTGTTAATCACTGTAATTCCCTTCTCCAGCTCTTCAGGGGAGTTTGGGTCATTGGGCCAACATTCAAAAGGAGCTGTCAGGCTGTTGAGGGGTTTAAAAAACAAATGCTCAGCTAACAAAGCACCAAGTGTGTGTGTGGTTGACAATAGGAAATCCTTTGTTATATCCTAGAACCCCAGACTGGTTTGGGTGGGAAGGGACCATCAAAGGTCATCCAGTTCCACCTTCTCCCATGGGCAGGGCCACTTTGCACTAGCCCAGGTTGCTCCAAGCTCTGTCTAGCCTAGCCTTGGACACATCCAGGGATCGAGGGGGAGCTGTGTCCAGTTTCTCTGAGCAATCTGTGCCTGGACCTCACCACCCTCACAGCCAAAAATTACTTCCCAATATCCCATCTAACCCTGCCCTCTGACAGCGGTAATCCATTGCCCCTTGTCCAGTCACTCCAGATCCTTGTCCAAAGTCATTCTCCAGCTCTCTTGGAGCCCCTTTAAGCACTAGAGGGGTCTCTAAGGTCTCCTCAGAGCTTTCTCTTCTCCTGGTGAACACCCCCAGCTCTCCCAGCCTGGCTCCAGAGTGGAAGGGCTCCAGGCCTCCTCTGGACTCGCTCCAGCAGCTCCACGTCCTTCCTGTGCTGGAACCCCAGGGCTGGAGGCAGCTCTGCAGGTGGAGCCTCACCTGAGCGGGGCACAGGGGCAGAATCTCCCCCTGCCCTGCATGAGCCCAGGATGTGGTTGGATTTGTGGTCTTTCTTTCTTACAGCCCTGTGCTGGAGGCCAGCTGTACAGAAACTGGCCCCGCTTGCTGCCTTTGGATTTCATACAGAGCATGGCCCAAGCCAGGGCTGTTTGGACAAGAGAGCTGTGTCCCTGTCATGACACCAGGCAGCTGCCAGGCACTGAGTCACATGAGATGCTTCCCAGACTGCATCCAAGATGGCTTGTGGAGGTGCACCAGGGCTTACCATGGTGGAAATGCATCTGCTGTCTTCCTTGGGAGGTTTCTCACCTCTAAGATGAAAAGAGGAGAGAGGTTTTATTAGAGCAAATGAAATAATACCAGGCTGGACCCACTGCCGTTTCTCGGGGCCAGTGCCTGCACCAGGACGGCCTCCTGGAGCTTTGGTTATGGTGTGTGCAGGGTGGGGCTGGCGCTAAAGCTGCCCAGGAGCCTGGCTGAGGGTGGGCACAGCTGGAGGGAGAATGTGCTAATTTCCAGCAGGGTTTGATTGTCCTTTTGAACTTTGCACATAGCAGCTTTGTCTGAGCGCACGGTCCATCCGCCAGGCTCCGGGTGCCGGGTCCCAGCCATTCATTTTTCTGGTGCTGGTCAGCTGACAGCACTGCGTGTCAGAGGCTGTGCTGCAGAGCCCATGCATTTCAGGCTCCCTGGGCTCCCTCTTGTCCTGAATCAGGGTGCAAGATGAGGGCCACATTAGGCTGGGATCAATTAAAAGCTCAGCAGCCAGGTGCAGGTAATAGGTCGCCGTGTCCTGGGAAGCAGCAGGCAGGGCTGGGCATGGGGTGGGATGCTCTGGGACCTGTTCCTGTGCTCCTCTGGCTTTGAGCAGAGAGGTGGCCAGGTCACTTGTCCACCCTCCTCCGTGTACTGGGTGACTTAATTCCTCTCTCCATGGGGTGTACTCCCCCGGTCCCTGCCCAGGATCAGAAGCATTGTCTGGGTGCCTCTGAGTGGATGGTCTGAAGTCTTCAAGCAGCAGGGTGCCAGGCAGGCAGCAAATCTGCCTCCCAGCAAGGCCTTAGCACTGGATTTCCTGGTGTAGCAGACAGCACAAGCAGAGCATGTCTGGGCACTAAAACCTGACCCCTCATCTGCTCTCTGATGTCCTTTGTGTTGACGCTATTAAAAAGAGCGTAGGGAATTGGCTGGAAGTGCCTGTGGGAGGTTTGTGCTCACTCAGAAGATTGATGCTACTGTTAAACCAGCAGAGGAATACAGGGCTCAACTTCCAGTTCAAGGGGCCATAAAGAGCTGGAATGCACCTGGAATTTGAGAAAATGTCTGTCAGACAGATACCTCATGGAGGAGCTGACTGTCAGTGTGGCATTTCCTGCAGGACAGTGATGCCATCACCACTGGATTTATGCAATTGTAGAAAGGAACTGTTTGATCCAGAAAATTTTATTGAAATAGTGGTTGACCACATCCAGCCTCTGTAGGATATTCATAGAATGATAGAATTTTAAGTTGGAAAAGCCATCTAAGATCATTGGGCCTAAACTTTCCCCCAGCATTGCTATGCTCACCATTAAACCATGTCCCCAGGTGTTACATCTGTACATTTTTTTAACATTTCCAGAGAGTGTGATTCCACCACTGCCCTGGGCAACCTTGTGCCAGGGCCTGACCAACCTTTCAAGGAGGAAATTTTCCCTAATATGCACCTAACGTGAACCTCCCCTGACACAGCTTGAGGCCTTTCCTCATGTCCTGTCCCTTGTTCCCTGGGACCAGAGCCAGGTCTCCCCTGAGCCTCCTTTTCTCCAGGCTGCACCCCCCAGCTCCCTCAGCTGCTCCTGGTGCTCCAGGCCCTTCCCCAGCTCTGTTCCCTTCTCTGGACATGCTCCAGCCCCTCAATGTCCAAAGTTAGCTGAGGACAGCACAGCAGAGGTTTGGATGTTGATGGGGAAAGAAGAACCCAACACAGGCTTCAATCACCCTGATGTAAAGGTCTTCTCCCTCCCTCCTGCGGCTGCTGTTGTGTCTCTCTCTGCCATGGTGAAGCTTTTCTCCATGGGGAGGTGCTTGCTCATGGAGAGAAGAGTATTTGTGATTTTGTCATGTTCAGCACAAACACTGGGAGATCCCTGTTCTGTTAGTCCCTCTCACCCACAGCACAGTGATTGTAGTCAAGAAGAATAACTTCACTGGAAAAGGGAAACAATAGATTAGTTTGGATTCTAGGGAGGGCATTTCAATTCTGGAAACAAGGATTTGAATAGCAAGATTCAGGATTTCTTAGGTGAGTGAAATAAATGCTTCAGAGGAGCTGAAGCAGTTGAAAATTCAGACAGAGACTGGACATTCCTAGTTTGAGCTGGGAAATCTTTCTGTAGCATAGCATGAGCTGGGTTGTGGTATCTGAGGTAGGAAATTGCTGCCACCTGGAAGCTCTGCAGTTTTTGAATTGAACGTTTAATTCTCCTCATTATTAATTAACCTTTTTCTTTCTTTTTTTCTTCCTTCAGCATGAAAGGCTTTCCAGGTAAGAATTTTCCTTTCTTCTATTTGTTTTTTCTGTGTAATATTTATAGGCAGCGTGTTTTTGTTACGGCTTTGAGGATTCCCTGCTTCAAATCCAGTTTGGTACTGGCTATTTGGTCTTTTCCTCAGCTCAGCAGTGGCACCAGTTTGCTTCGATTCTTTACTCCCCAAATTACTTAGAAATAGAGCTGGTTCCCACTGTGGAAATGAGAGATTCATGTGAAGTCACTGCCCATGGGAGGCTGGGCTGGTACTCTAGGATTTTTTCCAGTTGTTGTAGTGGTGGTGGCTGTCAGGTTTTGGGCAGCAATCCCCAGGGCCAGGTGGAGGGTGCTCCCACAGACCCCAGAGCCTTGGGTTAGCTGGGTCTGCCACAGGCTCCCATCCCAACCAGCTGGGCCCTGTGCTGGCTGTTCCAAGTTACCACAGCTCCAAAGTGCTGGATCTGCCTCCTGTTTCAGGTTGGAAGCAGCTACGAACCCCATCACGAGCGACTCGTCCTACAGCGACCGTGCCTCCAGCCGCTCCAGTGCCTACAGCCGCCGGGAGAACCGGCTCGCCGCGCTCAGCAGCCGGGCAGAGGAGGAGAGCAACAGGGACTACAAGAAAGTAGGATTTTTTAAAGTTATTATTGTCACTGCACACACCACAGAACCTGCCTGTTGCTGCAGAAACTGCCCAAAGAATCAGTGGGAAGAAAAAGAAAGAGAAGATGTTTATGTTCATTTTCTGTTTCAAAGAATTCAGTGGTTTGGGTTGGAAGGGACCTTAAAGCTCATCCCATTCCACCCCCTGCCATGGGTAGGGACACCTTGCACTATCCCAGGTTGGCCCAAGTCCCATCCAACCTGGACCTGGACACTTCCAGAGATGGGGCAGCCACAGCTTCTCTGGTCTCTGTGCCAGGGTCTCACCACCCTGTGAGGAAGGAATTACCTAAATTAAAACTGTCCCCTCTTTGTGCCGCTTGGCTGTGTTTAAGCTTCCTACAAAATTCAACAGCTGTTTTTTTATTTCTAATTCATGAATTATGAAAACATAAGTGCCCAAGTTGGCCTTGTTTTCCCTTCTCGTCTCCTGATGTGTGGGAGCAAAATGAACCCCTCAGCTCAATGCTGAGGGCATGTGTCTGCTCAGAGCAGTGTGGTGGGATGGGGTCAATTAACCAGGAGCAGCCTGCTTAACTGAGCTCTTGTTTTGCATTTCAGTTATATGAAAGTGCCCTGTCTGAAAATCAAAAGCTGAAGTCAAAGCTGCAGGAAGCCCAGCTCGAGCTGGCTGATATCAAAGCAAAGTTGGAGAAAGCAGCCCAGGTAAGGGAAGATCTAGGTCCTAACTGGAAAAACCGAGCACTGGCCATGATGAACCAACACTTGTTCCAGAATGGGAAAGGGAGGGAAGCTCCTGGAAGGATGTTTTTGGGATGGAAGGTGCAACAGAGAAGACAGAAATAAGCAAGTAATTTTGTAGATCAACTTGCTGCATCCCAAGCAAGACCATCTGTGGGCTGTCTTGGCCTTTGTGCAGCACCCTGTGAATGCTGCCGGGTTTAATCACTTTCTATTTTTAATTTCCATAGCAGAAACAGGAGAAAACTTCTGACCGGTCCAGCATGCTGGAGATGGAGAAGAGGGTATGTGTCTCTGCTTTTTTCTGAGTCACAGCCTGTGCCTCGTGTTACTGTGCAGGGCAGTCATTTCTAGAAGGGAAGTGTTAATTAAAAGATAAATTGTATTTTTGCCTTGAGAAGCAGTGCACAATGATAATTGTGTTCTGACCTTTGCAGGGCCTGAGACTTTGCTGCTCTCTTTGCACATCAGCTTCGTTCTGATTCCTCTCTTTCATTCTAAACAGCTGAGGACCACTGGGTTGTATCACACTGAGGGACTGTTGGTCCATTATGCTTTAAAACATTCTTGATCCTTACAAATAAAGACTGGTTTTGGGTGGTGGGGGAACAAGACTAAATCCTGGAAGTGTTGCTCTCAATCCCTTCATCCCCTAGCCTGGGTTACTACTAAGAATTGCCCCAAGCCAGGGACAGGACCTTGAACTTGGCTTTGTTGAAGTCAGGGTAACATCCTGTATAACTTCTGTTGAATTAGGATCACAACAGCCACAAATTCTGGGAGTTAGAAAGTAAAAATGTGTTCAGCTGTTCTCAGTGAAGATGCATTAACTGTTTCTGGGATGGCTCATGCATTTTGCAGTGATGAATCCCTGGATGAACCATGCTGTGGGTAAAAAGTGATCCAGAACTCATCATCCACGGCACACTCAGAAGCTGCCTTTTCCTCCCTCTCCTGGCCTCATGGATTTTTGCATAGGGCAAAGGAGCAGGGCAAAAAGTGTAAATCTTGTTCTTGATGTGTGTTTCCCACTTGCCCCTTCTCAGGGCATGTCCCTGGAGCAGCTTGAGCCCCTTCATGTTGGGAAAGTCACGGAAAGAGTCCAGATCTCCCTGCCTTGGCACAGGCTTAGCTGAGGCCACTCACATGGCAGAGTCTAATCCTCACTTTCTGAAATGCACTGAAAGCAGTCAGCTTTGCAGCCCTCAAAGCTGGGAGAAACAGGATTTCCAGGCAGGGAATTTCCTTGTTCTGTTTCCTATTTGAGCAGCTCAGTGACTTCTCTTATTGCCACCTTTAGTGGAGTATTAGTAAATCCATGGCTTCACCTACAGAGCTAAAAATCACATTACATCAGCAGCTCCTAAGAACTGGGATCACTGAAAATGGGGGATAATTTTAATAGGGGTATGAATAGAGCTTGTGATCTGCCCAAACAGGCTCAGCTTCTATCCCTCTTGGTTTGCCAGCTGCCCTGTCCCATCTGATCAGCTCCAGGTTGTAATCTCTGCCTTGTTTTGGCATACTCTTCAGGGATTGCTGCTGCAAAAACACAAGACTCGTTATTTTTCTTTAAAAGAAAACATACTGTAAATTTTTCTTCTAAATCCTTGTGATCTTCTTTGTTACGAATCCTTGTAAACAGGAGAAGCGAGCCCTGGAGCGGAAACTCTCTGAAATGGAAGAAGAAATGAAGGTAAGAAATAATCTTCACTGTGTCTATTCCATTTTTTATGCTTTGTATTCATGTCTTTGGGGATTGCCACCCAGGAGGAGCATGTTAAAGGTGTCCATGGAAAGGATCTCATTTTCCTTTCTGCAGTCAGAACTTGCCTTAATGGCCCTGTTCTTCAAACATGAAATGCTAATAAACTGTCCTTCTCATTCAGTTGACTGTTCCTATGTTTGATTTGTTCTGCTGTTTGATCAGAGAATGGTGAAAGCTGTTCTCCTTAAATGCCTTCCCAAACTAACTTTTTGTGGCATCACTGAGTTCCAGTGTGCTGACCCCCTGTGCTCTGACTAGTCTGCAGCCCAAGTTAAGCCGCTGAGGTTCTCTCCGGATGGGTAAGAAGACAAAGCTGGCTTTTGAGCTCACACACACTGGCCAGGATAAAACACAGAGCGGTTGTGTTCCTGTACTCCCTTCCCAAAGCATGTCACTGGGAGGCCACGGCAGCCTGGGATAATTCTGGCAAAGAGGAATTCGCTTCCTGATGGGATGTGCAGCATGGCTTGCTGTCACGAGCCATGGCCACTGGTGCTCTGGCATGTTCTCGCTCCTGTGGTGTGGCTTCAAGGATGGTTGTGCCCATGAGAGGCGCCCTGCAGAGCCCAGGCAGCATCTGGCTGCCCACACACCCCTAAAGCCTCACCCCTTTGGACAGTGCTGCGTCACGTTACGCTGTATTCCAGTGCTCATGTTCACAGAATGAGTGCCCCCTTTGCTCTGCCTGTGCCTTCCTTCCCTTTCAACATGAGCAGGTGGGACCAAGCTACTCTCAGAAGGAAGGATCCACCTGCGAGCTCTCCCAGCACCACGCACTGACAGAAACTACTTCCTGCCACCCTGGAGGAGGTTCCAACTCTGTTTCTATTTGAAGCTTTGTGTTTCTACCAAGCACGTAACATTCGAAGGACCACTGGCTTCTGCTGCAATAAGTAACACAATGATGTAGTGGATTCTTGGTGTAGAGGCTTTTGTTCTCTCACAGAGGAGAAAATAAGTGTGAATGTGTGAGCCAGGAAGAGAAGGAGAAAGGATTGAATATGTCTAAATTCCAAACTCTTTGTTCAGTGAGCAGGTGGGAACCTTTAACTGCAAAGACACTTTGCTGTAATTACAGAATTGTGGTCTTCAAGAGAAATACAGGCATGAGCCGTTTGTGTTGGTCCTTCAGCTCTGCAGATCACTGCAAACCTGCAACTTCAGCCCATGGAGTAAGAAGACAAGGTGGTGGCCTCTAGTGGCCTCAGTTTGGAAACATACTGCTCTGGAAAGCAATTAATGAGAGAAGGTGCCTGTAGGGTCTGTTGGACACAGCCAGAGTGCCTCCAGTTCACGTAGTCTGGAGCTGCAGAGCCATGGAAACCAAAGTGGTGCAGAAGGAGAAACACTGCTGGAGGTTGGATGTGTTCTCACACTGCCTCGAGAGACATGAGCTGAAGGAACCTGTGGCCCAGGTGAAAATGAGCTTCAGGTCCTTGAGACTGGTGCCAACTCTGCTCTCTACCTGTTCTTGCTGCATCAAACAACCAAAGTGGCCTTTTGTTAGTAGAACAAATACACAAGAAATTGGAAAATCTCTCTTCTGTGGTGCTACTAGATTTTTACTAATTTTTGCAAAACCTTGAGCTTGTAGTGAGTACCTGAGGGGACTGTGGCATGCCTTGTTTTACAGCTACTCAAAAAAGAGGAATGTAAAATCTCAAAGAAGCATTGAATTGGACCTTTCCAAATGGAAGCTTTCATGATGCCTTGAAGTGGGAGAAACAGCCCTGCTGTGTTTGCCTGGTGGGAAATAACCTCTGCAGAACATCCCTGTCAGTCACTAGTGTGGGAGTTGAATCAGGATAGAATCTGCTCATTCTGGTTGGACTCATTCTTGCTCCTTGCACTACCTAAGTAGCTGTTACGCAGAGTCAGAGGGAGTAAGTAAGGAATTGTGAAGGAAAATTCAAATCCACCAATTTTCTTTAATGTGAAGAGCAGCAAGTGGAAATAACCATACCTGTCAGGTGATTAGGTCTCAAGTTATTTTGGGGAATTCTTCCCACTAGTCCTTGAATCCAGCAATATTCATGTCCTGCTGTTGGATCCAGGGGTATCTGTGTCCCGTTGTGCACATCAGATGTCCTGGCGAGGACTGTCCTCTCCTGGCAGCTGACCTCTGAGGAAGAGGAGGCAGAGGTGACAGAAATGTACAGTACTTCGGGCTGTGTTTGAGGTAATGAGCTTTGTTCCTGTCTGGAGTGTGACCCCTGCTACCAAAGCCATAGAGAAGTGAAGAAGAGCAAGACAGGCCTGGCAACCTCAAGAAGTTTGGTGGCAGAGCTGCTCCTCAGACCTGCTTTTGCAAAGGTGACAGAGTAGTGCAGCATTTCCCTGTGAGTGACTGCACAATTCGACTGGATATTCAGAACCTTGGCTGAGGCAGGAGGAAGAAAATTAACATTTGCACTGAGCTGAATTCAATGCCAAGTGCCCGAGGTCCCAACTTAACACAGCAATTGTTCTTGAAGGTCATGAAAGCTCCTTTATTCCATAGCAGTACTGCAGCTCCTGGCCTCAGCCATTGTGCAGGCTCTGGGCATTTTTATTTAGTGTTGAGGCACAAAATCCATTAATTGAAGGCAGGTACAGAGAACTGAGAAACCTGCTTTTGCTAAGCCAAGTATCAAGCAGAGTGATAAGCAATCACAGCGGTATCATCCAGATCCTGCTCTTTGCCCTTGGCTTCAGTCCCAGCTTCCCAGCCTTTGCTGGATTTGGTGCATAAACAGGAGCCTGGCCTACCTATGGCATACACACGTTTGACATAAATGATCCTTTCTGTGGCTGTGCAGCGTGTGGAGGCTGACCAGCGGCTGATGGGACCATGCTGAGGTTCCATGCTCTCTTGATGTGGTAAAACAAAGGTGGTCTCTGAAGCAATCACAGTCCTTTCCATCTTGTGTAGCACAGTGCCCCTACTATGTATATTAGGTGCTTTCTGCCAGCTGTGAGCCCTGTGATAAAACAGAGTATCTTTATTATCTGTGTATCATAAAATCATGGAATATCCTGAATTGAAAGGAACCCACATTCCAACCCCTGGCCCTGCACCCCAACAATCCCACCCTGTGCATCCTGGGAGTGTTGTCCAAACTCTCCTGAAGCTCTGGCAGCCTTGGGGCTGTGACCATTCCCTGGAGAGCCTGGGCAGTGCCCAGCACCCTCGAGGGAAGAATCTTTTCCTGATATTCAGCCTAAATTTCTGCTGATGCAGCTCCAGCCCTTCCCTCAGGTCCTGTCCATGCTCGCAGAGAGCAGAGATCAGAGCTGCCCCTCTGAGGAGCTGCAGCCCCCAGTGAGGTCTGACCTCAGGCTCCTCTTCTCCAGGGTGAACAGACCAAGTATCCTCAACCGTTTTTTGTACCATCAAAAGAAGTGACTATTCCTGTACAACCATCTTCCAGCAGCTCCTGATGTGCTGTATCACAGGACAGCCATGCCATGTCTGTCTGTCTTCACTGAGCACAGCAGCAGCCAGCAAAGCTTGGGCGGGTGAAGGGATGGATGGATGGATGGATGGATGGATGGATGGATGGATGGATGGATGGATGGATGGCTGGATGGATGGATGGATGGATGGATGGATGGATGGATGGGAGGGATATGGTGAGCAGGGATCTTGCTGCTGAGATGTCACTGCAGCTTTCCTGCAGTTCTGTAGCTGTAGCTCTGTCTTGGGATTCGTTGATTTATCCAGCATCAGAACTGCATTTGTGTGTCCAAGGAGCTGCTCTGTCAGTTTAATGACCTCAGGGGCTCAAACCCCATCTTTTGCTGGCTCCCTACCCTCCTGTTTTGCTTCCCTTGGTTTGCAGAGCTTTTTGAAGAGGTGTCTTCATTTTATCATGGAGAGTAAATGTAGTGCTTTTGGGCAACTAAGAGCAGAGCTGATGGTTGAGGGGTGTGTGAAGTACTTAAGTTCTGTACAGGAATGAGCCCTTGGATAAAGTGTCCTGGGACACAGCAGATTCTTTCCCAGCTGCAGCCAGCTCTGGGTCATCACGGAATCCCAGACTGCCTCGAGCAGAGACACATTTCACTATCCCAGGCAGCTCCCAGCCCTGTCCAGCCTGGCCTTGGACACTTCCAAGGATGGGACGGCCACAGCTTCTCTGGGCAGCCCGAGTAGTGCAGGCTGGGTAGATGGTCATTGTGTCACAGTAGGTTCTTTCATGGTGCTCCTTGTTCAGGACAGACAGCACCTCCCTTTGAGTGCTTTCTGCTAATGAAATGGTAGAAAGGAACCCTCTTCCCCATAGACCCTTCCCTCTGTCTTCTTATGCCACTGCAAGCTCCCAAGTAAGAGGATGTGGAAAGGAATATGGTGCTTTGTGAGATTGCTTTGGTTTAGGACTGGGATTTTGTCACTTGAATTTACATCCACTTCTTGTGGATGTTTCCTGCCTGCCCCTGCCCAGTGTTGGGACTCCCTCCATCATGCAGGATGGGTTCTTGCTCAGGAGGCGTTCTTGTGGCCCAGCTGCCTGACCTCTCAGGAGGAAGGAGGGCAGAGATGCCACTCAGGAAGCAGCTCTGCAGCTCTCGGCATCCCCTGGCACCCACAGTGGTGTAAATGTCCAGCACATGAATCCACTTCAGCATCACTGGACCGTGTTCTGCCTGTGGCACTGTGATGTCTGCATGGCTTGTACCATTTCCCTGTTCTGCTTCCTCATGGCTCTTCTGTTCCCTACCTCCCACTGCTGCTGTACCTGTGCAAGCCCCGGTTTGTACCCGTGTCCAGTTTGTACCCGTGTCCAGTTTGTTTCTGTGCAAGCCCCAGTGTGAGGCTTGGTCTCTGCCCTGTCCTGTGCCCCTCTTTGCCTTTGTCACCAGGAATGCCCTCCTGGCACATCCCCACTGTGGCAGATGCTCTCATTCAGACTCCTCTTCCTAAAATGAGTAGTTTAAGGTTCAGATTTGTCCCCTCTGAAGGTCAAAGATAAATTGAGCCCCATGACAGAGAGGAGTTGAATCTGGGCAGGGATGAGAAACGCCCCCACCCCAAACCCCCGAGGTTTTGGCAGGACTGAGCCTGGGCAGACCTCACTCAAGGATGAGGAACCAAGCATACATGGTACCTGTCTCTGTGATCTGCTGTGGGACAGTGACACTTTCAGGTGCTTCAGTCTGTTCCTTTGGGATCTTCCAGGAGGCTCTGATTGCTCTTTACTCGACACAGCTGCTTTGGCTTTTAGAGATGAAGAAAAGGAGTTTTAAAGAAATTGTTAGTTCCCAGCAGTGCTTTCAGAGCCTGTGTAGGTGTTAAGTCACTGGTGATAGGTCTCACAGCAGTTCCCAAGTCCCAGGGCTGTCTGGGTCAGCTAGAATATAATCCTGCTTTGTGGTGGGAAATCCCTGTATTTGACCTTTTTTAAGACTTAGGAGTCCCCTGGAGAAAGGGCTGATTCCCAAAATATCTTTGGTGTTTTTTTCCCCATCCAGCACTCACTGCTACTAATTTCTTTTAGTCTCTTTTTTTTCTTTCACTGCCTATGGACTAAACTCCCATTTCTGTGCCCGTTTGTTTCCATGATGTTCTCTCTCAATTTCTCTGTCCACTCCTCTCACTCTGCAGAATCTCCACCAGCTCAAACAGATTCACACCCTGAGGCAGATGAATGAGCAACTGCTGGCTGAGAACAGGGCTCTGACGAGGGTCGTAGCCAGACTTTCTCTGCCCACCAAGCCCTCGGAATCAGAGGAGCTGTAGCTGCTTTCCCTCCGGCTCATCTTGCCTCCCTCTTCCACTCTTCCAGGCAGGTTTCCCCTCCCTGGCCGGGCGCTTCCCACTCGCCTCTTTGCTCTCCAGGGTGTCCAGTGAAGCTTGTTGCTCAAAAGCTTGTGGCAGAGGATATCTGAATTCCAAGAGCATGATGCTGCTGCCATGGCAGGGCTTTGCTGGAGCTCTTCTCATCCCACTGGCTCTTGCTGTGCCTGGCAGATGCTGCTGCCCTTGCCAGCTTAGCACTGGGGAATGGCTTTGGGGTGGGGTGGCAGTGCCAGCAGCTCCTTGCCTGGTACTTTGCCTTGAGACAGACCCACAGAATGGTTTGTGTTGGAAGGGGTGTTAAAGTTCATCTCGTTTCACTCCATACCATCAGCAGGGACACTTTCCACTAGACCAAGTCGCTCCAAGCCCCGTCCAACCCGGCCTTGAACACTTGAAAATAGGTGGTTTATGCTACATGTCTGCTTGTAATAGAATACTTTTAAAATTTGACTTAGTTCAGGGAGAAGCTGGCACTCAGCAAATCAGATTATCCGAAGTCAGGAAATTTTCAGGAATGTTGTGAAAAGCTAACATTTTAGACAGAATGAGTATTTTTAGAAAAACTACAAACTGAGCTTTCCTCAGCAGGTTTTCTTGGTCACTTGAACAAAAACGACAAGCTCCTTTCCTTATTTTAAACTGAAATTTTTGAGTATGAGTCCACAGGCTCAGCAACCCCCCTGCCTGCTGTGGGCTGGGACAGGGTGGGGGAGGCAGCAAGAGCCAGACATGGAGTGCTCTGTTTTCATCTCATGAGTCACAGTGCAGGACAATTAGTGTTTGAAACCCAAGGATGATTCTTCCCTAAGCTTTGCCCTCACACATCACACAGTAAAACTACGTCTCTTCCTGCTACTTCATTGGTTCAGTGCTAAAATAAAGCTGTAAATGCTCCTTTCTTCGGGCCCTACCTGTCCTTTGCAGGTTAGTAAGAATATTTATATCCCTTCAGACACAAGAATTTGTGTGCACTTGAGGGCTAGAAGTGGCACCACAGAATAAAAAAATCTATTCTTAGCACAGAAATTATATCAAGGCTGATTAACCATAGAAACAAACTAATCAGGGGAATTGTGGCTTCCCCTTTCCAGGAGTCTCAGCTCAAACCCACATGTGTGTCACAAGAGCCAGGAGAGTTGGGTGTCACGTTGAGTGCCCTGGATTGTGCAGATGGTCTGGTGAAATGATCCCACAGCCTTTCTGGTTTTAATCTGTGGAACTATCCTCCAACCTGACCCTGCCTCATTTCTTCTCATAAATCATGAGTTTAAGGCATTCTGCTTCCCCACGTGATTTCAGGTCTGAGAGGGAAAATTAGGCAAAGTGATTTTCACACTCAAAGAACTGATGTTTCACAACCTGGAAGTCACCTCTCCTCCTCCCAGGATGTGCCCATGTTATCACTGCCCTTCCGTCCCCCTTCTGCTCTGGCTGAGGCTCGTCCTTCCCTCCTCACTTAAAGGTTTGCAGTTCCCTACTGTGCCCAAGTTAGGGGAGAGCCATGGTCTGCAAGCTCTGCTGATGTACTATCAACTCTTTCAGTAGGTCTAACACAGGACGTTGCTGGTATGTGTAAACTCTGCCTCAGTGGTGTCGTGGACATCACAGCTGTACAGTGATGTCAGTGGTTTAAGCTCTGCCAGATGTATCATGCTCTGGCAGCAGTGCTTTTCAGTGAATCTCACTTCCCTGAATCCACATTATTTCTGAGGAGCCGTGTTCTCCAGTGTCCCAGGTAACACACAGCCCTGCTGCCCAAAGCAGCGTCCAGCCCAAACTCAGGTGACACCAACACTGCATCATCAGCCCCACCACTCGCTGGGGGCTGCTGGAAACCTCCAGCCCTTCCCACCTGTTCCATGGGGTTCATTTCACCTGACTTCAGGCCACTCTGCTTCAAAGGGAGGAACTCCCTGGGCTTGCATTGTGTAAGGCTGATGTGTAGCTTTCAGGAGGCCTCACTCGGCACTGGTGGAGCCCAGAGGCACTTATTTCACATGTATTTATACTCTTTCATTTTCAAATAAGTTACACAGGTCGCAGGAAGCCCCCCTGTGAGGCACAGCCCTGTCAGGCTCCAGCTGAGCCCTGGGACTGGGGTGGTTCTCTTTGGCATCATTTCTGGGAACCTGTGAGAGAGTCTCTCTACCAAAGCAAGTGTCAGGACTTCACATGCCCATTATCACAGCAGTGGGCACTGCAGAGCCATCCCAGGCAGTGACAGGGGCCTGACAGGACTGCCCATCTGCAGCCCCCAGTGGGTGGTGGGGTCTTGCAGGGCACTGGGAGGCACAAGTGTGAGTGACAGGTGAAGCTCAGGAGGATACAGAGGAGTGCAGAGACATCAAAAGCTCTGCCATGTCTCTGAGCTCCTGATCACTTTGGTGATGGTGATGGTGATGCCCCTTCTTGGGCCATGAGAAATGGCACCAGGAGCCATGAGTGCTGTCATGGTGACAGCCCGGCCATGTGATACACCTGTCACAGCAGCACTGAATCCAGGGAGGCACATTCAGCATCTGGAGCTCTGGCCAGCCCAGCACAATGGACAATTTCCAAATATCCCACCATGCAGCATCAACCTCTCCTCCCTCTCTAGAAAACCTCCCACCTGAAACACCCACCCACTACTAGTGCCCACAGGGATGGAGCTGGGTGTGTTGGGGCCCACCATGGCTTGGCCCAACTGTGGAAGAAGGGAATTGCTCTGGTGGGAGCTGGTACTGCCCCAGGAGCTGCCCACACTCCAAGCTGGTGATCGTGGAGGGACTGCAGGTGGAGGGGGACACAATATTGTGGTCAAAGTTGAAACACCAGGTTAGGAGGAAGGAGAAGATCTAGTGCAGATTTTTAATTTGAGGGAATTCCTCCAAGATGCACCTTGGCAGACAGAAGAGAGCTCAGCTCTTGGCTGAGCTCATAGAGGTACTGTGCATGTGATCCCACTCGGCCCTGGGTACCCCTGCTGGCTTGGGGCTGGTCACCCTTTGATCTGATGGCACCCGTGGTGTGTGTGTGTCACACCCCAGACAGGAGCAGGGGGTCTCCTGGTGCTCAGTGGCTGGGAACAGTCCATGAAAGGCCACTCACTGCAGCACAGGAAGTCAGCAGTCACGTTATGCCAGTAGGAAATGCTGGAAGGGTCTTGTTGAAGCTGTTTATTCTGTTTCCAAAGGCTTTTGTCTGTGTTGCAACCTCTCTTGAGCACCCAGGAGGTACCTCCCGTGTCAGTGTGTTCTACCAGTCCTCTGGCCTTGGCTGGCACTTACAGACCATATTGTGCATCTTTGGGGTACCAAGGAGATTTGGGGGTATTCTAGAGATTTGACAAGGTCCAGTCCTAAATGAAGATTCCAGACCTTTGGTTTCCTTCCTAGTCCTGGCAAAATGGAAAAAAATATCAGGAAAAAACGCTTTATTGTTGTCTGCTGAGCTGAATTTAGCCTCTGGGCACAGGTTTGGGATGAAACACATCAGAAATGGTTCCTGCCTTGCCGTCGTGGTCCTGACCTGCTGCTGGGGCTGTGGCCTTGCTTCGCACCAGGGGCTTCCTGCCTCAGTGCTGTGCTCGAGGTCGCCCTCACTCATCACGCCTGGCAGCCAGCTTGTGAAAGCTCTGGAGATGCTGCAGAGCCATGGAAGTGTGCTGGGTGGAGGGGATGCAACGTCTCCTCTTGCCCCCAGCCCCTCTGATCCCACCTTGTCTTTGTCTCTCTGCAGATTTTGACAGAGCTGAAGTCAGACAACCAAAGGCTGAAGGATGAGAACGGAGCCCTCATTCGTGTCATCAGCAAACTCTCCAAATAGGAATCCTGAGCAAAGGCAGGACAAGGAGGGGTGTCCTACACCAGCTGCCAACCCCATCACTGAGCCCTACCCTCCTTCCCTTCCCGTCACGTACAGCAAGTGTTTCAGCTGTGGGATCAATGTCACACCTGCCTTGCCCTGCCCTTTGCTGTACATTCCCTTTCTACCCCTATTTTCCCCAACACACCCCCTGCCATTTTTTTTTTTTTTTAATTTATGCATGTTGTGGTATCTCGAGACATTTTATTCAAGGGAGAAATGTGAGGACATGAGTTTGAGCTGCCAAAACTTCTTCCAGAAGCTCAGTATTTGGTTTTGGACTCTGACCTGGAGTGGGAAGCTCCTGCTGTAAAAAGTGACATCTGAAGAACTAACTCAGCATACCCAAGCCCTTTACAGGTGGGAAATGTGAACATGGGCTGGGGCTCTGAGGAAGCACGTCAGCACACTGAGATGTGGGACTCTGGTTAAATGTGATGCTGTGAAAGCCACCAGAGCTCATGTTTGTCACAGCCTGATGTGCTGTTTTGCACAGAGACCTCCTCTTGCCCCAGTAGACTGAGTCTTCTGTTTAAGATTTTGAACCTGTTCAGTAACATCAGTGCTGACACTCAGTGTCTGACACTTATCCCTCACCCTTCCTTTACCCCACAGCCCAGGTGATCCTGTGTCACATTGTGTCCTTCCAGGGCTCCTGTCTGTGGGTGGTAGCATCCAGTTGCTACCTGGACTCTTGTTCTTTGGGACAGGATATATCCCAGACACTTGCTGAGCTTTCTGAAGGACAGACATGAACCCCTACAGATCCTCTATTGCTCTCACTTGTGTGTGAGCCTGAATCTCCTTGCAGGGAGCTGTACCCATGCCAGAAACCAGCCTTCCCTTCCCAACAGCCATTTGGGGCATTCTCCTGTTGCCTCCCTGAAGGCAGAGCCCTGTAGTAGAGCCTGGTCTGGTATTTCAGATAGTCCCACTCCTTTGATTTGCAGCAGGATTTGTAGAGCAAGAACGCCAGCATCCTGTCCCACACACCTTGGAAAGGTCAGGGTGTGTCAGTCTCAGAGGGACAAGCTGATGGTAACTGAATCACCATGATGAAAGTCTTCTGTCCTGTCAAAAACTTGTGATAAGCTTTGACCTTGAAAGAAACCTCCAGAAATACTCTTTAATGTTACATGCACTCTGAACGGTTTGTTCTCTCCCATGGGCATTTAGACATTGGCTCCTCTCTCCATGCTGTGGGACATCATCAGGTCTGTTGAGCTTCCTGTTAACAGACTCCTCTCAAACAATGCCTTCCCTCTCAGAGACATCCTGCTGTACCCAAAACATTCTCCCATCTACATCCTTCCATATTTGTCCTTTCATCCCCTTTGTCCTTCAACTCCCCAGATTCTGTCTGGCCAAGAGAAACAGTTCTTGGTCACTGAACCTGGAGGTGGCCATGGAGCAGCTCTGCCATGTTCCTGAGCTGCTCTGCTGACTCTGTCTGGGGGGACTCTCCACTGCCAGAGAGATGAGATACTTGAACATGAGCAGAATACTTGAGCTTGCTCAACAGGGTAAAACTAATAGAGCAATCCTGGGCTTTTTCAAACCTTTTGCTGGTTATTGCCTCAGAAAGCATCTCTATTTTCCTCTCCCTGGGGTTTTCTCTCTTTGTTCCACCCCCCCCTCCTAATTTCTCTGTTTTCCCCCTGTCCTCTCCCTGTCCTGCGTGTTCCCACCTCTCTTGCTCTTTCCTGGAGCTGCCAGTTTTCCCCAGGCAGCTCTGACTACGAGTTGCTCTTCAGCTGATGGAGCCATTTGTGCAGCTGAGGCACCGTTTCTCCTGGTACACTGAGGTTCTTCCTCTGCTGCTGAGCTTTGAGAGGAAGAGACTGAAGCTAGTAAAGGCATCAGGGTTTCTGCAGAGCACTGCCTAAGCCAGGCATCCTTTTAATATTCCTTGATTTTAACCCTGCTCTATTTAGCGGCTTTAAGTCTTGAGATCCAGTCAATGCTTCCCCTGCACGCCGTTCCTCTTGGTGCACTCTTTATGTGAGTACTTCTGCTGTTCTTGATGTTTCCTCTCTTGGTGACCTGCTCCTTGCTTCAGCCTCGGGCTCTGACTCTGGTCAGATCGGGGGTCAGGAGCCCAGCCCCTTCTGTGCCACATGGAGGAGGAGATGCTCCCCAGCTGGGCTGGCGCCTCGGGCCGTGCATCCCGGCAGGATGAGGAGGAGAGCTGAGAATAAAGATCCTGTTCTTCTCACAGGCAGGTTCCTGGCAGCAGGAAGAAGCCTGGTGTCTGTTTCAGGAAGAGGGTTCAACCCAGTCTTACAAATCCATCCCGCACTGATGTTTTGCCCTTCCTACCAGGACACTCAAGGAACAGAGCGGGAAGGCTGTGGGAGGCTTGTTCTTCTGAGTGGCACCTTGCAAAGCCAAACCACTTTAGCTGAAGTGTCTGCTTAGCACTGGATTCTCCCGAGCCCTGGGCCTCCACAGCTCAGTGTCCCTGATCAGCCAAAGCTGTGAGCATCTTGTCATGACGGAGCAACTGCAAACCAAATTCTTGAGAACGGATTTTTTTTTTTTTTTTTGTCTCACTTCATGCCTGACATAACCAGTGCACTGAGGAGGTGACAAACAGGACACCTCGAACCCTGTGCTTGGGGCAGGGTGTGGAGCAAATAGGTTTTAAAATTGATCCCTCTTGGAACCAGAGCATTTGCCAGACATGGTCTCCCTTGGGGAACATGACCTTTTTTTTTCTAAGCAATTGCTTGGGGTGAGTTAATTCCTTGGGGTGAACCCACCTGTTGTGGCTGCAAGTTTGGTGATGGCTCTTTGTAAATAAACTCCTTGGAGAAGCAGGACTGGCTGATGAGATGGGGAGAGAATGTATTTTTATGCAACTTTTGAGTGGCCTTTCAAACCCTGAGATGAATGATTTGTTTTACTGGTTGTTGTTATATAGTATTATAAGTATTATGTGTTTGAAAGTTTGGGAATAATATTCACAGCTATGATGCTTGTAAACACAACAGTATTTATAAATGAATAAAATAAGAGTTGATAAAATAGAAGCTTTGACTTTGCTTCTATCTTTCTGGACTTAAAAGTTGGTTGTGCTGAAATTTCCTGTTTCTCCCAAAATTCTCATGGCATAACAATATCCATCATCCATAAAAGCACAAATGCTCTGCAGCTACAACACGTGGCTTTTCAGGGGAAGCTGAAATGAAGGAAGTGGTATGTAAATCCCTGAAAAGCACCCACCAGTGAGAAGGTGAAACAGGAGAGGGTCCCATCTCCTGCTCGGCATCACACTGGGGATGAGGCCCGTTTCCCACTCCAGTGGCAAGCCCTGTTGTTTGCTCTGCTCAGAAGTTTGGTCAGCACAAAGTGTTGCTCAGGCAGGAGGTATTGTCACACCTGGGAACCTCTGTCTTGGGTGAGGCTGCTGGAACCTCCACATTCCAGTCTTCAGAGGTGGTTGGTGCAGATTTCTTCCCTTAGGGTTGGGGGTGTCCAGTATCCTTGTGGAGCAGGATGTGATTGTATGGACGAGACTCAGTGTGCTGGGGGCGAAGAATTCTGTGAAAACCTTTGGTATTTCCCACCTGTGCCCCATGTCTGGTCCAGCCTTGCTCATCTGGGGTGGAATGCTGCCCAGAGCACAAGTCAGAAGGAGCTGGGGGGCTCAGCCTGGAGCAAAGGAGGTTCAGGGGGCACCTTTTGGCTCTGCACAACTCCCTGACAGGAGCTGGGGGGGGTCAGGCTCTGCTCCCAGGGGACAAGGGACAAGACAGGAGGAAACGGCCAAGCTGTGCCAGGGGAGGTTAGGTTGCATACTGGGGAAAAGTTCTTCCTTGAAAAGGTGATCAGGCATTGGCACAGCAGCCCATGGCAGCACTAAAGTCATTATCCCTGGAAGTGTTCAAAAGGTGCGTGAGTGTGACACTTGGGACAAAGTTTGGTGGTAAACATGGCAGGGTTTGTGGTTAATGGTTCAACTCCATGATCTTAGAGGATCATCGTTTCCCACTTCAATGAATTTATGATTCTGTGTTTTGGGGGACCTGGGCCCTTGTGAGGTTACACCCACACCTGCATCCCTCCATCATCCCTGGGCTCACTGCGCTGGGTCCGGCCCCTCACCGCGGATGCCCATGAGCCCCAGCAGCAAAACCAGAAGGGAACCAGCTCCTTTCAGCTCGTTTCTTTAATAAGGAGACGAAAATCATTACAAAATAACCATCAAACGATCAGAGACGGAACGACAGAGTCCACACGAGGAGAAGGGGCATTAAAAGCAGCTTCCGCCGGAGCCGAGCGCTGCGGGGCCGGGATGGGGCAGAGCGGGGCCGGGATGGGGCAGAGCCTGCGACTCCCAAAGAGCTGGCTCCACCCTCCCACATCGGCAGGCAAAAAGGAAAAGGAACCCGAGCCTGTTGCCGAGACTCGTGGATTCACTTCCTTTTTTAAGCTCCGGAGCATCTCCGTGGCACAGCTGGGTTTGCTCTGCGGTGCCGCCAGGGGAGGGAAGTGCCAGCTCTCGTCTCCAAAACAGAACCCACCGACTGGACATGTCAGAAATAACCCAAATTGCTCCAAAAAGCCTTTTCGCCACCGGCAGGTCGACCCCAACATCTGTGCCCAGCGTTGACCCGTCCCCTCGCCGGGCGTGACAGAAGCACCCAAGGCCACCGAGGCGGTGGCCGCTGCGGCTCCTGGCTCCTGGAGCCCCACGAAACCGGGGGGACGTGGACATGTGGGGGAAAGGGGGTCACGGCTCACCGCGGGCCTGTCCCCGTGGGATGCCGGTGCACCGTGCTCTAATATGGCTTCTAAAGTTGCTCTGACGGTGAAATGCTCCAACGCGACACAGGACACCGAAGCCACAATGTTGCTGCTACCCGGCCATGGGACAAACGCGACAAGATACAGGAACACGACACACATGGACGCCACGGCTGCGTCGGTGACAGCTCACCCTCCGCTGGCGGGCCGGGCTTGGCATGCTTTGTTTCTTGGCATTATTTTCTTCTTTTATATGATTTAATTGGAGATTTTCATTTTATTTGAGGAGGGGAAATCAGGGTGGTGGAGAGCTCTCGAGCGATGAGTTTTGGTAGTCGCCGCGTCCTCCCGGCGGGAGGCCGGAGATGGGGACGGCAGCGGCGGGGCGGTGGCAGCGCCGCCGGGCTGGGGACATGCTGCTACTGCTACGTGGCTGCGTCACATGCACTGCTCGTGGTATATACAGCTATGTCTCCATATAATTTACCTACACACACCTAAGGGGGGTGGGGGGGGGTCAGAGGCAGCGCAGATGGCTTCAGTATGTTGGTTGATTTTCCCTTTTTTATTAAAAAAAAAAATTAAATCATGTATTAAAGTCACAGTCTTCCCCCTCCCCCAGGGCTTAAAGAGTCAGAATGGAAAGCAGCCAGGAGGGGCCTCCACTCCTGGCGAGACCCCGGCCGATGCGGCGGGTCTGGGGGCGGGGGCAGGACGGGGCGGAGGGGAGCGCACAGGAGGGGATGTGTCTGCTGCGTGCGGGTGTGGTGCAGGTGTGATGTGCAGGTGTGCAGATGTGCAGAGATGTGCAGGTCTGCGCACCTCCACCTGCTTCCCTGGGAAGGCTGCGGGGCCATGCACACTCGCTGGCTGCAAACAGTAAGATTTCAGTGCTTCTTCTAATTCCTTCTCTTTTAACTCATCCCATGTAAGGCAAATGCCCCCACAGCCCCCACCCCCCCGGTGCCTGGATGGACCCCAAAATGAGACTGAGTCCTGACCATAGGGCATCGGCCCTTCTCCAGGTCCCCATTATTAAAAGCACTCCAAGACTTCTTCCTTTGGCTACAGGGGCAGGGCAAGACCCCATCTGTTGACACTGACACATCCATTAGGAAAGTGGACTAATTAAAGTGAGAAATGGCCCTGAGAGACCACTGGCTGGATGACCCCTGCAGACCCAGCATGGCCCCAGTGCCACCTTCACCAGGGCATGGGCCTAGTGCAGTTGCAGTGGTGGTGGAGGTGGTCATTAGAGGTCCCTGTCCAACATCTCCTTTCCACGCTGCAGCTTGGCCATCCGAACCCCAAACCTCCCACGGATGGAGATCTCCTGTCCTAGGGATGTGTCCCAGAGCTGCACAACCCTCCAGAGACAGGGGCTGGTGCCAGGTCCATTTGAACCCCCTGAGCCAAGTTTCAAACCCGGTGACTGCCACTAAGTTTCCCATCATCTCTCCACCTCTGGAGAGGGCCAGGATACCCTTTGGGAAGTGAGAGCTGTGGGAGCTGCCAAAGCATCCGACAGCACTGGGATGAGCTGTTTTGGCACTTTGTCCCTGGACCTGAGATACCCTGCACCACGGTCCCAGACAGGTGTTGAACCCCCAGAGCAGCATCCTCAGGTGCCAGCACATCCCTGGGGCTCAGCCCTTCACTGCTGAGGTGCCAGAACCTCCAGCACTGAGTCCAGGGAAGCCAAAGGAAGCTGAGCATGAGGCTGCTGTGGAGCTGGAGCCAGGACAGGGACACAAGCTAACATCACTGCTCCAGTACAGACTGGACTGAACTGGGCAGGGCTGCTGGACCCCCTCCCAGCTACAGAGAACTGTGTTGGCTTTCCAGCTCAGGGGCTTTTCTGGGACCTGTGTGAGAAGTAGCCTAGAGAAGCTCTTAGCTACTGTCAGGATCATGGATATGGTTTATACCCCCGAGGGGAGCAGGACGGGGTGGGTTCAACAGCCAGTGGCCTGGTGGGGGATAGCAGCTCATGGGGGTCTGGGGCTCTGGTCCCTTGAGGCCCCGGGCTTGCTCTTGCCATCCCCACCCACAGCAGGTGGTGAGGCTGGAGCTCGCCATGGACCCTCCAGCTGCCCTGAGGCTGGGATGGCCACAGCAGGGCTGAGCCCTGGGACATGCAATGGACGGTCTCTGGGGAGACACCTGGTGCAGCTCTGGGGGCTGCCCCCCTCTCATCTGGAGACCTCTCATTTTAAACCTGCCTTTGTGGAAGCATTTTGATCTATGGGATTCACCAAGCACGCTGTGACACAGATGCAAATCACCCAGCACTGCTCCTGTGGGGACAAAACAGAGATGGTGGTGCCGGTGGTGATGATCCACACAGTGCTGCTGATGCATCCACATTTCACTGTGTCTCCTTGGAGCAGCCCTCCTGAGGCCCCCTGTGCCCAGACTGGCCTCCACAGCTCCTGCTGCAACACTGAGGGCCCCACCACCACAGCAGGATCCATGGCCCCTGCAAGCCTCTTCTCAGAGAACCCAAACCTGGAGCTGGCCAGGGGCACTCAGCCTTCCTTGGGGAGGGCACCTGGGTCTGTTCAAGGGTCTTCTGCACCATTTTTCTGTCTCACTGCTGGTCATGCCCTAATCAAGCACAGTAGGTCTGGTCATCTCGCACCATCAGGCTCCAGTATCACCTCCACGCAACATTCCACAGTTCCCCACATGATCCCAGGGGCAGAATGATGGCAGCGTTGCTGCAGGCTGGTGACACAGCTGCTGGGGAAGGTCCCAGGTGTGCCGATGGCTTTGCACTGGGAAGGGACGGTGAGCAGAGGCAATGGAACATGCAGCAGAAGGGAGCAATGCTGAAGAACAAAAAAGAACCATCCATGTCTTTAACCTCTTCCCCTGGAAGCTATTGGGACTGCCTGGATACCCTTCCAGAGGCATCAAAGGGCATTTCAGCTTAGAACAAAAAACCAAAAGGAAGGTTGCAGAACTGAGGTATCAGTAGCTCTGGGTCAAATGTCCGCAGTGCCGCGCCAGCCGGCAGAGCTGCCTATTTGTTCTTCCCGAGAGCTGCGTCTACTTCTTCCTCTGGCTTCAGCGAGTGCCACTGGGCAATGGGCCGCCGGGGGTTGGCCAGCATGTCGGACCAGTGCCGCAGCTCCGTGCCGGTGGAGTTCAAGCCTGTGAAGATCTTCCCGATGGCTTCATTCTTTCCCAGTTTGTCGTAGTCCAGCACTGTGATGACCACTTGCACTTTCTAAAGGAGGAAAACTTTTTTAGAGGGGTGGAAAGGCACAGTGGCCATGAGAGCTCCATAACCCTAGGGTGCCCCAGAGATCCTCCAAGGATGAGCCCCACTGTGGCCATTTTGGTGCAGGGCCCCGTGCCCGCTTCCTTTATGTCCTTCTCTGAGTGCAGAGCCCAGTGGGGGCCCAGCTCATCATGAGCTGATTCACCTGGGAAAGGTAACCAAGGTGTGGTGTGGGGCTGAGCAAGAGCTGTGGCTACTGGGCAGGGGCAAGGGGCACGTGCAGGGCCTTGCACAGGACATGGAGGGCAGAATGCAGCGGCCAAGAGTCCAAAATGTCCCCAGGACCACCCTGTTATGCTTAGGGTGAGCACTGTAGGATGAGGAGCAGAGGAAAACCGAGTTTCAGCTGTGATCTGGGTTGGGGGCGCATCTCCCATGGGCACCACCCAGCCTCCCACCTCTGCCCCTGCACCAGCTGCCCTCAGCATCAGCCTAGGCCCCAGATGGGACTGGAAGAATCTCCCGGGTGACCAGACCAGGAGCTCAGCAGGAATGGCTCAGGCTGCTGAAAAGGCTGGGACAAGGGCTCAAGCAGCTTTAGGACATCTTCCACCCCAGAGGAGTCATCAGACAAACCTGTATCTGCTCAAAGGGGATCTCAAAGCTGAAGGATTCATTGAAGTAGGGGTTCAGGGTCTTCTTCTTGACTGTGGTCTTCTTCTTCTTCAACCTCTTGCCATTCTGCAGCAGGTGGATCTTCACATAGGGATCTAGGGGTGAGGATGGGGCATTAGCCAGGGCTAAGGTGCCCTGGAACACCACTGGCCTGGTCCCAGAAGACATCTCAACCCAGGTGAGGGAGAGACTGCCCTGAATAAATGTGGTCTGAGGTTTGTGGATGGATGCCAAAGACAAAATAGTTGGGCTGGAGAAGATTTGTGGGAGCAACTGGGCAAAGGAGGGAGCTCTTCTGCTTTCAGCAGAACTGGGGAAGAGTCTGGAGAGTCAGACATGAGGAGAGGCTGAGGGAGCTGGGGGGCTCAGCCTGGAGAAAAGGGGGCTCAGGGGAGACCGACTGGCTCTGCACAACTCCCTGACAGGAGCGGGCAGCTGGGGTGGTCGGGCTCTGCTGCCAGGGAACAAGGGACAGGACAGGAGGAAACAGTCTGAAGGTGAGACAGGGGAGGTTCAAGTTGGACATCAGGAAAAATTTGTTTATTGAAAGGATGGTCAGGCATTGGAACTGCCCAGGGAGGTGGTGGAGTCCCCATCCCTGGAGGTGTCCAAGCAACACCTGCACATGGCACTTGGTGTTCTGGTCTGGGTGACAAGGTGGGGATCAGGCACAGGTTGAACTTCATGATCCTGGAGGTCTCTTCCAACAGTAATGCTGGGATTCTGTGCTGTGGGCCCCCTTGTAGGAAGGCAGGGGACAGTGGAGTGACAGCTCGCCTGTCAGGTGAGTGACATTGAGTGGGTTCTGGCCTGTCCCCCCTGTTTCTGGAGCAGGAAGGCCCACAATAAAACTGAAACCTCCCAGCAATGCAGGTACTGCTCTTGCCATGGTTGAAGCACGTCTGGAGAGAGCTGAGGACCCCTGGGCAGAGAGCTCAGCCCCAGGATGGGGCTGGGAAGACATTTTAAACACAAAACATGCTGTCAATTGAGGTCCCCAGCCCCCAGGTCCAGGAGGAGCAGGACCAGAGAGCAAATGGCTGAAGAGCACTTTCACCACCCAGGTCCTGCAGCATCCTCATCCTGCTCGAATCAGAGGGACCAAACGGGAAGCAACCTTCTCAAAATTCAGGGACGTATCCCGTGCTTGTCTCCCCTCACCCCCAGCCAGACCTTGGGCTGCCTCCAAGCCATGAGGAGGCACTGGGGGTTTTCCTAAGCTCTGCCAGACAGGTGGCCCCAGAGTCCTTCCCCACAGAGGATGCTGAGAGCCCCCAGCAGGGCAGGGCAAGGCTGCCTCTGAGCAACACCCACCTGAGAGGCCCCCGACATCCATCTTCTTCAGGTTCTTGGCTTCCAGGATGCAGACAGTGAGCTTCCCGGCCGTGGGCACATACCGCAGGGAGATGCAGATATCTCCCAGCTTCTCTGGCTGCCAAGAAGAGCGAGGATGGGAGATGAAAGCCTTGCCATTGCCTGGGACTCCAGTGTTTCAACACAATCACACATGCAGGTCCCCCCAAACCGTACTCAGTCTAGGCACAAGCTGACACCCTGTGCACCAACACAAGGGTTTGATCACTGGGTCCAGGACAAGCCAGGGCCAGCACAGCACTCGAGATGTTTTATAGTCTTTTTGTTATAGAAATATTTTTACACAGAGGAACAAAAGGTCAGATCCTGCCCAGCAATGACTGCCAGGATATTCATGGTACCCTGGTGGGGCCCCATGATGATTATGACCCCGAGCACTATGGGATGGCCCTGAAAGCAGAGCTCACCCCATGGCCAGCCCACATCTCAGTTCCCCAAGCCAGGGGTTCAGCTGGCTGCTGGCTGGCTCTCACCTCCTCCTTCTCCCCACTCTGCAGGTCCCGCCACTCCTCGATGGGCTGGCCCAGGTCCACTGTGTTCATGGGCACCTTCACCTCACCAATGATGTCGTGCTTGGA